>NW_022985441.1:728475-982647 GCF_010093595.1 Mytilinidion resinicola
GAGGGGAGGGAGAAGGCGCTGGGGAAAGAGCATCCCGACACGCTGACAAGCGTGAACAACCTAGCGTTGGTGCTGCAAGACCAGGGGAAGTACGAGCAGGCTGAAGACATGAACCGACGAGTGCTGGAGGGGAGGGAGAAGGTGCTGGGGAAAGAGCATCCCGACACGCTGGCGAGCGTCTATTGCCTTGCGTACTTACTACACCAGCAGCAGCAGTATGAAGATGCTTCACCTCTCTACCAGAGAGCCTGCGCTGGCTATCAAGAGAAACTTGGACTAGATCATCCAACTACTCAAGCATGTATGAAGCATTACTCTTCGCTCCAACAACTATGGACGTTACAGGGTTTAGAAAGCATGGGTAATGTACCCATAGATGTAAGAGGTGACGGCACACACTCGCTATCTACATCCCAAGATACAGCGCAATCTATTGCTCTAGAGCCCACAAAGATTTCAAAACGACATAGAATATTTCAAAAGCTGGGCTGGAGATAAAAGGTACTACGTCGAGGCGGAAGGGGGCATGGCCAATACTTAGATTACTTGCTGCGGCAGTAGGAAGAGTCCTATGCACTTAGGTAGCGGAGATACGTTTAGCGAAGGTCCGTAGTAAATTTTTTTTTTTTTAGCGCAGTTCAGATGCGCAGCTTTGCCTAATGCGTTCTGCAGTTTGCCTGCGCTGGCAGTGGGGAAGACTTTGATGAGCTCACCGCTATATAGGGCTGAAGAGGATCCGTCTATAACGCACTGGAACGGGAACTAACTAGTGCAGATACAAGGAGGTGAACGGCGCGCCCCACCTTTTAGACGACATTGCATCTTTCTTTAAAGCTCCTCTTAGCTGTTTTATTGCAAATATTTCGTAACATGAAAGTCCATTGTAAGGCTTCTTGCTTAGTGTTGACACTGTAAAGATGATTTAATTTTCGACTCTTAACTACGGATCTAAAAGACCTACCAATTCGATTCCAAGCCAATAATGAGAGACAAGACCTCCCATATGGAACGCCACGCTATGCCAGACGCCTCAAAAGCTCTCCCTCGATACAGCCCTACCACACACCCTTCACCCTCTTCCCCGCCCAATAAACGGTCCTCACAACTAACAACGCAGGCCCCGCAACGGTCTGCTTCCCAACCACTCCATCCCCAATCGCGCCCCTCTTCTGCAAAATCGCAAATCTGAGCAGCACCTCCAGACACGTGACACAAATACTCAACACGATCAGGATAATAATGATCCAGGTAATGCGAGTCATTTTCTTGTCGGATATGGAGTCCGAGAGGATTTCGCCGAGGTCGAGGAAGACGCGACAGCGCTCGTTGAGGACCTGGATGCGGGGTTTGATTTCGAGGTATTCGCGGACGGCGGTGTACAGCGGGTGGAGCGTGGGCTCGGAGTCCCAGAAGAAATTGGGGGTGTCGAGCATGTTTGATGCTGGGGGTGGTAATCAGTTGAAGCCCTTTGAAAGGTATGAGAATGACAGGGACGGGACGTACAGAGATTCACATCGACACGACTCGTGAAGAGTCGGCCGATCATCTTGACTACCTCTCGTCTTGTCATGCCCAATTTACCTGTGAGCGCCAGTCGACGCGGAATATACTGTGCCTGCAGCATCGTCTTTGCCATTCTTTCTTCGAAGAAGCTTAGCTTGGTACTTTGCGCAATAGCGTGGCTCATGGCCAGCTTGATCATATGATCACTACTCCGTAGCGTGATCATATCATTGTAAACCCTGGGCCTTGGGATATCCCCATTATACTCGAAATGGAACTCCTCGGTCTCGAAATCCGGTTCTTGCATCGGTCGCGTAACGAGCGAGATACCCGTCTCGCTGGCCGAGAAGGTGAGGTCCGCCAGTATATCCTTCTCTTGCCTCTCTGTGAAATTCCAGAAGACAGCGACCCCGTAGGAGAACACGAACATCTCCCCAAACGAGAGGGGGTCTGGCGGAATTCGAGCGTGTAGGCCAATGCCATCCCCAGTATCCGAATCGCGTCGCTCGCCGATATCTTCGGGGCTCTGCGTCGGACTGCCCTCCCCCTCGTCCCCCCCACGGTAGCTATACTGCTCAGTCTCTCCAAAATACCCCTCGTGGTACTCCCGATTCTCATTCCTCTCAATCTCCTCATCCAACACACTCTTCCCACCCGGACTCTTCAGCACCGGGCTACTCCTCACCCTATACCCATCGCTCCCCGGCAGCAACGGCAGATGAAACACCGTATACAAACAATCATCGTACAATTTCGTCCGCGCATGATGCTGCGTCTTCACAAACTCCGCCGTCGACTTCATCTTGTAGCTCTGCGCGGTGCAGTACGCCGTGACCCTCGCCAGCTTCTCCGTCCGGCGTGCTTTGGGTAGCCGTTCCGCATAGCTCTTATCCCGCAGCCCGCCCTTCGCAGTGCGCTGCTCGAGCTCCTCGTCCCGCGGCGGCCGCTCCCCGTCCGAGTCCGCGAAATCGCCTTTCTCGTCCTCCGGCTCCAAGTCTGCTTCCGGGAGGAGCACGAGCTTCTCGCTGACTTTGCTGGACCGGCTGGGGATGTGCTGGGGCAGCAGGCGGCCGGAGAGCTTGGGGTCGAGTGGGTACAGGCCACTCGGCGTGCGGGTGTGGTTTTGGGGACGCTGCAGGTGCGCCGGCGGGCCGCGGCGCTGTTGCGAGGGGATCTCGGAGGCGTATTGGAGGATGTTGTCGACCGAGATGAGCTTGGTGGTTGAGCGGCGCTGCATTGGGACGCGCGCGGGAATGCGGGGGGCATCGCGGGTGTCGGTGACCTGGGGGGATGGAATGTTAGACTTATCGAGGGTTGAAGCTTGAGCTGGGGAGCTCTGGTGGTGCGATATCGACGTACCAGGACGGTCGGGCGTTTGCTTTTGGTGGTTGTGGTGCTCATTGTGATCTATAGATATAGAGAGCAGGGGCTCTGCGGAGAGAGTGTTATTGATGAGACGGCATCGATGGATTGAGGCTGCTTTGGTGGCTCTTGAGACTGCGTTGTGAAGTCCGTTCGGAGGAGAATGACGTGCCGCCTTTAGTCATGGGCGCTTTGACCGCCTTCAACTACGATCAATAAGGTCTCATTTCAACAACAGCGAAAAGTAATATATGGGTTTGCAAGGCGGAGAATCGAGTGCGGAGGTAGGAAGGACACTCTTCAACCCTATACCATGATTTTTTATGGCTCCTGGTCATGAGTCTGTGTGATCAGTCAATTCACCAGGCCACATCATACGGCGGAGTAGACACGCAAAATGGAAGCCCAACATCGCTCTAGATTTCTCAATATAATCTGAAGAACCACACGTAGTTGCGAAAGAGTAGATATCCTAAACCCCATTGATTCACCATGTAGCGGCAGATTAGACCATATGCTCTGAAGTCACGGCATCATCAAGATCATGACGTAAAAGCCCTTCATAATTCTTACTCGCAAAATCGCAGCTATTTTACACGCCTAGCTCCACTACCCACGGTCAAATCCTCGAAAACAGGCAAATGGGTATTATGAGGTCCAACCAAAGAAAAGACAGGAGACTTCTTCAACAGTTCCAACCCATGAGCAGCACCTCGAAAGAAAGCTGCCGATTAGAACCCTAGAAGTCTATAAAACATTCCTACGCCTAGGACTTTCACGAAAGTCGAATTCAGAGTTGTATCCGGTATTGAAGCAGAGTCCAGGAGCCAGAAGCCGAGTCGAAAGCCGAGTCGAAAGCCGTTGCCGTAGCCGTTGCCATTGCCGTTGCCACGCCGGATCCAGGACAAATAACACCAGAAAATTCACGCAGTATGTGTGCAGTAGTAGGGAGGAAAGGAAAGAAAATCGTTACCTCGTAACATCTCGTCTCACAGCATCTTTCCAGGGACAAAGATGAAGAGACAACAGAACGCTGTGTCGGCTACGATCATCGCAGCTAGAAGTACGATGGCGCGTCTAGTCAAAATTGACTTGATGAATGGTTCGCGGATGCGAGAGAAGTCCATGAACGTGTACTCGCTGAAGCCGGCGAGAACGAGAACTGGGTCAAGCTGCCACTGGTGCGAGAAGAGGGCGTAGACGCAGATAGTGAAAGGGAGGATGATCTATGAGCGTTAGCTTCGTGATTGCTAAAAAGCGGTTGCTAGAGAAGTTAGCGGGTTAATGTAAATGACAACGCACCCAGCATCTAGTGCTTCTAGACGCGTCCCGGAAGATCAGGATGAAGGCAGTCCAGAAACCGCCGAACAAGGCCAGCAAACCGATGATCAAGCGCATCATCATGCTCGGTGGCACAATGTTGCCGAGACCCTTGCTCTGGAGGAAGCCTGGGAAAGCGTCACGCTCCATGGCTTGAAAGACGTAGTCCTTGGCAGCATCGAATAGCTCTGGGTCGCTACGCTGATCGGGGCCCTCGATGGCTTCCTGGATGTCGTTGAGGATACCCTGGGGAATGATGATCTCACGCTCGGAGCCGGGTAGAAGGTAGGTGTACAGAATCTTCTCAGCAGAAGCACGGAGGTCCTCGCGCTTGGGGACATTGTCCGCTCCGGACGAGATCTGGCCTGGCGAGCTCGAATTATTGCCGGGAGAGCTACCATCATTGGTCATGAAGCTAGGTCGGGGTCGCTCCATTCCCGGAGTCGAGCGGTTGCTTCCCAGACTGCCCTGGGGTGAGTGGTTGGTGCTCCCATGGTCGGAACGCAGGAACGCGGAGAGGCGCTGGTCTGAGGTGCTACCCTTCTCGTTGGAGGGGCCCTCGCCCGCGTTGTCTAGGATGTACGAGGAACGCTTGCTAGTCTCTTTCTCCAGTTCCGGGGTGTCTTCGATGACGGATCGGTGAAGGCGGCGAACATAGTGTCGGCAGAGCGAGAGATGTTGCGAGACATCAAGCCTATACCACGTATTAGCGAAGGCCCGAAAGATCTCTCCTCTCCTCCAGGAACTCACCAGAAGTCCAAGTAGTCAACCGAGCGCTGCTGGTCGCGCATGTAGATGTAGAACGAGAACAGGTCGACGGGCGGGAGGGTCTTCCGACTCAGGACCTCGAAGAGGCTGGGGAAGCCCGACCTATGGTAGGCGCGGTCCGGGAGAGGTGATGGAGTCGTCATGTCAGGCGGCGGAGGATGAGGTCGCTGTGTCGGATGAGAGAACTAATCGCCGTGGAAGATGAAGCCGGCGGGAGAGAGCGTAGGCCCTCGTTGCCGGGTCGTGAGACTGCGCTTCTAAGACGCCGCGGCGAGGGTGTAGTTGAGAACGGTGAGGTTCCTCCTGTCGGCGGCGAGGTGAGATGGACTGCGGTGAGATAGGTCGCCAATTGATGCAAGAAGGCGGTTCGTCGTCGGGAGATTGGACGTGGGCCCTGTGGTCTTGGCGCGATGGCTGGAAACGAGTGGATGAGGCGACCTCGCGATGGAATTGCGGCGACCTCACAGCGGACGAGGCCAGCTGGACGCGACGAGGGGTACGGCGGGGAGATGTTGGGTGGAAGAGAGCGGGCGATGGCGTCGCTCGGTGACGATAAGTGAGATGGTGTTGAGGCTGGCTTGGCTCGAAGAGGAACAGGCCTGCAATCCTGCGACGCCGCCCGTGTCGATCCTTTTTCCTGACGCCGCCTGACGCCGCCTGACGCCGCCTGACTCCTGGGCGCCCGGGGTGTGAGAAGCCGTCAAACGCGAAAGGTCAGGCAGTTCCAACTACGATGGCTGGGAGAAGGCTCAACTCTACAACGAACTGCCGGGGCTGTGCGCGTGTATGCCACTGCTGGGGTGCTTCAACGCCATTTCAGATATCTACACGAGACAAAAGCTCTTCACCTTGGGCTATGTAGAAACTTGTTGAAGCAACTCAAGTAGTGGCAGACAGGTGTACACGAGACAGGTGCTGAACAAGTGTGCCACTTTTTCATGCCCAGCGTGATTGCATCAAGGGGCCCCAGCAAGGTGGAGTCGTGTAGCTTCCAATAGCTAGTTACTCAGCCGCAAGGCAACAGTACTGGAGGCCTTCCACGGCGTCGCATAGCCCCAGTAAATCAAAAACAGAGTCACTCTCCGTTCGCGAATCGCACACATACATAAAGCCTGCATCTTCACGAGCCCCGGCATGCTTAAGTCCGTTGTCAAAAAAGCCGTCACTATGTCTGCTACCAAGAAACCCTTCACTTTGCCCAAGGGCTTCCTCAAGGGCCCAGCTCCCGCCATCAAGGTCTCCAAAATCGATTTTGCCAACTCGACCATTCCCGAATACAACGACCTATGGGCAGTAGTCCTGGACGATGTCATGACTCCGGAAGAATGCAAAGCGCTGGTGAACGCTGCCGAGGCGACGACTGACGGGAAGTGGGAGCGCGCCATGATCAATGTCGGCAATGGCAAACAGGCGCTGTATGAAGATACTAGGAACTGCGGGCGCATCATCTGGGACGACAAGGAGATTGTAGCAAAGCTTTGGGCTCGCGTTGAGTCTACTGTTCCAGAGCTACAGTATCTGGAGAACTGGCCCAAGGTCACTGGTATTGGCCCGACGAAGCGCAAGGAGACTTGGAGGATGACCAGGTTGAACGAGCGGATGAGGTTTCTCAAGTACTCAAGCGGTGAATACTTCCGACGTAAGTAATTCCATGCTAGTAATGATGTGAATTGGCTGCTAAGTACACACAGCGCACTGCGACGGAACATACGAAACACCAGACTTCAAAGAGAGGTCCTACTTCACACTCCACCTATATCTCAACGACGCATCATCGGACCCCAAGGGCCAGTCGCTGCAGGGCGGTTCCACTACTTTCCATGCCTACGACATGAAGAGGCGGATTGACGTGGAGCCAAAGATTGGACGAGTCCTCCTCTTCCAGCATAAATTCCTATTGCACTCTGGCGACGACGTAACACAGGGGACCAAATTAACCATGCGGACCGATGTCATGTTTGAGAAGGACCGTAGCACCTAGACTCGTTCTCTGCAGCGAGTTTGACGTTTTGATTTGTCGGGAGGAAAAAAAGGCGCATACATGTCGGCGCTTTGAACTCGATGGGAAACGAATAGCTTCAAAAATGTACCTACCATAATTTGTTTTTACTTCATTAGTAGTATCCCGAACCCAAAATTGAATAAATCAGACGTACCTGGAGAGAAAAAAGGTTGAAGCGGCCGTCCCCACCAGAGTAATCGGAATCGAATGATGCCTTCCCTCTTTCACTCGCACACCTAGTTGCCCAGATAGTGTCCGCTACTCGAAGTCCAGCACGCCGCGTATTGCACTAAAGTGTCGCACGTATGCACACAATCTTCGCACAGGCTCCCATAGGGACACCGCATCCGCAACCACGCAAGCGCAGAGGCAGAGTGGACCCTGGTTTTTCTGATGCCAAATGCAAGCGTGAGTGTCACGCCAGGCCCTCACGGGCAGCTGTGCCAGAGCTCCTCGGCAAGCCGGGAAGGTGGCAGTGGGTGGGTGAAGATTACTCCGAATTTCTCATTTGCAAAGAGGGACGGACCGAGCTGCCACGAGGGCGCAAGGTGTCTGTGTGTGAGCAAAGAAACGCAGCGTTGGTGAGGTCGACCGCTTGAGAAAAAGAGGACGTGGCGAGTCGAAGCTGGAGGTTTTTGTAGCTGTGGCTGCCGATGAGTTTTTCCGTTCCGCAAGGAATTGACCAATCACCAAGATTTCCACGTTCTCTACGAAGTACCTAGGTACTTTTGCACCACTGCATGAGGTGCCCAGCGGCTTCTGCAAAACTAGGTGAGATGTAAACTTGTAATCGTATAACCCAGATTTTCTTTCTCGATCTTGCACTCGACAACTCTCTTCTGTATAACTTCACATGATTCCTACAAGATCAACACGATAACGGTCTCCCAAGCCCGCAACTTACCTATTCTACATGACGAAGTTTCCTCCCCAGTAGTCAGCTTATTCATTGTGGAATAAAGCCTACGTACCTTCTGCCTTAGTGCTGGTGCCCAGCACGACCTTTCCGCCGCTGTCGTCGATCGTAGCAGCGCGGAAATCAGGGTCCCAACCTACCCCTCCACCCCCCTCCCCGCAGCTGGGCCCCTGGAAATAGGCGAAGATGTTCATCAGCAATCCTGGCACCATGACGCCATGACGGAGGCAGCGCCGCCAACTTTTACTGATCGAGATTCGCGGTTCTTGTCGTCTGGGGGTGAGAGGGTGGGAAACAGGTTTCTTTGGGCGGAGCGAGGGATGTATATATGAGAGCTGTTAGGTGTGCCATCTCTCCCAACTCCACGAACTAGACACCATATCGACTTTCCACTTCGCGCCTTCTCAAGCTCCAGACGCTATCTCACATCTACCTCACCTAGTCCGCACGTCCAACCACCCCAACACACTCGCAATGGCAGGTCTCCTAGGCGGCGGCGGCGGCGGCGGCGGCGGCGGCGAGAACCAGAACGGCCGTGGCGGAGGACTACTCGGCGGGTGCGTTCCCTACCATTTTTCAACCTCCCATCCCTCTTCTCGGCCACAGTCGCTAACACGATCCCCGCGGCACGCAGTGTCCTCAACACCGTCGGCGAGACAACAAAAGGCCTGCCCATCGTCGGCGAAGTGACGGATCCGCTGCTCAAAACCGTGGGTGGAATCACGGATGGACTGCCGATTGTGAGCCCACTGTCCCTCCTCCAATCCTCCCCCCCCGGTACATACGCTTCATGAGGTGATGCTAACAGGATTAGGTCGGATCCGGCGGCCAGCAACAGGCACAGCCGCAGGCGAAGCAGAAGGTGGCACGGACTCCAGAGGAGCAGAAGGCGCTGGAGAAGAAGAAGAGGGCGCTGGCGCTGCGGAAGCGGCAGTTGGCGCTGGAGGCCGAGGAGGCGGCGTTGGAGGATGAGTAGATTTGGATAGTTGGGTTGTAGAAAAAATGCAATTATGAGCTTTAACATTGGTGTGCTGTGAAGAAGGTTTTTCACAGGGTTTGCACGTGTGTAGGGACGGTGGTGAGACTAGAGGAATGGGAGTTTGAAGATGAGTTTAGTTCGAACGGTGAGGAATGTTACATATGGTGCATTGTTCTAGATTAGCGTTGATATTGAAGCATCTTAAGCAGAGCCAGATGTGTGGGCTGAGACGTTTCCTTTAATGAGGGGTGAAAATGGGTGTTGGGAATATTACAGCTGGATCTCAGTTTTCAAGATGGGCTATCTAAAGATGGTTATGACGAGGCATCGTAGAGTATAAAGTACGAGATCTGGAGAGGTGTGGATTGTACGATGACAAGTTCACATCTCACCTAGATTTCACGAAAGCCGCTGGAACATCTCAGGCACCCCATCACGCTCATATTTGCACAGAAGCACGACTTTCGGATCCAGTTTCGATTACAATAGGAACAGCAAGCTAGGCGTAACATACCCAGCTCCTATCCCCCTAGCAACAGCTCCCCGCCCCCGTCTAGCCGCATCCCTCCCCCTCTTCATTCACGGCGCAGGATAAAGGGGCAATTAAACGCGCCCTTCGAGACAAAGGCTGGAAAAGCTGAAAATTCCAACGTAGAGACTTGCCCCCCCTGATTCGAGGAATGAAAAGGACACCCAAAAAAGGAAGAAGCTTTAAGATATATCTGGAAAACCCCTCCATTCAAGCTGAAACCCAAACCAACCCCCTCCATCTCAAAACCGCTTTCGCCAGACTTTTCGCTCATTCCGTCTGGTAGCCACGCTCACGCTCACGCTACAGAAAAAACCACAGGAAAAGAAAAAGAAAAATAGAGAAGATTAATTGATTCCCAGTCCCGCAAAAATCTCAATATTCGCCTCTCTGCTCCGCGAACACCATGGGGAGAAAAGGGAAAAAAGAGGAGGCTCAAGCCCGTTACGAATTCGAGAGGGAGAGAGAGAGAGCCGATGATTACAATTGGCCCGCAGGACCGAGCGGAGGAAAAGTAAGTAAGTGGAGAAAAGCACACAGGCCGAGAAAACAACTCCTTGGCGCCGCCTAATGCATGCCCAAGCCCACGCCCCACGCCACACTCAATTTCACACACTTTGTCCCACCACCACCGCTGTGTGGAAAGGGCTCGATCGCACGCGTGCTGGAAGTGGCGTCGTCCCGGCGTGATATGTAAATCGGACTGGTATCGATGCCGCGCTGGAAATACCTCATATGCAAAAGGGGCTTCAACTGCACACCGCTAAGGTCACGTTCCCATTTATCTCGTTATCGGTCTGTCTTGCTACCGCGCTGCTTGCCCGTCCTCCGGAAGAAATCCATGACGCGCTTCGCAGGCGCCGAGCTGCCGGAGTGGTTGTTGTTTCCTTGCTTGCCCTCGTCGTAGGCCTCGCCGAACTTACGGCTCTTCTGCAGCACGGCTGGGTTCTTATTCCGGCCGTGCTGCTGCTGTGGTGGGGAGTCGTAGCTGTTGAAACCGGCAGGGTATTGAGGGCGGTAGCTGGACGACTGTGCGGGCGGCTCGGAGGCTTCAGAGTCGTTGGTGTGGCGGTAGGGTTGGTTGCGGTAGGATTGGGTGGGGTGAGGGACGTTGGGACCTGGGAATTTGTCGTCACCGATAAGTTGGGGATAGCTCTGCTGGTCGTTGTTGAACTGAGTCTGCTGGGCGGGCGCAGACGTTGGGGCGCCGCCTCTCATTTCCATACGCTGCGAGGGGCTATCGCGAGGACGATCCTGCTGCCCGTCGTACGCATGAGGGGGTACGGTGCTTCCAGTCGTGCTCTGGCTCGGGGATCGACTTTCGCCTCGTCCAAATGCCATCTGGGGCCGGGTTTGGGGTCTGCTGCGGGATGCGGGTGCTGCTGCTGATCGTCGAGGATCCACGGTTGAGTACGAGCTTCCAGGTGGGCCTACTTCCTGTGTCTTGTGCCTTGAGAGAGCTGCTGGGATCAGAGAGAATCTCCTTCCCGACTTGGCTCCGCCAGATTGATCAGAAGCTTTCCTGTTGAAACCAAACGAGGTACGACGGTTGGACTCTGTCGACTGCCGAGGAACGTCATCATTGGGCATTGGACCTGCCATACTCGTAGGAGGATATGACCTCTGTAGCTTTTCTCGAGCTTGATCATTATTGGCCGGCCGGCTGCTAAAGATGGATGCAACCCTTCCAAGCGTCTCACTGACAGTGCTTGACCGTTTGTGTCCCTTTTGATGGGGGTTAGATGTTGGGCCTTGCGGGTAATTCGAAGGCACCCGCTGCGTGCTCGGTCGACCAATTGATGGATCACCAATCATCGGCTCTTGCTGCGGGATTGGTGCAGAAATAGAATACTGCTTTCCTCGTGGCTGTGAGAAGTGGCCTTCGGCATGTGTCTGAGCGACCGAAGCGGCGGCAGGCTGTCCGTACGAGTTCCCACGAGACGGTAGTCGCGATCCACCTCCGAGAGTTCCACCGGTCGATGGTCGTGTCGCAGATGTAGTAGGAACATTTCCAAAAGCCGTCGAATCTGAGACTGAACGTTGGGCCCGTGAAGTAGGCGGTTGCACCGAGGATGTCGCGGCTGAAGCTTGACCTCGAGTTCGGGGGTTAGTGCTAGATGACTGATATCCATCTGTTGGGGGTACCTCCACGGGGCCTGGCTCCTTGACCCGAGTTCTCGAGCTACCCGACGCGGTAGCAGTCGAGCTATGGACGGGAGGAGATGCCTCTCCGCGTTGAGTCTGTGACTGAGGAGCCACATATTCGACCTGGACGGTGCGGCGTTTGTTGTCCCGTTGAGACTTGGAGCTCTCTGGCTGCTCTGTTCGGTTGACGTGGCCGTGTTTCTGCGCAAGGCCTCCGACGGGGGAGACTGTGGTGTTCGGTTTCCCGGGTTCTCTCACCGATGCACTGCGGGCAAGCATTGGTGTTTCGAATGCATCTTCTTCGAACATATCAGCGACCTGGACAGGAGGGGATATTAGAGAGTCAGGCTCACGGGATGGGACAGTTGTGTTTGCAATGTCCTTTGACGTCGTAGTGGTGGAAGTGATCAATGCAACCACATGTGCATAGTCGCTTAACCAGCTGTGCCGGGCTACTTCAAACAGATCAGCCCGCTTTCGCGGGTCAGGTACTAATATCCGTTTTAACAGGTCCCTAGCGTGGGGTGTGACGTATTCAGGGAAGGTGAGTGGGGTGGATACGATGTACTTGTATAGGAGGTTGATATTGTCGCCTTCGGGGTTGGCTGGGTCGTCGTCGAAGGGGAGATAACCGGCAAGCATTGCATACTACCGAGATCAGCATTAATCAAAAAGCGACTGGGGAATGACAGGGTCCACGACTTACCAAGATTACACCACAACTCCAGACGTCTACTTTACGACCAGTGTACAACGAGTCGCTGACCACTAGTTCTGGCGCAGCATAGCAAGGGCTGCCACAGCTCGTCTGCATGAGATCTCCTCTTCGGTTGCCGTCAGTACCCTCCAGTCCCATTTTCTTGACGAAGTCTCGGTTGCCAAGATTGTACTCGATCTCCTCACCCAGTTCGTCGTCTGGCCTGAAAGTGTTGGCGAACCCAAAATCAGTGATGATGATGTTCCGATTCCGGTCCAATAGAAGATTCTCCAGCTTCAAATCTCGGTGAACAATTCCCTTCTTATGTAGATATCCCACTCCAGATATCAGCTGGGCGAATAGTCGTCGGGCTGCGTTGTCCTTGAGATATCGGTGGTTCAGGATGTAGTCAAACAGCTCTCCTCCAGAGGCATACTCGAGGATGATTCCGATATGTCGTTCTGTTTCCACCATCTCGTGCAATCGCACAATGTTCGGGTGTTCCAGGCCTCGGAGGATGGAGATTTCGCGGTGGATCTTCGCTATGCGTCCTGTGTTTGAGCCAAGATTCTCCCGCCTGATTAACTTGATAGCAACCTCGACGCCACCATCCTTCTTCCAGCCCATCTTGACTTTGCCAAACTCGCCCTCTCCGAGTGTTTGGCCGAGAATGTAATCGCCAAACTTGGTGTGTTTCCTCGAGTTTTCTGACCTGGAGTGGTCCTGCCGGCTTTTGCCAGCACCCCGACCTCCATCATCTACGCCTTCGCTGCCAACGAGGCCGAGGCCTGTTCTGGGTGTAAGATCGATTCCAGCCGGAGCGGGTCGCGATTCAGCTATACGAGCTTCCTCCCGTGCGATGTCTTCTTGAGGATCCGTGATGACTAGTCTGCTGATGACATTGCTCGCTTCTCGTGACAGCTCTGTTCCGACAGGAGTTTGGCCGACAGCAGTCGCTGACCGACTGTGCACTGGCTGCGCGGGGGAGTGCTTCGACCTGCTAGAAGAGCTCGTCTGCTGTCGAGGGCTGTCTTTGGGCGAAGGGTGTGCTCTCCGCCGTGATTGGGCGGCGTTTGCAGCAGCCGAGGCGGGATCGTCTCGAAGCTTTTCTCTGTCGCTCCCACTGCTGTATCCGGCTGCATACTGCTGGGCAGCTCTCGAGGATGACGGGCGATCATCTGCAGGCATCGCGGTTAACTGGGGGTTCGAAGAGCTCGCAGACGATTTGTTGTTGCGGTGTGAAGACGTACGTGGGGGAACGGACGGGCCGCCAACGGAGTTGTAGGCGGAGGTGACCGGGGGAGTCATTACGGGAGACACGTTGGTGGTGGGCGGGAGCTGCTGTCGGGGGGTGGTCAGGTTGGACGAGGTCGAGGCAGTGGGCGAGTAGTGGTTCTGCGGCGTCGTAGGAGTGTTGGGAGACGCGCCATTGCCACCGGGACGCCTCGAGGACTTCCGCGACGCGGACGGAGAGGAGGCCACGGTTGGGGACTGCTGCGAGTAGTACTGGTCTCGCCCATGCGGCGATGGCTGCTGATAGGAGCGGTTTGATATTGGGGGTCCAGTGGCCTGCACTGCTGCCGAAGACATCCTCCTCTGTCACGGACAGCGGGAGCGAGCGTCTGCCGACACAGGCTGCGAGTAGCGGCGTGCGAAGGGCGCGCAGGCTCTCAGGGCGTGGAATTGGGTCCGGTGGTGGTGAGGGTGAGAGTTGCGCGGGCCTCGTGGTGCATGAAGGCGTCAGGCGGTCGCGACAGCGGGCGGCTGGACGGGGGCGGCAGACACGGCGACTGCGGGCGGGAGGATGGGCAGGCTGCTCGATCAGCCGTGGCGATTCTCACGATGGGCGAGCTGGCGGAGGAGAGGTGGTTGTCGTCGCCGGGCAGCTTTCACATGCAGCGCGGCTGATAGCGCTGAAGCGAGCGTGTTGTGGTGGACGGCCTGAGGCGCCGGGTCACGGGCGGGCTCTGTCGTTCGCGCACAGCGTCGCCGTTTGGCTAACGATTGGCCCTGGGCGAGGATGTCTGAGGCTGTGAGGTCTGCGAGTGTTCCAGCGGGAGGTCGGTCGCGGCTGGCGTCGTCGCTGGTGGGCGGAAAGCGAGATTAAGCCATCCACCGCAGGCAGGGACAGCTCGACTCTGCGATATAGGGGCGGTGGCCCTAACCACCACAACACCGCCTCGAAAACGCTCCGTCCCGGCGCCTGTGCCTGGCTGCCGATCCATCTAGCCATCTGCTGCTGCCCGCCAGACGATGCCAGCGCCATTCACCGACCAGCAGTCCTGCAATCCCGTCCTCGTCGGGGCTCTCCTCGACAGGCGGCCGGAGCTGTTTCAACCCTCGGCGGGCCTGGACGATGCTGCGACCTGGTACGTGTGCTCCGAGTAGGGATGGCTGAAATGACACTTCAGGCCGAACTGCCTCACGCCGCCGGACCTCGTCCGCCTCTGCTGTCGCCAACGCTCGAGCATAACCTGCCTGCGTCCCGCTGGCTGTGGCACCTCGCGCCCCTGATCTCGCAGCAGCATCGACGCCCCCAGCCATGCCCGCCGAAGGCATTGAGCAGCGTGGGTTGGCTCTGCACGAGGCCCGCTTCCCCAGACGGACCTATCCATTTCTCTGCAGCCCGCGTTTGTCGCTGCAGGCGTGCGCAGCCGGCCGCGATTCACGATGCACGCTATAACGATGCAGACTGGATGCAGGGCCCGCATGGCATCCGGTCCTGCTCGGTCTGCTCGTCATGTGTGCACGCGCAGCGCAACACACACCGCGCCTCCTTTCTTCTCTCGAGCACAGCATCAACAACCATAGCAACCGTGCAAATAGTACGCCCGCCCGGCCGTGGCATGGCAACAAAGTGTGCAGGTACACAGAAAACGGCCAGGTCAAACCGCGGCCAACCCTGCGCGTCGGCCTCCTGCCGGCCATCAGTTGCTTCTTCCAGGATGACTCGCATGCGTCGCTTGCACCCTGCCACCTGACAGTCCTGGGCCAAGCATCCCTGCATGTCAACATCAACACGTTGCGGCTTATTTCCGGCCCTTTTGCGCTTGTGCCGATCGGCTGCCACGTTGCTACATAGGGCTTGGCGGAGGTTCTCACGTGCTGCTGAGGTGAGTCAGCAACTTCTGCCTCTTAACTTAACCACGCATACTATTATTCTAAGTTGCAGCCTAGAATATCTTGTGGTTGTTGAGATTGCTGGGGTGCTAAAACACCAAATTGCACCAACGATTGGGGTGGCCACTTGCTTGTAATGGCCACTCGCTTTGTTGACTACGTTAGTTAACTAACTATAGTTATCGTCACGTGGAAGTTAGGATTGGACTATGGGAGAAGAGAGTGGAGGAGGGGTGCTAGAGTTCAAAAGTCGTCTCCTGTTTATGCTTCCTACAACGTCAAAATCAACCCAACTCTCATTCTCCGGTTTACAGTGCCCAGCATTGAACTTCTGCAAACGGTCTAGTATCAGGTGCCATGACGCCAGGTAATACAGAGCCAAACCGGGCCATGGATGGACACAAAAGTTGGGATTCTAGATGCTCACTCTACTCTAACGCCCGCTGCAAAAGACATCATCACAGAACCATCTATGGTGCACCTACAGCGGCACCCCCTCCATCATCTCCACGGCACCCTCTCTCCCCACCGTCACGATCACATCCCCCAGCGTCTTACTCCGAAACCCGGCCTCACTATAGCAGAAATAGTATTCCCACTTCCGCCGAAACACCTCCGCAGCCTCCTCATCCCTCCCCGCCTTGGTATGATCCCGCCACAGCGCCTCCTTGATCTCGCTGTCAAACCTGGCGTCAAACTCCTCCCGCCACAGCCTCAGCGCTTTCGCGTAGTGCGGGCCGATGTTCTCGACGCTCTCCACGATGAGGGAGTTGTTCGAGCCGGCAGCTATCGAGGAGACGAGCTGGGTGATGCTGGGTAAGTGCCCGCCGGGGAAGATGTATTTCCGGATGAAGTCGTCGCTGCGCGCGTAGGCTTCATACCGCGCTTCGGGAATCGTGATGCACTGGAAAACCGCCACACCGCCTTCTTTCTTAAGCAGCTTATCTATGACGTTGAAATAGACGCTCAGGAACTCCCGCCCCACTGCTTCAAGCATCTCGATCGACACGATTTTGTCGTAGGGTCCTTCAGCGGGGATGGGCAGGTCACGGTAGTCGACTATTAAGACCGTAATCTTGTGGGACAGGTTCAGCGCGGCGATACGTCGCTCTGCGAGTTCTTTTTGCTCTGCGGAGAGCGTGATGGTCGTTACGGAGCAGCCGGTGCGCTGGACGGCTTGGATGGCGAAGGAGCCCCAACCCGTCCCAATCTCGAGTACCCGGTCCGTGGACTTGATGTGCGCGTTATTGATGAACCGCTGTAGTTTCCGGTGCTGCGCGTCCTCTAGCGATTCGCTGCCGGAGCGGGAGTCTGTTTTCGGCAACCAGATTGGGCACGAGTATGTCATGTCTGGGGAAAGAAAAGCGGCGAACATGTCGTTGCTGATGTCGTAGTGGGCGGATATGTTGAGGCGGGCGTTTTTGAGGCTGTTCGAGCGGCGGGCGAGGGCGGTTAGGGTGGTGCTGAGGGAAGAGGTGAGGGTGGAGCCGTTGGCGAGGGCGGCTTTGTTGGCGATGAAGAGGGTGAAGAATGCGGTTAGGGAGGGGCAGTAGACTTCGCCGAGCATGTAGCTTTCTGCGAATCCCTAGGGGTGGTGGTTAGAGCTGTCTCTGGAGGGAGCCGAAGGGTTTATGGGGAGGCAGTGTTCATTGGGCTTGAACGGTGGGTATCGCGTCTTCTTCTCTCTAGGGCAATAGTATTGCTATTATCATGCTTTAAGAACTAGAAAGAACTCACCATATCTGCTAGAAGGGCTAACCGCACCCAGAACTTGTCGTCCTTTACGCGCAGTATGACTGTAGGGTATCCATCCTTCTCATTTCCGCACATCGTACACGACTTGGCGCCGCCTTCGTAAATAGCTAGACGCCCATGCTCAATCTTCTTGAAGACAGACGTGCAGGCTGTTCTGGATAGCCCTACTAGTGGGCCCCAGGCTTGTGATTGAGCTGAGGTCCATAGTGATTGCGCGCTCTCGAATGGCGCATATAGAAAGTTCATCTTGCGGGAAGCACGATCGCAAGGTGGGTCGAATGGAGTAGTTCGGGTGCTGTTTAGGGACGTAGCGTCTGGTGATGCGGTTGAGGGACAATGACAATTGACTTTAGAAAAGCAGGCGAAGGTCTTTCGGACGAGTAGGTGGGTATCAGCGCTTGAATGGGATAATAGAAATTAACGGCAGAAGATACTAGCGGCAGTGACGCACTCGATCCAAAGGGTCCAAAGCTCTTAGGGTCTAAAGACGACGTGTACGGAAAGAGAAGCGCAAAGCAAAGCACATCTAGCTAAACAATGAGATCCAAGCTGTTCTAGCGAAATGAAAAGATAGAAAGCAGTCACTGGGGCCCTCTCAAACTATAAAAGCTTGACATTCTGGCAGGCGGACGATTGCGACGCCGACGGTGGGCTCTTGCGGGCCGGCATTCCTCTGTTTGTTCTGGCATGGAAGCCACCCGGGCGCGCCAGAACGAAAAGTGTGTGGAGTCTGTTTGAGGTGCAGAATCGACGAGGTGCACCTTGCCCTAAGCGGCGTGTCAATGACGTTAGCAGTCGAGGCGCCCATCACAGAGGCGCTCAGCAGCGAGCATCATCTACCTTGAGCTTGACGTGAAGTAAGATGGTGGAGATCAGGAGTGATTAGTATGTGGGAGCAGATGTTGTCGGGATGATATACACATCGTGAGTGTCGCCGTGCTGCGATATGGTGTTGAGCTGCGCAGCGTGACGGCATGTGTACGATCGGTGAATTAAATCATGCAGGGATTCGCTCCCTAGCGCGGGGTCGTTCCTGCATTCACTCGGAAGCCGGTACGCCGTTGAGATTTGACATATGTCCGTAGTCTTTAGCTGCATTTGGATCAAGATATGCATTACGAATGACTGCCCATTTCCGGAGAGATGAAGCGTGAGAGATTAGTGTTTACCTGAGGTTCCCGCCAAGCTTACCAAGCTAGCGGAAATCTAATCAGATCTCAATCTAAATCCCAACGCGTGTTCATCGATCTCGCGACTTCACGCGTCTACAACCTTAATCCAACCTCTCCACCATGCTGGCCATTCAGAAACCCTCTGTCAAGTCGCCAGAGTGCACGCCGAATCTCCTCCCCGCCCGCCTCAACCACAATGGCCCCGTAAACGCCACTGAGCGGTACTGGAGTCCAGAAACAACAGAAAGTATACAATCTCCAACCCTGCCCCTCGTGGCCAAGCTAACGTATCCAGGCGGCGAGACTACAGCCTTCTTCCGAGGTCGGAAACTCAAAGGGCGGAGTGTCAAAATTCCGGAGGGATACAAAGGCGTCGTGCTAGACATCACGGATAAAGCTGCGCCACAACCCAAGAAAGAGCAGGTCAAAGAGAACGCGGATGACGAGGGAGACAATGACGATGATGACGAACCGGCAGAGGTCAACGCAGTAGAAGAGCTGGCGTCATTTGAAGAAATCGTGGTTTGGGGACATGAGGCTATACCAGCGGATACGGAAGATCCCTACGCAAAGGGCGTGCAGGAGTGGATAGGTTTTGCAGAGGCGGTGAGTCGCGGCTTTGAATGGGAGCTGATCTATGATAGCTGATTAAGGGCAGATGCATTGTGAGGATGACACGACCGCAAAACTACAGACATCATGATAATAGGCTCACGGAGTTTGTGATTCATGGAGTCATTACATGACACCAAAGCAATGCTCAACACGAATTCTATCGATCACTACAAGAAACAGCAATCTATCGCTATATTTTGGACTTGAAATAGCACCCACTGAATTTTCAAAAGGCTAGAACCTGAACTAGGAGATAAAGAGAAAAAAAGATAGACGAATCCACAAAGCATCACTCTATATGCAGCCTATTCGGTCGAATGGTCGAACCGCAGACACCAAAGATGGTTTTGAAAGGCCTGCCCTCGTCCGACACGTAAGTGAAATGCCTCTTGTCCAGTGCCTGTTCGAGAGATATGGTGATACCGTCGTCATAGCCATTCGCCGTAGACGAGGCTACGTAAGCATGCTCGAACCACGGCTTTGCTAAATGCCAAGTCTTGTGCGTCTGATAGATTATCCCGATGTTGATCTTAACCCAGATAGTACGTTCCTCATCCCACCCAAACGCATCGTCTGCTTTGTTTTCAATGATCACGAAACTTTCATGAGCTTCGCGCTCAAACCCTCCCTTCAGGATGCTCGCGGCGAGTTCCAGTGACGCCTCCATGACCTCGAAGCTCTCAAACCGTTGCTTCTTCCACACGGTGTTGGCAATGATATGCTTGAGTGCGGCCATGCCGCGCAAGAACTCAGCCCGCTCTTGACGACTTACGCCCAAGTTGTTGTACAACTTCAGCAATTCGGTTCTGGCTTGCAGATTTCGCCTCGCAAGAATAACTGGATTACCCTCGCACTGATCAACGATGGTCTTGAGCAAACTTTCGACGGCCTGGTCCTTTTCTGTGACGTGGTCACGGGCTACCACAAGAGCGTGGTCTATTTGTGCTGGATCGTTGTCGGATTGTATTTGGCGGGTGACGCTCATGAGATCTGATTCTTGCGCAGGTGATTTGCGTCGAGAGTTGTCTCTTCGTGGATGATCTCTTGGATCTTTTCTTCTCAAAGCCGACCCCCTGTCAAGATTACCCTTCGCTGACTCTTTGGCACGAGCAAGGAAAGCGAGAGCATCCTCTTCGCGGTTGCAACCATTCAAGAGCTCGGCAAACTGCATGATAAGCTGTTGAGTGCGTTTATGCTCTATACCGAGTTTCGCGATATGCTTTCGGCAGGCTTTCTCCATGACCTCGTCGGCATCAGCCATTCGATTTTGTCGAGTAAAGAATGAGGCGAGGGCCACTACAACTTTCGTGGTGTCTTCATGCGTCGCGCCGAGAATGTGTTCGTATCCGTCAAGCGCTTCCAGAAACTTGGCCTTAGCTGTCTCTGGTTCTGCATGGATGTCATCCCTCTTTGCTGAGTTGAAAACTGCAATCAGGTCCGACCTGGAACGCCCATTCCAACGAAGTCGCAAGTCTGGTGCTTCTTCAGTCTCTGTGTCAGAATATATCCCCTCGGTAACATCTGGTAGACCTGAGGTCTGGTAGGGGGAGTCGACGCTGTCTTTCGAAGTTTTGTAAGAGATCTCTCTAGGCGTATCGACCACTTTAAAGGTTAATGAATATCTAGTGAAGTTAAGGGCCAAGGCTTGCTCACCAACAACTTCAGATCCAAATCTAGCCTTTTTTGCTCTGGCTGCGCTTTTTTGCGCCCTTGGACATCCCATTGTGACTCGCCATAGAAGAAGACAGTATCTTTTCCGTCATCTCTCTTTCTCTTGCCTGCCTTGTCTGTCATCCATAGCGCATACTGGCCTGGGAGATTCTTCTGCCATTGCCACTCTTTGAACTTTTCTTTGAATAACTTCTTCCTACATATATTAGCATACCCGTCTGCTACTCTGAATGCTAGATTGGCTTACGATGCGACAAAGGAATAGTTCTCTTTCATGACACGCATAGTCTCTTCGAGGCTATTTTCATTCTCCATGTACAGCTCTCTCATCGTTCCTTTGTGGCGATCCCAATCTAAGCGACCATATCTCTGCCGACGCGACGACGTAACCGGGGGCCGTTCGGAGGTCGCGAGAACGTGAAGTTGGCCATGGGTATCCGAATCTACTACCATTGGATCACCGTTCCCGGACGAAGGATTACGAATATAGCCATTGTCGGGCAGAACTTGCATCCGCGGTACGTGAGTACCAAGCTCGTTCAAAGAATCATTAGTCTGAAATGCGGATGGGCCTCCCACATCAGACCTAATGGCTGGACCTGTGTTCTCGTGGAATTCTCCTGCCAGAGACTGTACACCCCAAACATCAAACCCATTTGGGAAATTCATCGTCCGTGAGAATTGGGTCGACGAGCTGATCCGGAGAATGCAGAACGAAAAAGTGAGAAGGTGATCCTTTTATGTGAAACGAATTTGAAGAACAGAAAACATATCGTAGGCCAGGGATCGCGCGATTATTTGTACTGACAAGGAGCGTGGCGGGATCGCTGCAGTCGCGATGAGATGGCGAACCGAAGCGCGAAACAGACTGCGAAAGCCCGCAAAGGGCCACAAAAGGCCCCTTGAGCCGTCTGTCATAAGCCGATGCCCCCTTGGATTACGCCCTGTCGGGCCTGCCTTGCAAGGTCATCCGTCGAGCCGCCAACTTGCCAGGCAACAAATGCGGCACTGCAGCCGCCGTGAGACATGCATCCCGCGCCTGCAGGATACAGCTACCTTATTGGCTATGCTTGAGGTGAAAACAACGAGGAGCACGATCTGTATGGGAGAGCATGGGATAGGACCTGCAATGACAACAGTTTGCAGCTCCAGCTCCACGACGCCCGTTTGAAGCGGGGTTCTTCTTGGAATGATCTCTGACTAAGATGGCGATGTTTGACCCAGGAATTCAGAGGGGGTTATTCGAACGACACACCCCGTTCTGTCGCGACAGCCCTCAAACTGGTCGAAGAGTTTTCGAGGGACCGAGGCCGCTGCAAGTGGAGTGTCAGCTCCGTGTATGCGTTGTCCCACTCAACCGCCGTGGAATGTCCGACCACCTCGAAGCAAAGGGTCCCAAAAGACTTCGGGGCTGTTGCTGTGCCCGCCTGCAACGCCACGTGGGTCGTAAGCTCAACCGAGACCTGCCTCCGGGCCCTTCAACAACCAATAATATAAAAGTCCCCAAAGGTTCGCGGGCGCTTGAGCCGCCAGTCGACCCTGACCTGACGTCTCCTCTCGATTGCCACCAATGGTCTAGGTTTCGGTCTCAAAATTCTCAAGAGTCCCAAAAGTACGCGAGCATTTAGCCAGTTGGCATTGGGCCGAGCTGGGCAGAGCAGCCTCACTTTAGCACCAAAAGTACCCCGGATATCTATACCATGGAATCATTTACTTGATACGAGTCTGTATGCTTTCAAAAGTCCTCAAACGGCCCTTTATGTCTTCAATCCACGCGACAGGCAACAAGGTCTCCTTGGTAACTTTTGTGGTATTGCAGCTTCTTGCGATGGTACGAGTGTCGATATGTGTGCGCATTCGGGGCAACCTTCGACAAAAGTTCCCGAAAAGCTACTGCAATAAAGCAGGCTTTCAAGCTATAAGTATGAGGAAGAACGCGAGAAACAGCTTTACAGAAAGCTTTGAGACTTCTACAACGCACACGGAAGTGGAATTTGTTAGTCCACTATTTGATCAACGATGAATCCATCGAACTATCACGAAACAGTCGGCAAGCGCAAAACTGGCAATGAGCATATTGAAGAGCTCGCATCACAAGAGAAGACTGAGAGCATGATTCAGTTTGAACGCAAGGTTCGTCGACTCCTCAATGGAGACTTCAAAGTATCCAACAATGATGGAACCGCTCAGCATTCGCCCCAGGAATTGACATCCAACACGGACAACAAGGGTGCAAAGGTTCCAGGCTATTACCAGGTCCGAAGGGAATGGCTCAGTGACCGGACCACCCCTGGCGCAGTGATGGCGGTGAACGGCGGCAAGGCTCCAGATGTGACAGACGGCAAGGCTCCGTCTTCTGCTCAATCAGCTATGCTGCAACGATGGATTCAGGAGCCCCAACGAAAAGAGCCCTACAACAATGTTGCTGCTGTGGCGTTGGGCATGCGTGCAGATTGTCCTAAAGTTGGGGTGCATGGAGGCTGTACTGATCCCGCGACGTTTGGGAGCTCAGCTGCGACGGTAAACGGTGTGGAGTCGGAGTCTGTTGGCGTCAGGCAGCCACTCGGCCCATGAAGGCTCAAAAGGCAACTGGGACGGCTCACGAAGAGCACTGGCGTAGCGAATCAATGGAATGACAGAACAAAGCTGACGGTTCGACTATCCTCGCCCTGCACTGCTTGTGCTCATGCTTGTCTCCGTGCATATCTACGTGGCTCGGTCCGCTCCATAGATTACCTGCTCTCTTCGTTCCTGTTGCTTGCACATTATTCCCGCCCTTTTGATGCGTCTTGCCTTCCCTTCACTTCTTATCTAAATTACTGCGGGGAAGACCACATGATCATCGATCATGAAATCCTTTCATCCCAGCAATCGGAAATCGACACAGACGCAGACACAGGACTCGGAAGCTAGGGTCGACTCAGAAGCATTTGCTGGAGTCGACGCGACAGACCCTTACGTAGGCGAGGGCCAGAAGCGTGAGATTCTCACCTACGAGCAACGTTACAACTCCCGCGGAGAACTGCAACAGGTCATACCTAGGATTGGACGAAGATACTAGCATTGAAGCTGCACTCGTTCTCACAAGGTCCTATTCGCAAGAACGAACTCTAGAATCGACACAGCTGGAAATTCAATCGCCTTACATCAAAGCGGCATTGAGAGAAGTCGTGAAATCTTACCCTGGAGTCAACATCAATTCAAACGGACCAATATCAATCTGGAAGGAGCCTTGGTACTTATTTCACTACCGCCATGAGCTCTCTACATATGCGTCGAAGCTCCGGGACAAGAAGGCAAGGGGACATGTCGTGTTTCTGCTGGAGTATGCTGCAAAAGTTCTGCACAGGGACATAGCCAACTACGAGGCAATGATGCATGGGGAAGCTGCGCCAGGCCTCGAATTTCCAGCCCTCTGGATGGCTTTCAAACCCGGCACGCTGATCTTTACAATCATCGAAGGCCACGACTCCATTTTCCGGCTCAACAGTATTTCCCGTGAGCACGAAACGATTGGAGGTGGCGAACTCCTCAAGGAATGGAACGTGTCTGCGGAACATCTGATCAGTAATGGAGCTGAGTTGGGATATGTTCGCAAAGATTTCAGAATTCCACGCTACGAGGGATACAAGGCGCTGACTGAATTGAAAACCTTCCCGTTGCAATACCACCCTGATTGTGAAAGGGTCAAAAGGGATTTACTAGCAAGAGGGAAAAAGTATGTCTCCTTGCAGGGAATCCATCACAGCATGTATGAGGGTCCTACGCATACATCAGGCTTTCCTTCTCTTACTAGCAGAAGCAAGGAGTATTCCACAGTAAGTTCAGCCGATGACTTGGCGAGTGAGATCGCGTTTAATAACTTCATTCAAAAGACCGAACAGAGAGTCATGCTGGATATTAAAACGTATAATGACCGGATCCGAACCAAAAAACTGACCTTCATTTCGGGCGCAAAGACACATTATCTAGATCCCGAACAGGCTTTGGAACTTTCCGATGAGGAGTTGCTCATATGCGAGCACTTTGTTCATGGATTCTCATTTGCACATAAAGATTGGCGGCATTTCGAAGTATCGAAATTAAAGCCAGTAGAGTACAACCAGAGCGCGTTCGACACCCTCGGACACGAAGAATACGCTATCTTCACTTTTGCGAGTTCAGACACAGGAATCCTCCCAATTTGATGATCTAATTGAAGGGAAGGGTAAAGGATTGATCATTCTCTTACACGGACCTCCTGGTGTCGGGAAAACCTTCACAGCAGGTCAGTTCAAGCAAATGTAGATGGAGATGGATGTACTAGCTCACACGTAAACTAGAAAGCATCGCAGACTTCTCCGAACGACCGCTCTATAAACTTGGAGGATCCGACTTTGGCGATAGTCCTTTCCTTGTAAGTGACCAGGCGCTGCGTACAGCATTGAATCTCGCCTTGCGATGGAAAGCCGTCGTCTTGATGGACGAGGCGGACGTGTTCTTACAGCAAAGAGATATCCACAGTAGTCTCGGGAACAAATCAGCCTCAGGTCAGAATTATGCTTCCCATCAGCGAGACGCGGCTAATCATTCCCAGTGCTACTTCGGTTACTTGAGTACTTCGACGGCACCATGTTCCTCACTACGAACCGAGTCCAGACAATCGATGCTGCCTTCAAATCCCGGATCCATCTGTCGCTTTCATATCCACCCTTGCCTGCCCAAGCTAGAAGCATGCTTTGGGAAACCTTCATTCTCAAGGGGACAGAGCAGCGCCGGCCTCGGTGGCTGACCGAAAAGTTCCTAGGGAAGATATCCAAGGAAGAGGTTAATGGACGGGAGATCAAGAACATCATCCGCGTAGCTCACGCTTTTGCGGTAGACGGCAAGCGCGCGATGCGGCCAGCAGACGTAACCCACGGGCTTCAAACGCGGAGAGATTTCGAACTCGACTTCAGCAAAGCCGTGGCAAAGAGGAAACATGAAGATGACCAGACGAACGGTAGGAGTAAGAAACAGAAGAAGAAGAATATGGAATTCGACGGCGAAGCAAGTTCATGAGCATGTCGCCGTTTGATGGTGGAGGTTGGCTCTTCGGAGGAGGGCCCCATCACGCTGGAAATATCTTGTCAGACATGGAATCTCTCCAAGTCGACCATGCTTGGTCTCATCTGGCTGACTCTCAAGCGGTCAGCATCGTTGTGCAAGCCCGAAATGGTTACAGGTCTTTTAGCTAGCGTTGATTTTGGTAAGCGTTTTCGGTTTTGCTTCGATCGAAAAACCAAATGGTTAGCTCTACAGCTTTTCAAGACACATCTTCACATTATGAGCAGTATAGGAATCTAGAACATGAACATTGATATTTCAACCCCCGCATTATATATCACCTCGCACTTCGGCCTCGGGGTTAGGGAGGACGCGCAACTAATCGAATGGCAGCCGAGGAGAATCCTAGTCGGTAGATCCCATACTTCCGCCCTGTGAGGACGGACGGCTGTACGTACTCCTTACCTCGGATTTAGAGACAAAATGCGAGGCTAGTTCCGTTTTGGCCGCATTTGGATGTACAATTCCAAAGTACGATTCCGGCGCTGCGATATAACTCGTCAGAGTGTTATCGAATCCCGGTTAGGCCACCAAGACTTGTAAGCTATATTATATGCGGAGATCCAGCTACTTTCAGTCACTCGTTCTTCAGCTTTCAGCGTCTGCGTTTGGCTCTGAGTATATATAATCGAGTGTCACCCCATTAATCTCCTGGTCTAATCATTCCAAGTTCCCTACATTCATACGTCATATCCCAATCACAGCATCGATCCTCACTACTCAACAATGCCCTCTTCCATCCTTCTGAAAAATGGGACCGCTCTCCTCCATGATGGCAACGACCATGTCCGTAGCGAGAAAACAGACATTCTCATCACTGGGAATAAGATTGCCAAAATCGCCCCAAACATCAACGTCGCCACCCTGCAAGATGTCGACACCATCGACTGCACCGACAAGATTATTAGTCCTGGCTTTGTCGATACACACCACCACCTCTGGCAAACACAACTGAAGGGACGTCACGCGGACGAATTACTCTTGGACTACATGGTTACGGGTACACCCCATCCCCATCGTCAACCCTTCCCTCGCCTCCCTCCTGACCCACCAACCCCCTAACCATTCTCAGGCAACGCCCAATCCTCCCAATACACCGACCCCTCCATCTTCTACGGCCAACTCGCCGGCTGCCTCGAAGCCCTAGCAGCAGGCACGACCTACATCCTCGACCACGCGCACATCGACTACTCCCCCACAGCCTCCAAGACCGCCCTCGCCGCCACCATCTCCTCCGGCATCCGCTCCACCTTCGCCTACACCCCCATCTCCCGCGTTGTCTCCTGGACGCCCCTAACCACCTCCCCCACCCCCCTCGAACCCTGGGTCTTCCCCAACCTCACCAACCTCTCCGCCGCGCTCGCCGCCGGCTGGGGCGCCGCCCGCGTGCAACTCGGGCTGGGCTTCGACCTCTTCTTCCTCGGCCCCGCGCTTGTCACCAAGCTCTTCAGCCACGCCAAAGCCCTCGGCGTGACGACCATCACCTCTCACTACGTCCGCTCCGCCCAGATGTCCCTCGCCTCCCTACCTGAGACGATGCGCGCGTTCGGCGTGTTGGACGAGCACATCGTCCTCTCCCACGCCACCGGCTGCTCCTTATCGGACGTGGAGCTGATCACGGCCGCCGGCGCGCACGTCAGCTCTACGCCCGCGACCGAGCTGCAGATGTCGCTTGGGACGCCGGTCGCGTGGCGCGAGGACATCCCCGGGATCCACGACTCGTGCAGTCTAGGGGTGGACTGCCACAGCGCCGTTTCCGGGTCGATTGTCGAAGCGATGCGGCTGGGGCTGCAAGCTGCGCGGGGACAGCGGAATCAGCGGTTTGAGGCAAGGGGAGTGACGCCGACGGGGCTGCATGAGGCGATGCGGGTGGAGCGGGCGTTTAACCTGGGGACGATTATGGGGGCGAGGGCGGTAAGGATGGAAGGTAGGATTGGGAGTTTGGCGGAGGGGAAGCTAGCGGATGTGGTGGTGTTTGATGCGCTGAGTCCGGCGATGGTCGGGGCGGGGCAGCAGGACGCGGTGGTGGCGGTGGTGATGCATTCGAGTCCAGCGGATGTGGAGATGGTGATTGTGGATGGGGTTGTTAGGAAGAGGGATGGGAAGTTGGTGGATGTAGTGGTGGATGAGGTGGCGAGGGATGTTGTAGGGAGGGAAAAGCTGGGGTGGGGAGACGTCGCGAAAGAGATTGTGAGGTCCAGGGAGGAGATTCAGGGGAAGATTGAGAAGATTGATTTTGTGGATAGTAAGGAGAGGTTGGTGAAGTCGTTTCATGTGGACCAGAGTAAGGTAGTTGACGATGTTTGAGGGATGGGAGATGGGGGTTCGTAATGTGATGGGATGTGGACTAATTGAAACAAGTGCACGAGGCTGGGCTATGTCTTACAATGCCTCGTCATAGAAATTCGTACACTCGTTTACCGCTGCATGAAGAGCTTCAGAGTATTTTCGGCATTCTAGATAAGAAAGAAACTCGGCATTTTCAACAACTAGCAAACTCGCGAGACTACCCCAGACATGCCAACAGGGTTAATGTAGATTGGAATGTTCTATCCGCTGCCTCGGTTTCTATAGACAGTGGCAGGAAAGTGTACGGATGTCTATGGCAAGGCACTGTATGTAGATAATGAATGGAGTTGATTGTGAGGCATGATAATAAGCAAGTTTTAGCAATACTTATATTAATTACCACATCCTAACGAAACTGCTCTCCAAGGCCAGTCCGTGCGATTGGGACTCGACTTTGGCATGTTGTTGGCGTGGTTCGTAAAACAGGGCAGAGAGTTGAGGTAGCGGAGAAGGATAGACTGGAACCTCTCTAAAACTTTGAACAGCCATTCTCCAGAACCGTCCGCTTAAAATTGCCATTGCTGCACGAAAGTTAGTCGTATCATCCCAGCCTTTCCTGCAATTCACCATTAACCTTGTCTCCTCACCCATTACCATATTTTATTTGTAGTCCTGGATACGCAACTTTCTCCCTTCCTAAGTTGGGGTGGGTTGGCAGGTTCTGACCATGTTCTTCTTTGAGTACGCGATGAAGTGAAGTGGCGAGTGCAAAGGATTACGTGTTTGTGAGGGGCTTGCGGGGTGAGTGGTTGCACACCGCGGATGTTCCTTTGGATGGCCTCTTGCTCATCCTACCCACGCCTTGTCTCCTTCTTTCTGCCCATAGCAAAACAGCTCTTACGAATAATCCGCCTCTTCGTCCGTACCCCACCCTAGCTCAAATCCTCCCGCGCATGTATTTCCTTAACTAACCGCTGCATGTCATGATCCTCACAGGGTGCCTCTGCATTCGCGCGCCTCTCAAACTCCCTCATGTTTTCTTCTATCCACCTCTTATCCCCACCAGCCTCCGGTAACAGAAACCCTTGCTCATAGCCTGCCGCGATATCGTCAAGTACAAAGACCGAATGGGGATTCATGGGGGTTTCGAGACTCCCCGTTTCACGATAGGCTGAATATCCCAGGATATCTTGCCAAATCGCGGCGATCTGGATGATGAGGCTGTTGTAGAGTTCGCGGACCTCGGAGTCGGCGGGAGTTTTTCGTGGGCGGATGTGTGCGTGGATGTAGTTGATTCCTACCTACGGAGATACTGTTAACTTATTTCAAATCAGGATGACCTAGCTGATTGCGGGGCGCCAATGGACATAATGGAGAGGCATACTCGTTCGCCACCAACGTAGGTAGAGATATTTTTCGCATCATCCTGCGTGAAGCGTATGTTCAAAAAGAGAGACGGCGTGGTGAAGTGTGTGCAATGAAGTGCCGTAATCCGGGACGCGATCTCACCACGCTGGGTTTGATCGAGTGGAAAATGGTGGTGTATATCGTAGAAAGGCATTTTGCTTGCGTATACGGAATGAAAATACTCGTATAGGTGCTTGTTGGAGGTTCGACGGCGTTTGCTTGCTGACAATGAGGAGAGGCTCATGGCTTATGATGCAACGATCATCATCTATTCTACCCCCACACCCCTAGCGTCGATCTACCCGAGACGCAGGAAACCCCATACATACCATTCTCTTCAATAGTCTCTTCTTCAATAAGAGCGGATATTCGACGATTGTGTCCTGGGATTTCGAGTTGTTCGAATTGCTTTCTTCAATTCAGCTAACTGGTTATATTGTAAATGGTGTCGCTAAGTCGTCAAAGGTTGCCGCACCAGACCAAAACGCCGTTAGTTGAACGCCGAAATGATACCAGTATACCCATTGCAAGTACCAATATGCCTCCTAATCCATGTTGGCCAAACCCATATCTTTAGGCACTGTATGCCAGATTGCCTCCCACCGACTGGGTCTCGTTTCCCATACGCCGTTGTACTGTCATCCACGGTTTGGATCCATGGTAGGAAATATTCATGAAAGCATGCTAGTCAGCTAGATCCCACCACCTATCATTATCATATTAGCACACGATGTGCTTCTGCGAATGGCATGGTTTTGAAGTAACGCCCACCGGATCGGTCTACAGAGACGGAGTAGTCTCCTATCGCCCTGTTCTGCTTCTTCGCCGCCAATGCCCTCGACTTGAATAGTAGGTAGGAGCCGCCGAAGGTGAAGACGGAAAAGATTGCGAGGTTGCGGCCACTATTGAGGTAAGCGATAGCTAATGTTTGGGATACTCGAAACAGAAGTCGTACTTAAAGAAGCGGGAGGGAGCCATTGGGTCAGTTGGGACTGGATTACGTGACCATGAAGATGTATTGAGCAATGTGATCGGGCTTGGGGCGTGGGGAGGGGATGGTGTTGAGGGGGAGGTGTTGAATGTTGGGGCACACGACAGTCCGGATGCCCGAGGTCATCGCGAAGGCAGTGACGTTGGGCTTGGCGGCACTCTTCCGTTGGGAGGATCGCCGTAGTTTATACAAAATTCAACATTTTCGACAAAAATACCATGATCTGTACACTCAAGTGCCCTTGTAATCCTTTGATGGAAGCGCCCACATCATCTTGTTATCAATCTAACGGAATACCCTCGATCTGAATCCTGCAAATCATGTAACAAGAAGAGCGTACGAAAGGCATCTTTGTACACGCAGTATTGACTCTGCTTCTAACAAAAATAGTCTTACGCGGTTTGATCTGTGTGTATTTACTACGATATGCTCGAAAGTGTCATTGAAGTGCCTCGGTGCTTTCTAGATATCCTATGGATGGCATTCCTATTCTCTACTCCTTCGAAGCTTCGCTCATGCGGGAAATATTGACCACGCAGAGCAGACGCAACGTGACACGCCATGTAGACCTCGCATCTATAGATTTAGGTTCGTACGATTCGATTCGTAACTTTAAGCAACAAAAACACCAAAAGCGTCCGGAAACGGTGCCCTCGCGGCGTCCCACGATCTGCTATTATCGACCTCGCTGCGTGGAACGTAACCTGTTCCACGTATCCCTCGGAAATTCCGTTCAGTGAGACCCTTTCCGAGCTCATTGTTGGGCAGGTGAGCTCTATTATACACTTTTAGGTCCCGGTGCGGTCCCGAGTTCCGGCTTTCGTCCAATCGGAGCCCTTCATTTCCACCAACCTCACTTCATCTCATCGCTAGTTATATATTCTCTACTCTCTTCTCTCAATTCTATACGCAGTTCAATTTCTCGCGCAATGTTGAAAAAGTTGAAGGCGTCTCCTCTATATCTCCATCGTAATGAACACTCCAAGTCTTGCTATATGGCTTTTTCTCCCCCTCCGTACCCATTGCAGAGCCGGACACGCCGCCTTAATGCATTCTCAATTCCATTTCCATTAGTGCAACAGCTTCCCCATGAATAATCTGATGCCAGTGGAACCATAAAAGCCACTTGTTCCCCGCACTTCTATCCTCTCATCCTCTTCTCCCTTCCCCACCCCTCATTTCCCTCGCCCCAAACCCCCGCCATGGCCAACTTCGTCTCCTACGTCGCCCCTACCTCCTTGGAAAATGCCCGCGCCATCATTCCCAATGACTACGAGCCCGACCTCTTCAACGACATGGGCTTCGTACTGCGCGCCAAAGCCGACAGCGGCGAAGACATCCACCTCTGGATGTTCATGTACCGGCAACGGGGCGAAGAAGTACTCTCTCCCCTCCCCCTCCCAATCTCGCACCCAGCCCCTGACCCTCCTAGGTCATCATCAACAACGAAGTCTGCCAAACCCTCCTCGTGTGCCCCACCTACACCCCCGCCGAAAAAGAATCTATGCACGACACCCCCTTCATCAACAAGGGGCAAAACATAGACGACTACCACCCCCTCAACACGCTCACCTTCACCGACACCCCCACGACCGCCACCTGGACCCTCGCCGGCCGCGTCTTCTCGTCGCGCGCCAACCACTGGACCGTCTCGGGCTCGCACGCCGGCGTCAGCGTGCAGCTCGAATGGACGCAGCGCGGCGACGCCCTCTACAACGGCGGGCCATTCGCGGACCTGCACTCGGACGCGGGCCACAGCGCCTTCATCGTGCACGCGCACGTCACGGGCACCGTGACAGCCGGCGGGCGCACGCTGGTGGTGTCGGCGGGCAACGGGCACGGGATCCACGAGCGCATCTGCATGGCGGGCCACGTGCCCGCGCGGCTGCAGTACATGCTGGAGCGCGGGATGAACTGGCTGAACGGGTACGGCGCAGCCATGTCGTGGTACATCAAGACGGCGTCGCGCGGGCGCTCGGCGACGATGATGCTAAATGTGTATGGGGAGACGCTGGCGGTGGTGGGCGGGGAGTGGGCGGGTGTGGAGGAGGTGGGGTTTTGGCTGGATCCGAAGACGAATCAGGTGAATCCGCGGAAGTGGCGCGTGTGGGCGGTTGTGGAGGGGAAGGGCAGGCTGGAGGCGGTGGTGACGGCGTATGGAAGGGCGTATTATACGTGGGTCAGGCAGGGGGGTGTGGTGCTTGTGAATCAATTTGTGGCGGATGCGGTGTGTACGTGGACGAGGGAGGATGGGACGAGGGTGGTGGAGGAGCAGATGGCTATGAATGAGTATATGAGGACGTTGTATGTGCAGCCGACGTCGTAGGGGTTTAGGGGACTAGGTGCGGTATTGTGACTGGGTTATTGGAAGGATGAAAGTTGAGAAGATGTATAGGAAGACTTGAAGATGACGTGCATGCAGTGTCTCGTTGTAGATGTGCGTACATATTCCTGCCACTGCTTATGGTGCCTCACGGTACTTCCAGAGTTTCGAATCACATATACTCATGAGGCCACCCCAGACAGCGGCGGAGAAGAGCACATAGGTAGGTTAGGAGTGCGATTCGTTGCCCCTGATGTCTATTAGTACGTTGAAGCTCTATAAGCAGTGGCAGCAAAGTGTACGAAGAGCCATGACGAGGCGCTGTAGAACAAGGTGGAGAATGCTATTGACAATAACTTATGCATTGAACCTTCTCAGGATCACCGGGAGATCGCTGGTGTGCTGATTCCTACCATAAAGGGTCGGGAGCTGGCGCCATTGAACGAGGAAATCTAAGATCTATGAAGATCAGAATGTAGATCAAGATCTCCCGGTACTACCTCTTTGACCGTAATAAGCCGCCTTATAAACTTAATAAGTGAAAAGTAACTGCGAAAGTCGAAGAGACAGACACGCGCTGGATATTGGCGTGAGAGTCTTACTGCCGGGATCGGCCTTCTCCGTAAGCGGCCTCCTCCATAAGCAGCCTCCAATATACAGAGCATGGATGATACGAAGGATGAGAAAAATCCACTTGCTCTGCCACAAAATCAGGAATCCGACGACGACTCGCTTGAAGAAGTCATGTCCGCATGCACCATCCCACGGCACGCCAAGCAGTCAGCACAGGAGTCGCGATACTGACCAAATTCAAACGCAACGAGGTCGTGAAGCGCAGCCAATAGAGCGGCTCGCCCGGCCGACGGCCAACTGGCTGATCTGTTCTGGAAGACGGGCTCTCGCGTGAATCGTGGTGTGCATATGCGGCCCAGCGCTAGCTCCTCACCTGGCGCTCGGGAGCACGAAGCCTTCCGCCTGAACCGAGTGTCGTGGAGTTGCCATGTCGCGATGGGAGGCCTTCCAGGCGAGTACGGATGGCGTCTTATCTGATGGATCCTGCAGACCCCCATCCGGCGCCGCTCAGCAGCTCTACCCACGACGCGTCTCGGTCTCGAAATAGCCATGAGGCTGGAGATGAGCCGATCCAACAAGGCAGGAGGCAGAGATTGGGTGTGGCGCTGCAGGTCCAGCACACGGCCAGCCAACGGGAGCAGCGCATCGGCGAGCGGTCCCGAGCGACAGACAGCTGCTCTCCCGCGGTGCCGTTTGCACGGAGGCGAGGCTGCATATTGTCGTGCCAAATTGCCGTGGTGTCGAGTTCCAGACGGCGCTCCGCTGTTGTGGCCAAGCGTTGGGGTATATCGCGGCGGCCCACGCTTTTTCGAAAGCGTTGGTAACAGTCTAGATAAGCTTCCACTCGTCCCACAGTTCTTGGCCGTCTCAAGCACGTCTTGGGGATGGGGTGCGCTGGTGGGTCTTGGCCAAGAGCGCCTCGCGCCTTGGACGACGTCGGCTGTCGTGTGCGAAGGGACGGCGTCGACGACGGTGACAATTGCAAATGCTGTAACCAGGCTCCGCAATTCGCCCTCTGTGGCCTCTCAGCGGGAAGAGCGCCCTGAAACGGCAGCAAATGGAGACATGCCCGCGAACCAGAACACGGCGAGAGAGCGGACGCAGGGCCACGGAACGGGCTGCTGCTAAACCCCAAGCGTACAAAAGACCCTTTGTTGCGTCTTATCAACACCAACGGCCTCTATCGGGTTTCTCAGCGAGGCCTCCGCGTCTCCTGGCCCCCTCCGCCACCCACCTGGGCACCGCTTCGCTTCGTCTCGTCCCATGCCACCCGCAGTCCGGACGCGCAAAGCCTTGGCCCTCCCGCTGGGCTCCCGAAAGTGCGCGCCGCGTCGCTTCGGCCTGCCAGCGCCTGTCTGGGCCAATCTCTCCAGGGCCTCGCCGCTGTTGCGCTGTGCCGTTGAGTTGTCACGGCCACGCTCTGCGGCGGAATGACAGCCTCCTTATCAGTTGCCAAGCCCGCATCAGACGGGCGGCGGGCGCGGCAGCAGTGGGAACGTGTCGATACGATGTGTCGATTGGTGCGCCGGCGGAGTGGCCTAGGATGAAGGATGGGGGGTTGAGTTCCAAAGTGCATGGACCGCCCGCGATGGGGAACTATGGGGCGGCTTGGCTCCTACTGTCCTCGGCCTTGAAATCAAACTTATATATTCACCAGGCCCACTCGGTCAAGGGGTTTCAGTTGGCATTCATCTCCGTTGCTTCTCTTTCTTTCAACCTGCTGGTGGTTCGACCGACCACAGTCTGTATTCACGATGTCGACCACTGTGAGTTCTCCCCCATCTGCTTTATATAAATCCAATCATTTCACATGAAAACGATGCTGACAATCCCCCCCAGCCTGTATACGACCCAGCCCAGCCCAACGGCGGCGATTCGCTCGTTGTGGACGTCAACGCCCAGTATGCCGGCCTCGAGTACCACTACACCTACCTCGTCTTCTGTGGCTTCATCGTCTGGCTCATTATCCCCGGCATCGGCCTGCTCTACGGCGGTCTCGCACGCCGAAAGTCGTCCCTGGCCCTGCTCTTTCAGTCCTTGATGGTCTGCGGAGTGTATGATACTCCCCCAACCCGCCAAGCCGAATCCAACTGACATCAAACTACAGTGTAACTTTCCAATGGATGTTCTGGGGCTACTCGCTGGCCTACTCGCGCACCGGCAATGCCTTCATCGGCGATCTGGCCAACTTCGGTCTCAAGAATGTCATGGCCGCGCCCTCGCCCGGCAGCGCCGTGATCCCTGAGATCGTTTTTTGCCTGTACCAGATGCTCTTCTGCGCCTGCACCGTGCAGCTCGTCATTGGCGGCTCCTTCGAGCGTGGCCGTATCATGCCATCCCTCGTCTTCTCTTTCTGCTGGGCCACTATCGTCTACTGTAAGAACCGATGTCTTTATCTTAATTTATACAGTTCCGTTGCTAATATAAAGAATAGGTCCTATTGCGAACTGGACCTGGAACGCCAATGGCTGGCTGTACAACCTTCCCTCCCTCGACTTCGCTGGGGGCGGACCCGTCCACATCGCCTCCGGATGGTCTGCCCTTGCCTACGCCTTTGTTCTAGGCAAGCGCAAGCACACGGGCGAGCCCTCCCACGGCAAGCCGCACAACACCACGCTCATCTTCCTCGGAACCGTCCTGATCTGGTTCGGCTGGTTCGGCTTCAACGGCGGCTCCGCACTCAACGGCTCCATCCGCGCCATGCTCGCCGCCTTCAACACCAACACGGCCGCCTCCTTCGGCGTCCTCGGCTGGACCCTCGTTGACTACATCCGCACACGCGGCAAGTTCAGCGTCGTCGGCGCCTGCTGCGGCGCCATCGCCGGCCTTGTCGGCATCACCCCCGCCGCCGGCTACGTCTCCGTGTGGATTGCCGCCCTGATCGGCTTCCTGACCGCCGTCGTCTGCGCCTCAGTCCAGGACCTCAACAAGTGGCTGCACATCGACGAGGGCATGGACGTGTTCAAGCTGCACGGCGTCGGCGGCATGTGCGGCTCCTTCTTCACCGGCATCTTCGCTCAGAGTTGGGTGTCGGCGCTCGACGGCTCGTCGCAGTACCCGGGCGGCATCGACGGCAACGGCGTGCAGGTCGGCAAGCAGTTCGCCGAGATCTGCGCCATCTCATCGTACTCGTTCGTCGTGTCGTGCATCCTGCTGTACGCGCTCAAGTACATCCCCGGCATGCACCTGCGCGTCAGCGAGGAGGGCGAGATGATGGGGCTGGACATCGACCAGTTCTTCGACGAGCAGATCGGCGACTGGTCCATGTTCGACCATGCGACGACGGTGCATGGCATCAAGGGGACCGGTGCGACCAGCAGCGCGCATAGCGTGCAGCAGAGCACGGAGATTCCTGACACTAAGGAGGCGTAGATCTGTACTGTAGACTGAGGGAAAGGGAAGAATGTCGGAGTAGGAGTTTGTGGTGTTACCCTAGACTTTCTCTCTAATTTAGAATCGGGCGGTGTGGGTGGTAGATGGTGTTGACTGTTCTGTTCGAAAAGATATCCCCCTTGCGAGAATTGCTACCGCGCCTAGAACCTATGTAATCTAAAGTAAACCAATAGAGGGTGTGAACCAACCCCGCCGTGTCTATCTGTCCAACGTGATACATATTCCGTAATAAGTTTCTAGTACACCTCTTTCTTTCCCAGGCTTCAACTCGTCGTCAATAGCGGGAATGTCTTGGCAGATCTTGGCAAAGAAATATGTCGAGCTTCGGACACCCTCCGAGACCGGACAAACCATAGGTACTTTGTCTTTGCAACTAGTTAGTGGAAGCTGCCTAAGAATCTGATTCAAGGAGGCCACTGTTGGGTCTAAGTGTGACAGAATTTCAGCAGGGTTACGCCTTTATTTTGCGCCACAGTTATTCTATAGCCGGTTAGTGTCAGTTAAGTATAATACAGTGTTAGTAAGATATCTTGTAAGCACGCTAAATCTGCATGCCAAGACATATAGCGCCGGCATAACCCCTCTTTCGCTCGCTCAAGCTCGGAATGCTTAATTCTGATCGATGATCATCTTCAAAACTGGTAATAATATTCCTTAACGATAGAACTTTCGTTCTACAGCCTTAGAATTCACAGAAAGGTCAATAGCTATGATAGAGCAGGGGGGATTCACCGGAGTAGCTCATAACGTCATTAATGAAATGATCAACAGCATGGCCAAGATTGCTGTAATTTTCTCATTACAGATTAGATTCATGAGGAAAAATAGCTAAAGAGTATTCATATACTATTTATAACTTGACAAACTCGCGAGGGGAAGATTTAATGTGCCCGAATGATGGACTTGTCCGGTTACAGGGTGCGTCCGGCAACCCAGGGAGGGATGTTAGAACATCTTTTTAGATTGAAAATATGCTGACTCAAGGTCCCGGAATCCAGTCTGGTCTCGTAGTCGACGGCAAAGAACATGCTATCTGAACTTGAAATCGGGAGTCTTTTAGCTCGGCTTGGCAATCCGGCTTCAGATTCCTTGAAGGAACAGCGACGGAGTGTAAAGCGGAACTCCTGATTCGAAGGCTGGCGGCGAAAGCCTCGTGATTTCATCCTATAATCAGCATCTCTTTTTCAAAGGTTGAAAATCAGGCCTTGGCCGTTCCGGGTGCTTCAACGCGTCCTAACTCAAGAAAGCATGAAGAGAAAAACAATGCGATTTATAGGTATCTCTCGCTCACTGAACGATATAAGCCTCCGCCCCCTTCCCAAACAAAATCTCCGGTTTCCTCGTCGCGAGATCCAATATCGTCTGCGCGAAGACCGAGTTGGCCCAGGCGAACCAGCTTCCTATGACACCGTTAACGTTAGCAGTCATCCCACTTCCGCCCAGATATCATCAAAGCGTTAATAGAAGTTAGATATGACTGCAGCACTAGCCACTTACGCGTATAATCCCCCGCCAAATCCACATTCACACTCTCATGCACCAACCCCAACCCGCTCGCCTTCTTCACCATCAACAAACATGCCTCAATCTCCTCATCATCCTCGCTCGTCATCGCCTGCGTCAGCACGCTCATCGGCCACGCGTGCTGGAGACCAATATGCGGCCCGCCGATCCCCTTGAAGTACTCCCCTTTCAGATAGTACGGATTCCCCTTCTTCTCAAGGACCATCTTCCGCGTGTTCTGGTACGTCTTATCGCTCGCCTTGACAAACCCCAGCAACGGCAGCGCGAGCAGCGACGGGAGATTCGCGTCATCCATCAGTATCGACGAACCGAACCCATCCACCTCGAACGCGAACACCTCGCCGTACACCTTGTGTGTGACGACGCCGTGCTCCCAGATGCCCGCCTCGATCACCTTCCCCCGCGTCCGCAGCGTCGCCGCGAGCTTCTTCTTGCCCGCGCGCTCGAGCATCGCCGCCGCACGCTTCAGCTCGACGGCCATCATCGCGTTCGCGGGGATGAAGAAGCCGAGGATGGTCGCGTCGTCCGAGGGTCGGAACGCGCTGCGCACCAGCCCCGTGCCGCCGTTCAGGGGGTTGCCGACGCCGCCGAGGGAGAGGGTTTCGGTGCCCGCGTTGGTGCGGCGCTGGAAGGTGTATTCGTTGCGGACAAAGGCGCCGGTTTTCTCGTCGAAGGTCGGCGCGGACTGGTGGGTGAGCAGATCGAGGACCGTGTCGAGCGCGAGGTACCATCGCGGGGTCAGGAACTCGGTGGAGCCCGTGTGGTCATGGAATTGGTTGACGAGGCGCAGGAAGTGGGCGATGGAGTCGAGTTCGTATTTGCACTCGAAGACGAAGGAGGGCTCGTAAATTGGGTGCACTTCGTCTTCGCCGCCGCCGTAGGTGGGCGCGAGCCCGCTCGGGGGCGGGGGCTGGAAGGCGTTGCAGTAGGGCGAGCCGATCACGTACTCGACTTGTGTGTTTATAGCGCCGAGTATTAGGCTTTTGATGGCTGCGTCTTTCTTCGCAAGGGGCTGGTATTGCGCGAGCTGGTTTGTGGAGTCTCGCAGCCATTCGGCATTGATGTCGCCTGTGACGATGAAGCTTTGGGCGCCTTCCCATTTGCCCTCGTCTTTCTTGCCCCCTGTGACCCAGTCTGTGGTTTTCTTTTTCTTTTTCTCGGTGCCGTTGACGTGCCATCGCACGGTTGTGTCTAGGGTGTTGGGGAATGCGTTCTCGAATATGCGCGCGAGGTCCTTGTCTATCATCTTCTCATTCATGTCGTCTATTACTTTCTCAACTAGAGGGGATTCGAAAGTTCGGCAGTGCCGCGAAGGGCGCTGGAATGGCAGCTCCATGGGTCCAGAACTGTATGGGGGGCTATAGCCAGACCGTGTTAGCTACTGTCCAGCTCAATCTGTGCTCTAACGAACATACTGGTTCCGCATCGCGTAGTTCTTATAGTCTGGACATGCTGCCCTGTATTTTGCCCTATCTAGGGGAACACGCAGCGGCTCTTGGGGGTCTTTCGCGAGAGGATCAGCTTCCGCGTGGGCGTGTCCTGCGAGCAACACGCTGCTCCCCAGGAAGATAACAATAGGCCGGAGAAAGTCGTGCATTTCGAAGTCGGGTATGAAGTGTTGCGAGGCGTATCAGACGTGTTGGGACTCGTAGCAGTTCCAGAGCGAAGTCAGGGTTGGAGGACTCTAAGAATGAATGCGGCGCGACCAAGCACGCAAGGAGGAGATTGGACGTTCAAGACAGAAATGTATACATGAAGTTTTCCATGCTCGAGGAATTGGCGCTTGGATCCGCGTATGTTTGGGAGAATTGGGGATTGGAAACGTGGAAGTTAAGGCGTTTGAAGCTTGAGGTCAAGACGCAGGTGGGGCCGAAGCTCGCGGGCCTTCGCCGTCATCCTTTTTTTCTACAACTACCACAATCTGACTGACACTTCTCGATATACGGAAGCCTTGACTCTTCAGGCTCTTCAGTCATCAACTTCTTTCCAGAGACAATTCCACTCTAGATGTGTTGTGTACACATGTCCCTTTCCTTTTGTGGTCCTTTCAATGTCGTCAACATAGGCTCAGATTCATCACGTCTCTTTCTTTGTGTCTTTGTATCTTATTAGTTGATGCCTTTTCACGGACCTCAACAAAATAGCAGTATTACAATGAGCAAAGAAGGTAGTAAAAATTGTTAGGGTCGTTCAGAACGATGAACTCATGTCGTTTTGAAATATCTTTACGGCGTCGGAGGGCCTCGCCAACGGTAGTTATCTATACACGAACAAAGCCCTGCCAGTGTATCAGTAAGACGGAATATCGTAGGTAATCATTAGAGATGCGAGAATCACGTGATCTCGACCCTACTCTGGCGCGCTGGACGGAAAAAAGTGGGCACACTCAAGAAGTCCTCACGGGTGTACACTTGTCTGCTAGTGCTTGGAGTCCTTACATGACTTTTCATTTGGTCCGAGGTGAAAAGTTTCCATCACGCTCAAATCTCTGAAATGCATTGAAGCACCCCAAGCAATGGCATACTCGTGTGTACACACACCTGTGACTTGTACAAATCGAGAGTGCCACTTCTTGTATGCCCGACGTGTCTGGATCTGAATCCATGGATGAATTGTTGGAACCACGGTTATCCTGGAGGCTAAACTTCCACCTTCAGCTTTGCTCTTAAATATGCAACGCCCACAAAACCTCTTCCACCTCCAGCCGCAATTTGAAGTTTCAACCATATGCAGCTTTCACTCCAACAGCGATATCACCTGTAAATACTCTCACAGGTGCTCTAAGCCTTCAAGCCTCGCCACTCCACTCCGGTCCACGAAATTCGCAGGCCCCCCTTCCGCCGAATGGCTTCTTGCCCCGCAACACTGAATGGACTGCCCTCAGAGCTGAAGACATATATTGTGGAGTACCTCCACGAACCAGGCCCCCTCTCCAACGGATCTAGGCTCTGCGAAGATTACTTTGATCCCGATTTCAGATCAGATCGACGGCCCCGATGGAACAAGCTCAGTATCGCCTCGCGGCAGGACATTCTCAATATCCGACAAGTATCGCCCGATTTTCGCGCCGCTAGCTGGAAGTCCTTTGGGAGGCTGATTAGCGACCTTCATTTCCGAGTAGTGCCAGCTGATATAGCTGATCTGGGCAAGATTTCCGAGATCCCGCAACTCACGCCTTGGATTAAGGCTTTGACATTTGGGACCGGCGGGTTTGAAGACTCTAGACTGTGCCAGGACATTCCTACATCAGAAGCGGGTTCCCTAATTCCCGGCAAGAAGTTTATTCAGTCGATGAGCGCCTACCTCCAGGACGAGAATCTACGGTCTGAGCTGGAGAAGATTGTCTCTTAATATCTCAAAGCATGCGACGATCAATACAAAACGTTTCGTTCGCCGGGCTACCCCGATGCATTTGCTTTGGCGCTAAAGGCGATGCCGCGCCTTCATTGCATTAGATTCAACGCGGATGACTGGATTGGTACAAACAGGAGCCACCTGCGCGGTTGGATGAACCGCAAAGAGCGGAAATCCTTCGACAGGGTTTGGGAGCAAGTATTCCCAGATCTACAGCAGGAAAACATACATCTGCTTCCATTTAATTTCCTTGATCTACAATCTCAGAATTATAGTAGAATCTACAGCCGCAATCTGGGTATGGAGTCGATCGTCGTGTCGCGCATAGTGGAAACACTCAAGAGCTCGGGCACGAGGATACAAGATCTCAGACAGGTTGAACAGGCTGAACAGGTCGAACAGTTCGGACAGCTCGGACAGCTCGGACAGCTCGGACAGCTCGGACAGGTCGAACATGATGGCTTTCTGGGGTACCTTCAGGGACATGAACTCTTCAATCTCCAAACTCTTCGCATTATATATCACCACAATCTGGACCAGCGTAGGCTGACTTCCATCCGTGGCCTTCTGCGTAGCCTATCTACATTGAAGGACTTCGAGATCGCTATACCATCAGACTTCTGCCCTGACTTCACACCCCTCTGGGAAGGGCTCACCGGCACACCATCCGCCATCGAACGCCTTAATGTCGATTCTGAAATCGACATCAATAATACACAGCTGCACGCAGTCCTGGCCGCGCACACAAACAGTTTGCAGTCCGTGCTTCTCAGTAGAATGGTGCTCACAGGAGAGTCATGGGATGTTGCACTAGCTCGCATTGCGGCTGCAAGCTTTCCACGACTAAAGTACATTGGTATCGGGCTAGTGAGCCAGGAATGCACTCACTTTGATCCACAATTCTCCTTCCTCGGTAACCAAGATTATTGCAATTATCAAGCTACATTTGACGAGAAGGCTCTTCATGGAGCGGGGTTCTGTATCGAGTGTACTTATTACAACATAAGGCTATGCCCGAGCATCGTCTTCGGCTCGGAAGTAGTAACTGAGAGACGGATCTTCGGTACTCTTTGCGACTCTGGGGTGTGAAGAGCAGTACGGGGCCTTGCTACCAAGACTATATGTACTCGTTCTCCGCTGCCCTAACCTTGGGAAAATTGAACGCGATGTAAAGCTCAATACGATGGAATATAGGCCGGCGTGAAACCCGGTTTGTCTGAAAAGGTACTTGGCAGTAGGGCTACCCTCATCGTAGCGTCGAGTGAGCAAAGGCGACACTCAAATAGGAGGATATCCGCGAGTCAACAATAGTAGCCTGGGAATGCATAATGTCTTATTAAAGTCTGTATACACATGTTATCACTGTTTACAGTGTCTTCGTGGGCTTGCTTAAATCCATACGCGATGTAAAGTTTCATGTCCATAGAAATCAGGCTGCATATTGACTTTGCGGGTGCCTCACTGGTGTGCTCCGCCACCTCAAAACACCAGGATATTCTGACGACATCGGTAACCCACCGCTGACCTTCACCAACATTAGACATGGAACGGACCCCGACCACTCTCCTTCCTGACATAGGGGCTGAGCGGAACGCAATAAAAATCATCTTTTTTGTCGGTACTAGCAATATACCAAGTTTCTGGCCATGAAGCTGATCAATGCCATGCAGGAATCGAATCCCGTCTTAGACAGCCTTCTAAGCACAACCACGTATATAAATCCGCAACACGAATCCCCCCTTTTTAGTCGCCTTCCGCGCGAGCTTCGAGACCAGATTTATGCCTACGCCCTCCTCGACACTCAGCAGGATCCTTTCCTCCCCCGCTTTCCGGCACGCATCCCTCTACTCACATATCCATCAAACGAATCAGCGGCTACTCAATCACCTAGCACTCCTTATAATGATTCGCCTTGTACTTACTACCGGCTGCCGGCAGACCACGCCATTACTCTGCGACCGATTCCCCGCCACGTAATCCCATGGTTGAGTTCCTGGCCCCCCTCCCCCGGCCGCCAACCCCACGACATCGCTCTCCCGCTCCTCCGCACCTGCCGCGCCGTCTACCTCGAAACCCACGCCCTCCCCCTCTCTCTCAACGCAGTGCCCTTCTACCACCGACTCGACTTCGCCCTCCGCCTCGACACCCTCCTCCACCCCTTCCCCGACCAGCGCCTCTACTCCTACCCCTACCAAACCTTCACCCACGCCTTCCCCTACCAACTCCCCCACCTGCGCGCCCTCGACTACACGCTCAAGCAGACCGAGCTCGAGAACGCCAACTTCGCCGACTCCCACCACCAGCGCGCGAACGAGAAGTTCCCGCTCGACACCTGGAGCTCGATTGCGGCGCATGTCAAGCTGCTGAGGATCCGCATCGAGCACACGGACTGGGCTGCTAAGGGGGACGAAGCCCTCGCGCTTGAGCCATGCACCAGCTACAGCCACTCGCAGGCTTTTATGCAGCAGTGCGCGCAGGCGCGACGGACGGGGAGATTGGGCGAGGTGGCTTTGCCCTCCCAAGGGGATTGGAGGCAGCCGGGAGGGTGGGGCGGTGCTGTCGAGCGGGATTTTCCGGCGCTGGGGGAGTTTGAGTTGGTGCTTGAGGCGGTGCAGGCGAGGAAGGGGGAGTTGGAGGAGGTGGTGAGGTGTGCGCAGACGTGGGTGTTTGAGAGTGGGGAGGTGGGGATGTTGAGGTATGCGGCAGTGGAGCAGGGGAGTTGGGGGAAGGAAGACTGCCGGGATGGGGTGATTGAGGTTAGGGTTTTGAGGTGGAAGAGGACGAGGGTGTGATTGGAAGGCTTGATATTGTACGAGCTCTGAGCCTTGACGTGATGCATTTTATATGCTCTACGGGGATTTAATAGGTCGTTAAGGTACCTTGGTCAGTGCCAAGAAGTGAAAATAAAAACCAGGATGACCAAGACTGCTGAGTCCAACAAGATTATTAGCATCACGAGGTACATCTGCGACGAGCCCACGGGTTTGCAAGGTCCAAGTTTGATGATTATTTGAAGGACTGCAGACGGTGTCAAGCAATTACGCAGAAGTGTGATCGTGAGTGAGTTTGAATAGTAGGATGGTAATTTTTACACCGCACTGGAGTTTAAGGACATCATTGGGGCACTCCATACAGCTGCCAGCAAGCATGATCAAACCGTTTGTCTTGATGCTCATATGTCGATCCTCATAGAATGACGTATATGCCTACTTACCTTCCGCATTTGTTGGCTTTTATTCCCTGAGTATGCGCTTCATGTGGCGACATGGCCTGGCGATTAAAGCGCCACTTTGGCGGAAATGTAAGAACTACCGCACAAACTGGTACCGAAAAAGCGATTAGTAGGAGGAGCAAGACGTGATAGAAATCATCCACTAATTAAACAATATTTTGCAGCTCATTGTCCATATTAGAAGTCCATAGTGCCCGCAATTACCGCCATTACCGTTTATTCTCCTGGAGCTCAGGCAAAGATCTCTCTGCTTTGGTCGACCGTTTGGCTAGAATCCCGTGAATTCATCTTCCGTATCCCGGCCAAACCATAACCACTCATCGGAAACGAGCGGGGAGTCCTTGGCTTCAAGGCTGAATGTAACCCCTTTGAATATTGCGTCGTCGATTTTGGTGACTTCTAGGGGTTTAGTCCGAAATATGCCTTCCTGTTCCCCGGGAACGTCCCATAGGCCGAAGTATTGTAGGTTGGTATAAGCGATGGTGGCAACGCGGTGTAGAAAAGAGTCCCAAGCTGCATCACAAATAGTGACCTGTTTCAGAATGATGAATTGGAGACTCTGTGAGTGTGACTGTATCAAGAAGGTTAAGTCTTGTGCCTTGAACCTCGAGCGGCTGACAAATATGCGGTGTAGGGTCGATTTGGCATTTATTGTGTTCATCACGGCCCTGCCAGTGGGACACCTCGTAGAGTCGAAGATCGGGGTCAAATTCATCCGCTGGCTCGGCCACCTCCATGTCGATATGGAGGTCCCTCAAGGAAGGGGTCGTCTTCAGAATCTTTGATAGGGCGCCAGTGTCTGCACGGAACCGTGGTCCTGTCCATATATTGAGCCGTAGAGTATGAAGATCTGTCAACGTTCCGGAGAGGTGTTGAAACAGCATTAGCGCTGATAACGTGCAGGATTGACCAATTTGAGAAGTTGGAAAGGAAAGAGAGACGTCACCAGGCACGCTTCCAAAAGGTCCGCTTTGAAAAAGCTCAGATTCGTAAAGTCATAAAGCTACATCGCAGTTGTGCCGAGCTCGTATAATAATCATCCAAAGCATCCCCAAACGCCTCGCTGAAACGCAGCAGGTCCCTTCCAATATCAATGTGACGCGCTGCTCAAACATTCAAACAACTCCGCCCCACATAAATCTCATCAAGCAAATGCCTCTCCCGGCCGCTCCTCCTGCCGCCGTCCCGTCTGCTGTGAGTTCGGCGGCCTCGAAATCTCCCCAACGCTCAAAACATTTGAAGTCGTGTCTTCGGAGCCTGGGCTGTCATGGCCGTCGAAATCCAGCTCATCTCCTACGATCGTGTGATGTCCACTAGCGGCCTCGATGTCTCGAAAGTAGTGCTCCTCGATCTCCTCCGACACTGTGCGGACATGCTCCTTTCCACTAACAATACTATCCCCCCGGTAACTCGCCCCCTCAGCACCCCTCAGCGTGCTCCTCGACCCGGATCTCGAGCGCCAGCTATCCTTCTCGCTCCTCGACGCCGGCCGATGCGTCCGCACGAATGTCCGCAAGCTGGGCAGACAAACCGCAAGCAGCGACGAGACAATCTCAACAAGCGCCCACACGTCAATCGTATGCGTAATATCCGCGCGCGGGACATGCTCAACGAGCTTGAGCGTGACAAACCGCACCAGCGCAGCCACAATACTCACGCTGCCCATGAGAAACACGAAGAGCAGCCCCGTGCGCTCCGCCCTTCCCATCTGCAGGCCCACGAGCGTCGAGATCGGGATGCTCAGAATGACCAGATCGGTCGCGACATTCGTGAAAGTGGATACCGTGACCGAGTTGATCGAGTGCACGGCTGAGCACAAGTGGCCGTCGACGTTCCAGTTCTTGGCGATCGGCGCGCACCAGAACGCGATGAGGCACATGTGCAGGATGAAGGTGGCGAGGGTGAAGCCGCTCGCGGCCCATAGCACGATGCGCGTGGTGCGGCCTTGTAGGCTGAGGATGGAGTAGTAGAAGGCGAGGAAGGCGGCTTTGGAGGCCCAGAGGGAGATGTAGATGAAGAAGAGGGAGATCCAGGAGACGTAGAGGAGGTGGGCGGCTTGGTCTATGGGCACGCCGTAGTAGATGGATGAGCGCGGGGCGTGGGTGTAGCGCTCCCGGAGGTGGTTTTTCCATGTGTTGATGCTGATGAGGACGATGCCGGAGAGCCATGCTAGGAGGACGAAGCCGTCGGAGAGGTTGATGGAGAGGGAATGGCGCCCGTGACGGCGAGCGCGGAGAGAGAGGCGGAGGAGGATGGGGATTAGGGCCACTGTCATAAGAGTCCAGTCCAGGGCAATGAAGCCAGCTTGTGGAATTGTCAATGACTTGTGCAATGCAAGGTAGAAAGAGTCCTTACGGAGAGGCATATGAATATCGGTATAGACCATGTTGAAGAGCCCGTGAGGGAAGAATTGAAGATATAAAGGTGGTATAAGACTGGATGACTTGCGCAAGCTATCGAGCTCAACGCAATATCAAAGCTATGGACACAAGAAAGTACAATTGGTATAGAGAAGAAGAGGTAGAAGAGAAGTCTCAACTAGCACGCCGATCAGAAGAAGAGAATCAGTCGTCCCGCAATTGTCACTGAGTGTTCATGATGGTCGAGCAAGAAGATTTGGGGGTCTCAGGCCTTCATATGTAAGGTTCCCTCGCATCGTTGACGATGCAGGGCCGTTGTTGTCAGCAGTCATCGAATTTGCGGAGAGGCCGCTTTCGTCGCAGGGCTGGAGTAGAGACAACTGCTAGCTTCGCTCTGCCAATGTGCTCCCGGCTTCGGCGTCGCCAATGGCGGGCCGGTGCGACCGCTCTCTTGGCTGAAAATAGGACAAAGTAGATGGAGGTTGCCGAGCGAGAAGCTACAACAGTGGTGGTTGGAGTCTCTGATTCGGCGTTGGCGTTCAGCTTGCAGGATGAGCAGCCAGGGGAGAAGCCGGAGGCTGTGCTGACATTACTCAGCCTGGGGTATCATAACCACGAATAGCGTCGCGGGCGCCTGGCGATGCGTTCATTCGGTCGCATCGTGGTCTAGCGACGGGAGAGGTCGTCACCATGCAGATGCAAGAGGCACCAATCCGACAGCGTGGATGCGGAGGATCACGATGGTGCTCGTCTCCGAATCCCCCACCTCGCACAACCACTCGACCACGGCGTATTCGGAGCGAGATTCTGCACGCCGTTGTAGCTAAAAATAGCTACTTTAAGCGACAGACGACGAGATTCGGGAGCTAGGACAACCACCATCCACTGTCCTTCCTTCTCCCGCGCACTCAATTTATTACCTAGAACGGTGAGAGGTCTAAGTCAAAAAAGCATCGTAGCATTTTGTGGCGTCTCACCTTGATCGTGAAGGGCTAGGAATAGAACTGCAACGCATATTTATTCATAGCTTCAACTTGAGTTGTTGTAGACATCTGCGTGAAAGCAAATATAGCTTAATGGATTCGAGAGATCTAGATCAATTCGTATTCGAAGCGATCATGGATTGACTTGTGTGTCTAGTCTAACAGGGTATTGTACAGATTAGGTATACACAGCATTTTACGGTACACAGAGTCTACCTGGGTCTAACCAGGAGCAGTAAGAGACTCATGAGAACGGCGCCAGCAGCGGCGCCTTCCAACGTTGCAGAGGTCAGATCGACTTTCCGCACGGATATTGGCCTCTCGCTGAACAGATCGAGGAAATACTCTCGATATTGCTGAACGAGATCAGTCAATCGCTGCTGCCATGCATGTGGTTGAGTTAGTGCTAGCACCGGCGTCTCCCCAGTTTCCGGTTGCGGGGTGGGTGTCGGATCTTCTGCACGAGTCTGGACCACATGGACAACTTGTGTTTCTGGGGTCTCGCGATAAGCCGGGTCGTCTGCTGCAGCTACAGCAGCTTGAGGTGGGGTAATGGCTTCGACCGCTGGAGGGGTAGATGCAGGTGTATCTTGTCTGGATGTGTCAGCATCCCCTAGACTCTCTAAGGTGACTCCAACCGGCTCCACCACCGAGTCGATTGCGTCTTCAATAGACTGAACAGCTGTAGAGGCCACAGGAGCTGCAGAGGCTACAGGAGCTGCTGTCGGCGCCAGAACGGGTTTCTGTTCATCAAGGGTTCTTCGAATCTCGCGCACCAGTCTCCGTCTCCTCCAGGGGTCAATCACGACCAAGGATGCGAGTAGGAGGAAAATATTCACTCCCATAAGCCCAAAGGTTACCCAAGTGCTGTTCCGTCGGATCGTGTCGCTCCAGATCTGCTCTTCGTGGTACTGCGCTCGTTCCCGCTTCTCTAAGTGCGATCGCGCCTCCTCTAGTGATACCTCTGCCGCCAATACGCTGTCTTTTGCTGCTGACACAGCTTGGTCGTTGACATGTTCGGATCGAATAAGAGACATGTAGCGTTCCAGCTCCGAATCTAGCCACGAGTTTTTGCGCTCCAGAAGCCGGACAATCTCCTTTTGAGATGCTGACTGTTGAGCAAGTGCAGCCTCCATGGCTTGTTTCGCGTCTTCGACCAACAATCGACGAGATTTGACGAGCTCCTCTAAATTTGAAGTCAGACAGTGCGTCTCAATAGAAGCCCGACGCTGATGAGAGCTGCACGCATATACGAGAATCGCCTACCTTGCTCTCTTATCTCACGCCGCAGCGCCTCTATTCCTGAGTAATCCGTGCCCGTATAATTGTTGACCTTTTGCGTTACGACGGCCAGCTTCGGCAGGAGCTCATCCATAAGCTCGGAGAATCGTTTTGACAGGTTCCATCTCTGCCCTTCTCTGTGTGACGGCAGGTCTTTGTCTGACACTTGTGCAACTGTGTTTTCGCTTTTAGGAGGTATTGGAGGTGGAAGCGGTGGTGGTGGAGGTATAGCCGACTCTGGCTTGGGTGAAAGCTCGTCGGGAGTTGTATTTGAAAACTGGAGAGGTTCCCGCAGGAGTCTCCGCGAGGTTGATAGTAGCCGGCGCGTCGTGAGATTTGGTGATCCGTTGAAGGCCAATTGACTCTTGTTTTTACTCTGCCGAGCAGATACCCGAAACTGGCAGCGGAGGCATGCCGAAGCTGGCGAACTTGCGGAGTCGAGGAGGAGTGCAGGCCGGCGGGGCGCTGGCCGGGCTAAGGATCCAGTAAACTCAAACAGCGAGCGCGAAGCATGCTGAAGCATTGGCCTCATTGCTTGCGTCGAGACTCAGTCGCCCATGGAGTGAAAGACCGTGATGGTGTTGCGAAAGTTAACGAGGCGAGCGCGATGCGCGAAGTTGCCCGAAGGACTACCGGGATGCCCTAAAGTGCGCGAGTGGGACCTCCACGTGCATTGCGGAACGTCAATCTTTTGCCCAAATTCTCCCAACACTCTGCACTCACCTCTCTTCCTGGATTTTTTGCTAGTAACCCTCTTGAATCACCAGAAGCACGAAAATCAGGCACAATGGGCTCCATATCTGACCTTCCCGCTATGAAAACCAACCCCAAGTTCATATTTTTCACCGATTTCGATGGAACAATCACTCTCCAAGACAGTGAGTCACGATCTGCCTCCTCTGTGTCACGAAAGCCTGAATAAGAGATGGAGCGAGAGAGAAAGGGCTCAATTTTCTTAAATGTCACTGAAATTCGATCATTTCAACCCAGTGCGCCCCACATGTATACTAGCCACTTCAAAAATGATGTCCATGTCACTTAAGCCATTCAAATGCTCGAACTGCCTGCTGAAACTCTGCAGGCAATGACTATATGGTACGTAGAGAGTCGCTTTTGATTTGAACTCTCATTGATAGGCGCCTTCCTTAGACCGACAACATTGGATACGGGCAACAGAAGCGTCGGCAAGGTAACATTGATACTCTACACGGAAAGATCACCTTCAGGTATGGCAGTACATCGACATTTTTAAATGTCGTTCCTAAGTAGAGTCATCCAGGAATTCGTTCAAGGAGATGATGGACAGTGTCTCCAAACCCTACCCAGAGTGCATCCAATACCTAGTCGACAACATCAAGCTCGACCCCGGCTTTGCTGAGTTCTTCAACTGGAGCTTGGAGAACAATATCCCGGTGGTCGTGCTCTCCTCCGGCATGGAGCCCATCATCAAGGCTCTCCTCGCTGCACTAGTCGGCCCTAACTCGACGAAGATGCAAGTTATCGGCAATGATGTTGGTCCCAGACCTGGCAAGACCATCGACCAGGAGGGCGGATGGCAGATTGTTTTCCACGATGAGAGCGACTTCGGTCATGATAAGTCACTAACACTGAGACCGTATGCACAGCTCCCGGCTGAGGTCCGGCCGACCATGTTCTATGCAGGTGACGGCGTCTCTGACATCTCAGCTGCGAAAGAGACGGATCTTCTGTTTGCGAAAAGGGGCCATGGTGGGATCCTTCTATACCCTTTCTTTCCAAATTTGCTAACCATGGCAAGACCTGGTCTCCTACTGCGTGAAGGACGATATCCCGTTCACGCTGTTCGAGGACTGGACGACCATCCTAGCCAAGACGAAAGAGATTGTGTAAGTGCAATGTCCTTGAAACTGACCTCAATCTAACAAGGTCATCAGCGAAGGGAAAACCACTGTCAAGGCTGCTGCCCTCGCAGGATCCGAGGCATACAAGTCGTCCTTGCACTCTCACAGCTTGTAAGACCGTGCCAGAAATAACTCTGTTCGGACTTGGAAACGAGCTTGGAAACGACCTTTGCATACAACGACCTTTGCATACGCCGGCCTGCGGCCTTTTTGACCATTTGCATTTGCTGCCGATAGAACTATAGATGCCAATCCCAGATATAGAGGATATAAATAAACCGTTGCTGCAAGGGTGTCTCGAGCACCCACGCCCTGCTATTCGATATTTTGTTCCCGATTTGACTCCAGCTTCAGTTCAGCGAATTTGGCTGTCCAACTGCCCTTTTTGTTCTCTTCTCCGGAACACACAATATTGAAACTATTCATCCCTAACGACCCATATGCTGTGGTAGTCACATGATAATCTCGGCGTCCCGCTCCGCTTGACGTACGATGTGCTGGCATCTCCATCCCACCTCCAAACAGTGCGCGTCCGGGGTTTGGCTAGGTTGCTCCACCCGCAGCAATGAAGCTCACCACCACCCACCAGCACTCGCCGATTCGACAATCGCAAGCCGGCTGTGGCTGACGCGTCCGCCTTCACCGCTTTCCGAGCCCTTGCAGCAATCTGGAGAAACAAGTGCCTCGCGGCCGCGTTTCAGTTGCACCCACCGCTTCTTTCTGCGAGGATTCGAATACCCCGCTAGTTGGGCTTCAACCTCACCTCCAGCTCGAGGTTCACAATAAAAAAAAAAATCTCCACAGCATAGCAGTAGCAGCTTTCAGGTAGACACACTCTTTCAACCTCCCCCTCAAACCCTCAGATCTCTAATTATATCAATTAAGTAGCTACGTCTCCCACGACCATGAACACCGACCCCACCACCAACACGCCCCTCCCCGCCGACGCCATCCAACGCATCCTCTTCATCGCGCCCAAAGTCCACGTCTACAACATCCCGCCGCTGACCTCGACCACGGGCTACAAAGCCGCCGCGTGGACCGAGAACAACAACGCGCGCCAGATCTTCACCGCCCGCCTGCGCATCCTCGAGATCGCCATCCCCCTCCCCTCCGCTTCCCCGGCGACCGCCGAGCCCCAGGAGAAAGTCACAACCACGCTCCTCCTCGAGGACCCGGCCACCGGCGCGCTGTTCGCCGCATGCCCGTACACGAGCCCCGCGACGGTCAGCCAGGCGATCGACAGCTCGCGCTTCTTTGCGCTCGTGGTGGTGGGGGACGGCGGGCGCAAGGCGACGCTGGGGATTGGGTTTGAGGAGCGCAGCGAGGCGTTTGATTTCAGTATCAGCCTGCAGGATGCGCGGAGGGTGCTGGGGATGGAGAACCCGGGCGCCGCGGCGACGCCGGGGGGCAAGGGTGGGAAGAAGGGACGGAAGGAGGAGGGTGGGGAGGGGGAGAAGCGGGATTTTAGCCTGAAGGAGGGGGAGACGATTACGGTGAATATTGGGGGGAGGGGACGGAGGGCGGGAGGGGGTGGGAGTGGAACTGGGGCGGGGTCAGAGCAGGGAGGGGAGGAGAGGGAGAAGGAGGCGTTGTTTTCGATCAAGCCGCCCCCGGGGAGTGGGAGTGCGGGTGGGTTGGGAGGAGGGGGAGGGGGTGGTGGGATGCCGTTTTTGCCGCCGCCGCCGAGCGCGAGGGAGGTGAAGGAGGAGAGGAGGCGGAGTAGGCAGGCGGCAGAGATGACGCCGAAGGACTTAGGGTTTGACGATGGGGAATTTGGGGAGTTTCAGTAGGTGGACTGAATATGTGCATGAGGCCATGAGTGTGGCGGTAGATAATTACATTATTAATCAGTCTAATTTGTATATACCTGGCCATCGCTATCGTTCTCCTTTCATCGTGATTCGGTCTTCAAAGGAGTATGTACAATCGGGGGCCGGGTATCAGGCTTCAAGCTCCTCAAACAGAGGATCGTCGTTGACGTAAGGCCTAGTGTTCTTCGCCGCTGTGTCGTCGCGGCGGGACGGGTGCTTTTGTTGATTTTTTTTTCTCCCAGTCGTAGCAGCACCTGGGTTCTTCATTCCGACCATCCTGAGGCCTCTTTGTAGAGTTTGTTGATATCGTGAATCAGATCCTCCGGCTTCGAGCCATCGTCGCACTCTGACCACGCACCGTCGTCCCTTATACACCGGACCTCATTGTTCAGCCGTATAGTGCAGCTCTTCGTGACGTTCAGCTCCGCGCTGCGCTCCACGCTCTCCCTAAGCATGCCCATCGCAAACGCGCCATCGTCTTGGCTCACGCAGTGATTTATCTTGTCGAAATCCATCCCATGCTCCAGCGCGCAGTCCTCCAGGAGGCTCTTCTGCGGTATATCTTCATAGCTCCTGCTCAAACACATCGTAAAGCCCAAGTATATCTTCGGGTCAGGATAGACGCTCGCCGCGCACAACTCGATGATGTTCCCGAGACATTCGGTCTGGCCATGCTTGCACTGCACCCCGTCGTCGTCGTGCGTAACCCTACATCAGCCCGTTAGCCGTGCTACCACGAACCGCGCGCAGCTACGGCGCATTGTGTCGATGCAACCCACCTCCCGATGAACGACAGCTTGAAGTCGACCTTGTCAGACACATTTTGCATGCTCGGCAGCACGAGCTTCTGGAGGCAGTCCCGGGCATCGGGGCATTTGGACCTGAAGAGAAGAAAGCACTTGGTCAGATGGGGCAGGTCGACAGGTGGGCCGGAGCGGTGTGCCGTCTTACATTATATGGACTTCGAGCGGCACCTTTGCGGCTTCCTGGTGGTTGTGACTTGGGTCCTGGCATTGGAAGCTCTGGGCGAGGAAGAAGAGGCCGATGATGGCGGCGAAGGCGGCGGCGTGGAAGCGCGCGAGCCGTGAGCGCACTCCTCGCGGGGGCATGGGGTCTTCCGGGGGGGTCTGTGGCGCGGTGGATGGTAGAAGGGGTGTCTTTGCGTCCATCGTGAAGGTTATATATGGACAAAGGGAGGTATTTTAAGATTTACGCTTTGATGGCGCGTGAGAGCTGATAAAGTCTTACAGATCCAAGGGTGGAAAAGGTTCGAAGTGGCACCGTCAGTGATGAGCCTCAGCCAGTCTTCTACCTCAGCCTCCGTGGGAAATGGGCAAGCCCAGGCGGATTAGAATACCGAGTGCACGGTTCGGCTTCACCGCAGCTGCGGTTCGTTCGCCCAGTCACCATACACTACACCCAACGGCCTCCGGGTGCAACACCAACGTCCTCAGATAGAGCACCCGCCCGATCCTGCTTGTACTCTGTGCCTGCCCGGCCGCGTGCGAGGGCGTTTTCTAGTTTAAATTTCTTTCTTCTGCGCTGTCGTTCACTCGCTTGGCTTCCATCCCGCCGTTTTACATACCCCTCCACGCGTCAGCCCTATGTAAATTTATCGTACGAACTCCCGTCAGCGTGCCTTAAGTTTCTGCCTCCCTTTGGTAAAACTGAATTCTGCTCGTCTTGTTTGTCTTGCGTGTCTCAACCGCCATGCGGAGCTCTATACAGGCCCCCGAGGATGATGCCAGCTTGAATGACTTTCTATCTCCTTTGACCCGTCCTGTAACTGAGCATGGTCTCCTAGACTTGGCTCGCAGGTTCGCAGAGACATATAAACAGCTCGCGAAAACATCCACGGAACACTTCCTAACTACGCCTGTCACCATCCTGCCAACTGGGAAAGAGAAGGGCAAGTTCCTGACGATCGATGTGGGCGGGACCAACCTCCGTGTCGGGTTCATTGAGCTTCTTGGGGAGAATGAGACGGAAGGCGTGGAGTGCCAATCACTGAGCCAACTTCCTTCGAAAATCAGGAGGTCCCATGAGAAATCATGGAACATCGAAGAGCATATGAAGATGGACCAGGCCGAGGACCTGTTTGCGTGGATAGGTGACTGTATTGCTGAAGTCATTACGGGTGCTCTAGACGACGCTTCAGAAAAGGGGACTGACGAAGCTCCTTTTGGTGATGAACTACCGTTGGGTATCACATTCAGCTTTCCTATGACGTATGTATTGCCAAAATCCCCTCGACATCTGCCCTTCGAAGCAGATCTCATGATAGCTATCAAACTAACAGAGCAACTGCAGGCAAACATCAATGTCAGAAGCAACGCTAATGCCCATGGGCAAAGGCTTCGCCATCACATCTGACTTGAACCTCGGGAAAATGCTTCTGGCTGGCTACGGACGACATATAACTAATCGAAGTACTGTTAACGACGATAAGAGAGCTAGTAACATGCCCTCAAACAAAAAGAGGAAACTTCCATCACTACCAAGAATCCGCATCGCTGCTATTACGAACGACACCGTAGCTACCTTTGCCTCCTTAGCCTATGCGGTACGGTCCACGTCAAATAGTCGAGTCGCAATGGGCCTCATCGTCGGCACCGGCACCAACGCCACCGTGCCTATGGAGCTGGGCTATCTCCATCCCGAGAAAGTCGCAGAGCTTGCAACCCCTGGTAGGGCGGATATGAGGAAGACGGTCGTCATCAACACCGAGTGGACCATCCGAGGGACGGACAAGCCCTTAGTAGACCTCGACATCAAAACAAAATGGGATCTGGAACTCGACAGGAACAGCGAGGCGCCCGGCTTCCAGCCATTCGAGTATATGACAGCAGGGCGGTACCTAGGCGAGATCGTACGACTTGTGTTGTTTGATCTACTATCCAAAGACGATAGCGTGAAAGACATACCACATGGATTAAGGAAGAAAAACGCCATATCAACGCGATTCCTGTCAACGCAAGTAGCGGACGGGAGCAGCCTGGAAAGTCTCAGCGCAGAACTTGAGAAGATAATACCGTCGAGGTCGGCTTTTTGGACCCCACAACGGTGCGAAGTGGTTCGGAGAGTTGCGCAAGCGGTACAGCAACGCTCTTCTGCGCTTGTTGCAGCGGCGATTGTGGGCTTGCTTGGGTGCGTGCAGGATGTTCAGCTGCACGACGCTCGGGAGACAGACGGCGTAGAATCGAATCCTTCAGAAGAAATCATCGTGGCGTACACCGGTGGCCTGGCATCCGGGTATCGATCCTGGCTCCCTGATTGCCAGAACTGGGTTGATGTTCTCGTTCGCAAGGGGTCGGCGACGAACGCGTCAAAGCGGGTGGTGTTGAAGGAGGCGGTTGATGGAGGGGTCATCGGTGCTGCGGTGTTGGCCGGAATGACCGAGGGCACTGCAGGCAGGTAAGGTGTGTAGGTTGGAGGCACTTGGGTCTTGAGAAATGCGTCGCAAGCAAGAGGAAGGTAGACTAGAAAACACTTTTTTTGCTCAGTCTCTTTTTTCACGTCAACATCTGCTCTGCCTCAGGTTTCATGCTCGTTTCCCATGTTGAGTTGGTGGGTTTGGTGTAAGTGATAGAGATGCTCCACTTGTACTACCGTGATCCATTGTTGAACCGATACCCGGAAGGTAAAACGTAGATTGTAGTGGCGTAGAACCCTCGGTGAGTGATATCGTTGGACGAGGACGTGGTGTAGCTACGCCGCGCCTAATCTGTGATGAGGGCACTGCACCCACGAGGTTGATGGTCTGGCGTAAGCTTACTGCATGCAGTATACTTGAGTGCTCGACGTATATTGTCTTGCACCCATTCGACCCACGATGGTGTTGCGGTAGTGCTGTTGGGAAGCCGCTACCCGATGCGGAAGCGGCTCGGTCTCAACGTCACATGCTGCACAGACAACGTCGAGCCTCTTCACCACGATCTTCTCTGAGACAGTTTTACACTAGCCGTACGCACAGACCGGCAGTCACGAATCTGTGATTCTATTCAAAAACTTTATACACTTTAGTTACACACTCACTCTACGCTTGTGTACACTTAACTAGCACCGCTTGAGGTTCTCTGGTAGGCTATATCAAGCTGTGACGCGACATTTTGGCAAGTCTAGTAGCTCACCAGGCCATTCAGGACGACTTCAAGATGCGCCTCAGATCTACGAACGCGGTTCTCCTCTGCGTCGCTGTCAAATCCTTCGCCCAAGACTCGCCCGAGAAACTATGCTACTACGACGAGGGCAAGCTAGCTCCCGCGGAAATCATGCCGTGTTTTGAAGGTGGCCCGGTCTCGTCATGCTGCATGGAGGGAAGCAATTGCCTGGCCGACAATGCTTGCTGGGACCCAGCGAGTGGAGCTACCTATCAGTATGGTTGTACCGATTCGAGTTATCAGGATGACAAGTGCCCGAAGAAGTGCGGCTATGATACCGGTACGATCTACAGCGCAAGACAAGACACACACCCCAGCTGACCATTGCCAGAGGCTTCTCACTGGATAGGGCTCGTCTACTGCGATGGCGAGGGCGATACTGCCAGTAGCCGCACACCTAATAATACTTGGCTATGCCATCATCCTGAGAATTGTGGAGGCCCAAAATTCTGTCCCAAGGAGACCGTATGGCCTACTACGCCGACGAAGATGCCTCCAATCTCATGCGCTCAGCTTCTGAACCCCAGCGCCACTGCCTTCTCAGACGGCAACCCATTGGCGTCGATCGTCGTGCTGCCCAAAGACCCTGACGGCGTAGCTAGCTACTTCTCAGCTCACGATGTGCCGACCACATCGAGCTCGCCCATTACCTCGGTCACTTCGGCCGCCTCGACGACGCCAAAGACCTCAACTCCGTCCACTCTTGCGACTACCACGACTGGTCTAACCGCCTCCCCTTCGTCCCCCTTTCCTGTTTCGAGCGGCTCTGGGCCCAACATTGGGCCCGACCCTCCAAACTCCGGACACTCATCCGCTCTGAACATCGGCCTGGGCGCCGGCATCGGCATCCCCGTCTTCTTCATCATCACAGGCCTTCTCAGCTTCTACGGCTGGCGCAAGCACAAGCAAGCCAAGCACGCCAAATTATCATCGCCGCAAGACCCGCTAACCCCAACAACCGATACCTACCCAGTCGGTGCAGCAGGCTCTGGTTTCACACGCAAGGCCGAGCTCGACAGCACGCCTATCAACAGTCCTACTATGACTACTATGGGCTCTGGAGCTACAGATAACGGGCACGGGGAATCGGTGTATGAGATGGAGAGTCCGGAGACCTCGCCGCTGGCGCCTGTGCATCGTGACTTTTCGTGGCCGCCGAATGGAGAGATCTATGAGATGGAGGGGGATATTCCGGCCAGGCCGACGCGGCAGGAGTTGCCCTCGCCTCAGCAGCCGAGGCGGGGAATTGATTAGATCGGGTCTGGTTGATGAAGAGAAAGGTGGTGAGGTGGTATATGGATGAGCTGTACAGTACAAGCGGTCAGGGGGGATTTTCCTACGACTGGGCGTCCTGTGTCGATATTTGGGCATTTGCATTAGGGAGAGGCGTCTGCTGGCTTGTCACGGAGGGGCTTTTTCTGTCGCCCAGTTCCTCGATGACTCGTTGGGCATTCGGTAAGTATGATACATTTGCGGATACTGAATCAAACATCAGAAGTAGGATTTGATTGCGAAAGAAGGAATGCCACCGCTTGGCAGGCTTCTTTGAACAATAAGTGGCAGCCTACGAATTTGTGATATTATCCTAGATACACACACGCCTGAGACTTGTGTACACGTGCCTCGCACCGCTTATAGCACCCTGGTACGTTATTATGATTTGGGAAATGAGGGTGTTGGCAAACCGTTTGGCTCTCTGGGCCACCTTAGACGGAGCTTACTTCCATCTGTCTCTCTCTCATTTCAGGCAGTTACTTTGAGATTCATCCCCTGATCACCGGGCAGACCACCCTCTTCCCTTCACGTCACTCACGTGCCCCGGACCGACTCGCTCCGATACCTCAATCTTTCGCCTATAAATCTTTTTCGTACATTTGGAACTCAACTCTTCTTCAGGAGCGAGATTTGGGGTACGGGATCAAAACTTGTGATGGCACAGCCCTGATGAGCCTCTTGCTCTGCAAACACCGCGCAGAGCAGTCGTACATGGAGTGGGGGAGTTGGTGTTTTGCAAAAATGTCTTTCACGACCATTGATGGTGACTGGTGGTGTGGTGGTGTAGAAACGAGGATCGAAGCCTTGTATGGGGGCGGAGGGGTGGGTCAACAGGGACTCCGCCTAGCCCGATGGGAGGATTGGTGGTATTGGGTTGGATCGACATGGGGCCAGGAGGAACCAAATGGTGGAGGGGGGACCTGGGAGTGGATGGTGATGGAATTCTCGATCTTACGGTTAGTATGAAGAGATGTGCTCTTGAACGCTGCTGATCTTCCGCAGCTGTCTGAGGGAATAAAGAGATGAAGGTAAGTAGGTAGGCGATCTTAATCACTCACTAGAAATGATACTTAGCATCAAGAGAGAAGTATACACCCCTCCAACCATGGGCCGCTAGCTCTGCCTCGTTTGCAGAACCCACAGACCCCACTATATACGAATGGGGGATGCTGTGGCCACAAACCCGTCCATAGCCCGATATCGTTTCCGATTTCGATCCCCCAATACTACCAGAAGCTCCATTGAACCATTGTATCTTCAGGTTTTGAACACGTCACACCACACAAGAAACTCATGCCGTCGTCCGTGTTGCTCCCCCCACCCACCAGACAACCATGACGCGACGCTTACCGGAGTTTTGATCTCCAGTGGCCTTCCAACTCTCCCTTGCTCAATCAAACCTCCCTAAACCCGCTCTTTTCTACCCTAACCCATAGAAAAAGACGAGCGATGAGTCAGCACCTTGCTCACGGATTTTACACGTGCCATATCAGAAGCATCGCCAAGTCGATTCTATTCCATTCTACGAGACTCCCATAGGAGACCTCTAAACCACGTGCCTATCACGTGCCGCTTACCTAATCCCCCTTCTCTCGACTATGAAAACTTCGCCCGCCTCTGCTCTCCTAGAGCTTTCAAGGAACGGGTTGAGGAAGACTCAAGGAGGATATGGGTTGGGGGACCAAAAACAGGACTGACACCGCTGGATAAAGTGGCTGCCTTTTCTATGGATGGAGGACCCAAACACAGACCTGACACCGCTGATTAGTGGATGCCTTTTCTGTTGTCGGGATTACTGCACGATCAAACTCTTCCTCGCCCCAAAACAATGGTGGGAGGTGGGCTTGGCGGTGCAAAAGAGGCCAGGCGAGGTATCATGGTGTGAAAAATATCGAACAAGTGTTACGATGGAGCTGGAGCATCGAGTCGTGGAGAAGACACGTTTATGTTCTCCTTCAAAAGGCGGAGAAAGGGGGACTTCATGGGGTGGGTGGTTTGAAAATTGTTGGAGCACGAGCTGATGGGGGAAGTGGTGTGTAGGTTTTTGGGGATGTTGATGATTGTCAGTGTTTGGCGGAGGCGATGGTGGGAGCCTCAGAGGCACGCTGGGCGTGCAAAAAGTGACACACTCGTCAAGCGCTCCTTCTCGTGTGCATACCTGTCTGCCACTGCTTTGGGCGCTTCGACGAGTTTCTATATAGCGCAAGGTGAGGGGTTTCTATCTCATTCATATTCTTGAAAATGCATTGAAGCACCGTGGCACCTTAACATCCTGGCTACCCGGTCGAGCTAGCCTCCCGGTCGAGCCACCTCCTTTTTGATTGTTTTTGCTCCACTAACTCCAAACGTCTACCTCAATAACACTACAAGTTGTACACCAAATATGACTCCACCTAGCTCAAACGATGCGCAAGCTTCTGCAGAAGCTCGCCTCCAGCTTGCTATTGATGCATATCGCTAGTACAAGGTCCCCTCGCTGTACCAAGCACACAAGCTCTTCAACGTGCCATATTCGACTTTGAAAGCGCGCAACGCCGGCAGACAATCAGCTCAGGCCTCTCAGCAATCACAACAACGTCTATCTGTACAGGAAGAAGATGCACTTGTCAAGTGCATAATCCAAATGGCGGCCTGGGGCCGGCCAATCTCAATTACGTGCTTGGAGGGCCTGGCTACCAGCATGCTTCGAAAGAAAGGCGATTTCAACGTGCTTGGCCACAACTGGTACAAGAACTTCCTCCAACGACATCCGAATATCAAGCCAAGGCTTGCTCGCTGCCTCGATCAATCAAGACACAATGCCGCAGAGTATCAAGAGCTGGAGAAGTGGTTTTCTCTCTACAATGAAACTGTCCAGAAGTATGGGATTATTATGGAGGATCAATACAATATGGATGAGAAAGGCTTTATGAAAGGCACAGGAGATAGCTGCAAAGTTCTTCTTCCTGTTCAAGAAAAGAAAGCTTGGTCAATTCAACCTGGAGATCGCGATTGGGTATCGACCATCACGGCTATTGGCATGAGCGGCTACACGGTTCCACCATACATCATCTTCCAAGGCAAGCAGATACAGCAGTCCTGGATCAATGCATCTATCGATTCCCGCACCGTTATACAAGTTAGCCCAGCCGGCTGGACCGATCGCGACATTGCTATGCGCTGGCTCAAGCATTTTGACAGCTATACAAAGCCTATTGGCGAGTATCGGCTCTTAATTCTCGATGACCACAACTCGCATACATCTCTTGAGTTCATATAGTACTGTAAGGATGTAAAAATCATTGCTCTCTGCCTGCCACCTCACTCAACCCACATACTCCAGCCGCTTGATGTTGGCATCTTTTCACCAGTTGCAAAGGCATACAAGAAGCAGATTCGTGAGCACAGCATCTTTGGGGCAGAGCGCATTTCAAACGAGCAATTCACTATCTTCTATCAACGGGCAATACAACAAGCAGTCACAAAAGTCAATATTGCTAGTGCATGGAGAAAGGCAGGCCTACTACCTTTCAATCCTACATTAGTACTGCAAGAATTCAGGCCAAAGACACATCCTTTTATTAGTATAACTAATGAGAATGGTGTTCGAGTTGATATTCAAGCAACGGAGGATCAGTCAAAGAGGATAAATACGCTTATTGCAGAGCTTCTTGAAGAGGTTCCTCTCCAGCTTCATTCCACTATTACTCATCTACAAGATCAGGAGGTTTTAACTGCTAAGGAGAGAGCTGCTGCTCTACGAGGCAAAGAACGCTTTGCAAAGTTAGCCTGGAAGGAACTGGCAATGAGTTTTGATGTATTTATGTAGCAATTCACTCCTTTGCCCCCCTGCGAGCCTCATACGCCACCAATACGCTAACCGGGTGGCCAGGATGTTAAGCAGTGGCAACAAGTGCACACATGAGACAGCTTGTTCTAGATTTAAAGTGCCATCTTTTCCTCGCCCCGCGTCAGAGGGCTGATGGTGTGGAGGACTCCTCAATTTGGTGGTGGAAATGGACCGAGGTGCGGAATGGTGGTGAGCAGCACTGATATGGAAGTGATAGGCTGGCCCATAGCTCCATCCTCCACTACATTCTGATTTGAAGACTAACGCACATAGAGCGTTGAGCGGAACATCCTTGACGGGCGGTTTTGCCTCAGCCTTGACGAGTGCTTGTACGGGGCAAGGAAAGGAAGGAATATTGACTGCTTTTATGTCACTTATGAAAGAAGATGAGAGGGTCTCCCGTGGGATCGTATCACGAGCACATTGAAGCATCCGGTTCCGACCTTTTAGCTTGACGAGTTCCTTTTTCTCTATGATATAAGCCTACCAATGAACGCTGCTCTAGCATCCTTCCTATTATGCACCATAAAGACAAAAGAAATCTACACCCCTGATACCCAAGTCCTTCTCCCTGAAAGCACACACAAGCCCATAATTCCAAGATCAATCCAATCAAGCAAGCTCCACCCTCTCCATCGTGTCTCCCGTCCCATCCCTCTCATTCCTCAAACTCTTCGACATCCTGCCCTCACGTCTCAAGCTCCTTGACCCCTTCCCCAAATAATCCTCCACAATTCACGCCGTCGCACTCACCGACCCATGACTCCCCATCCCCCTATACCCCCCCTTATAATGCCCCTCCCTAAACTGACTCAACGGCACCGCCGCCTCCTCATCCTTCCCCCCCTTCTTAGTCTTAAACGTCCAATTCCCATCCGCCCAGTGCCCATCAAAACAGACACCCGGATGCCCCACCGTCAGCGCCGAGCAAGCAATGACAAGCATCGCGCCCTCAAACACCATAAACATCGCCTCATTATTCGCCAGACTGCCATTAAACCCGCCCCAGAGCTCCGCAACGCGGAAAATCGACCGCACGATAATGAAAACCGTCGCCGCCGCCAGCGCCCACAGCATCACCCTCCACATCCGCGTCTTGCGCAGCGCGCTCAGCTTCTCCGACTCGTCGGCCACGAGGTCCGGGTGGCGCCAGATGCGGAGCCAGATGGCGGCGCACAGCGCCATAAAGACGCATAAAGAGACGACTTGGAAGATCAGGCCCGCGATCATGATGTGCACGCCGAGGTCGTGGGTGGTCTGGTCGCCGGTGTCGGCGGTGGCGGTGATGGCGCCGCCGGCGGATTGGAGGATTAGGGAGAGCAAGTCGCACGAGACGAAGATGATGCTGTAGGTGCGCGGTTTGAGGGGGGAGACGGGGGGCCCGTAGATGACGATGACGCGGCCGAGGGTGAGGTAGATGGCGGCGGAGAGGAAGGCCGGGGCGATGGTGAGGCAGATGAGGTTTCTGTTAGGAGTGGTTGTTAGAATGGTGTTGGTAAGAGGGGTTGGGGGGAGAAGACGTACTCAAGGAAAGGGTTGAAAGGGAATGGGTTGAAATGCAGCTGTATCCGTCCTGCGTATCCTATGATCTCTAGCAAGAGTCCACCGAACATGCCGGCCAGGTATCCCCATGTTCGCTTCCGTATGCCGAGGTAGATTTGAGCGATGAGGATGATGCCGAAGATGACGGCGTAGAGGACATTGCCGGCGAGGGAGGGGACGTAGGTGAAGTTGGCTAGGTACATGGGACAAGTGTCCAATGTACATAGGTCGGTGTTATTGATGAGAGTTTGATTGGTGAAGGTGATATTTGAAGGGAACATTGTTGCGGTTGTTGATATGGTCGATGTAGATGCAAAAGTAGAGTGAGTGGTGCGGATGAGTGGTGATTGGTTGTTAATCGCGAAAGGGTATAAGGAAAAGACTCGTAGAAATCTGTATATAGAAAAAAGTCTATAGCAAGAAGTAAACCCCAAGTGCACGTGTGAAGAACTGATGGATGATGAAGCTGTCTGGATGACCCCCCTCCTCTGCTTCACCCTTTCCATTATATACACCCACCTTTCATCACCACACCCACTACTCCGATCTGAGCAGCGCACAACACAGCCTCCTAATACCCGGGCCCCTGCAACTGCGAGCGGCGCGCGTCGCTCGACGCATGGTGTAGCGTCGTGCTTAGCCCCAGTCGGCTATCTCGGTAGAAGCCTGACTCTGCCGAATAATAGCAACAATCCGCCCTAAAGAGCAAGGTGCTGCAAATCCACCGAGGTTCCCTCGAGACGCATCAACTTATTTCGTACAGCCTCCTACGGAATAAATGTTTGAAATGGCTGAAAGAGTATGAAGAGATCACGTGTACGGGGTTTGGGTTGTTGTCCCTACGGACGGAGTAGTCCTTAGTCCGACCGCTTCTCCATCGCTCAACACCAAGATCCACGAAGATCCCAGCTATTTCCACGAAATCAGTCGTATCAAGGCTCGACAGTTGGTAGCAAGGGTCAGTGACTAGCTCGAGTATACATTCTGATCCGTAAGGCCTATGTCGTGCGTTGTGCGTTGTGCGTGGGAGGTACGTACAGGACCCAGCCACAATGAGCTGCGAACTGCGAAATTCGCAGCGAAGCCCGCACAGTACAAGCCTCGCACAACTGCGATCGGACGCGCGCTGGTAATGGGTTCAAGGAGCTTAATAGTGTGCGGACCAATGATGATGAATGGCTAATGGAGAATCGAAGAATTACATGCGTACCGTGCATTGATGCCTGTTGTTGGCCTGGTAGCCTGTAGGGGTCCCACTGTATCGAGGACACGGAGTAGGCATTTACTCCTCGTAAGGCTGACAGACTTGCCTATGGGTTAGTTGAACGATACTATGTTGAGTGCATGACGGACAGTGCTGTGGAGAGGATGCTTGAGATGAAAGGTAGAATATATGTTCCAATGTCGTGTACTGTGAACATGTCTCCTTCATTCCAGCTCCATCCAACTCTTTCATCTTTGCATATTCGAGCACAGCCGGATCCATTTTCTGTGATCTCAACACCCGTAAGTCGATCTCCCAAATCTGGGGCCGCCAAATACCGACATCACGGTCCCCGCAGCGAGAGCAATGGCGACATGGATCCTGCAGCGCGTTTCGCTATTCGCCGTCTTGACTTTTATCCTCCATGCCCCCATAGTGCTGTCATCTTCTGCGGTCTCCACTCCACCTACCACAGATAAGATGCCGCCAATCATCCTGCTCAAAACAACCACAACCAGTACGGTTCCTCTTCGCAACGCCCTCGCTCTACTGGGTTACGAACAACTCGCCATTTCAACCATCACTCGGAACTCGACACGGCAGCAGACCTACGATACGGAGGGCGAGAAGCTGTTTGTGGAGCTCCACTGGGCCATCGACGACGATTTCGCGACTCTCGCGTCTTTGTACCCGTCCGCGAGGTTCATCCTTCCAGTTCCGGAACATCCAGCAGAGTCTAGCCGGGCGAGGAAATGGGCTCGTAGAGCGACAGGAGCCAGTGTTTCGAATCTTGTGGAGAAGCTGGAGGCTTATCAGTACGCCGCTTCAGTACGCAACTACTTCCACGATTGCAACGAGGAGACGAGGTTGCTTGAGGTGAAGAATGGGTGGCTTGGGGATCGCAGCGGAGATTGTTGGGTACAGTTGTGCGAATTCTTGGGGATGGGTTATAGCGTTGTGGAGCGCATGAAGCTGCGAAAATTCCCTGATACTGCGAGTGCTGGAGGTTCGGATTGGAAGGTTGTTTTCCAGGGGCTACACTGGAGAGGATGGGACTTGAGAAGTCGGTGAAGTTAACGTAGAGGCCTGCCTGTCTTTTTCTCTGTATCGATACCCTCTTGGGGGACGAGACTTCAATAGGTGCCGCCAATGGTATCTGGCATCCATCCTCCCATCATTTCATCAAATGTTGCGTCAGAGTAGAAGTTTGCAAATTGCAGGTCATACATGCCATCCATCAATATCGCATCCGGAACCGTTGGGCCAACAACGGTGCTGGTGTTGAAGATACCATCTGCTATTGGCTGGGCCATTAGAGAGAACTGTGTGCTGTATTGAGCGTTGGGGTGTTGGAAATTAGAGTCTACTCGCTCCGAGCCCCTTTGGTCTGGGCCCGCAGCTGGCTTCGCAAAATGCCACTCGTACCATTTCTGGATCCTCTGGACACGTTTGACGTAGTGACCAAATACGTCCATGTCACCGGAAGCGTCTACGCGGCCAGTCACTAATGCTTCCAGTCTAGCGATGCACTCTCTTAGGACGCTCGACATGTCAAGAACTGTGCCTAGGCTTCTCGACTGCTGAGTTACCAAGCTGCTTCCCGCGACTAGGGATAATTTTGTGGATACGGTGAGAGCAAAGCCGATCTGGATTAACTCCGTGTTGTTAAGCAACTTTTCGGCACCTAATGGCATTGTGATGTAGAACCCTAAAAGAGATTTCGCAGAAATCAAGCCCGCTGAGAGAATTTCTTGTCGCCAGGGGGACCAAGGTATGGATCGTGTTGCGTTAGGACCACAGTGTTTGTCTAGTAGACTGATTTGGTAGAGATACAACTCAACCGTATGAAAGAGCATTCCCAGTAAGTCTGAATTCGAGATTAGCTTGGAAGGATTGAGATAACTCGAGGTGGCACATACGATTCTCAGACATCGGAAAAGGAAGTCGCTCTCGGAAATTGTCAAGTTCGGCTCGAAGTTTGGTAATGTGTAATTCGACAGCTGCGTCTGGGTCGATCAAGTTGAAATGTCCAGAAGTCTGGTGGCTGATATCACCGAGGATCCGCTGAAGTTTGATGATGTAGACAAGATACTTGTCGGTGGCGTACTCGGATTTTTCCTTGAGTGAAACACAGGTGTCCTCAATGTATGTTGAGTACGGGAATGTGATCAGCTTCTGCAGCATGACGGCAATGCTATATAGAGTCAGCACTCGTTAATATAGACAGATGATGGCGAAGGCTTACGAGGAAGATAAGTAGTAGCAACCAGCCACAGCTCGCTGTACGTCTCGACCCCAGCTACTCTTGGCCGAGTCTAGTACTCTTGGGTTTGGAGAGTCTTCGGATACAAGACCGGGTGCAGATTTCCATGATGACAAAGTTTGTGGGGTCCTGTCCAGCCTCAAGTCGACGATAATGCTAATGGCTATTGCTAAAAGTTGTGAGTACCTCCGAGGCCGGCTGTGATATTGGCACCTAGAGGCTGGTTAGAAATGTTGGAGTGTTAGCGTAAATGGTGATGGAAATACCATGCTAGATGAACGAGGAGGCCTTGCAATAGCTCGAAGGAGACTTCTCCGCCGATGATGACGCGAGCGCTAATGTACTTGTTCACCTGGCCATGTTAGTAGTCCATTGTAGTACAGAGCTTGTGGTAGAAGGTTACCTCTTTCCCTAACAGCCGTTGCAATGGCATGTCATCATACGAACTAGCGGCCAGAAGAACTAAGAACAGAAATGGCTTTTGCAGGCGAAGCTCCTCAGCGGGCATATGCGTCGGGATGACGACAAACGGGAAATGCGGTGTCATGTACGTCTTGAACGTATGTAGAAGAGCGTTGGCAGTCTCGATTGTGATCAGTCCTGAGTTAATTACGTCTTCGGTGATTTGAGCTGGGATAGAGCTGTCTTCATAATCCGTAGGTCTGCGTGCTGTACAGGGTCGCTGATGACGAAGCTCTCGCAACCCCATAGCCACAGAGGAGATGACTGGAATGGATGCATCTGGGGACCGGGGAGACTGTGATTGCTCTCCGCCTGACTGGCTCTGAGTGTTAAGAAGCTCGTTGACCTTGGCCTCTAATGCCTCGATTCGGCTGCAAGGACCGATGAGCATGGTACAATTGGACGACCTAGGGCGGACTTACTGATCTTTGCGATAGCCTTGAATACGGCGTTTGGCTTGTCGAAAGGTGCATTCTTTTCCGAGACGGTCGCATCTAGAGCTCGCTGTTAGCGTGCAAAACGAGTGAGGAGACACGGAGTAGGCGTTACGGACCGATCACATATCGGCGACGCGGGATTTCGATGGCATTTAATTTTCGCGTGTGCACAGTTTTGACAGGTTCTTGACAGAGGCAAAGGGGATCGTTCACGCCCTGCCATAGTAAGTGACGGGAGCCAAAAGGAAGCGTGGATATTGCTGAGAACATCGAAAAGATGGTGTATTTGTAAAATGCAACATGAGTGGCAGTGCGGGATGAGCTGGAGGGCGTTGGGACGTGCTTTGGCTAATGCAGACACTATCAGGTAGAAAACAAGGGGAGCCCATGAATAGGCGGCCCCAAGGTGGCACCCTGGAGACCTGAAACAGCGCTGCCATTTCAAATTGAACGTCACTGAGCTACTATAGACCACATCGGTGACTACAATCAGCGACCAAATTTGGTGCATGATTGTATTTTCATGGTGGAGGTGAAATTAGTCACGTGCTGTACAGGTGATTCCGCGGTTCGGCTGGAAGATCCGACGCGATCTGAGGCTATACTCCCACTTCTCAACCTTCAGGACTCAGAAGCAGCTCCACGGCATCGCGACACTTCCATTCTTCATTAGCTTCACCCTTGACTCATTGGTGGTGCATTGATGCTTCAATGCCCTGCTGCCCTCAACTAGCGGCCTTTTTTCTAGGGGGTCGACCGTGGCTCTGTTAGCTGAGATCCACAACGTTACACCTCATTCAGACTCCTTCCCTCTACCCCTCAACAGCCTTCCGTCCCGCTATCGTGCTTCTGGCCCACTTTCTTTCCTTCTTCTTTAGCTGCACGCGTGGCAATCGACCAACGGAAGCTACTGGGGACAGGATTCCCTGTATGCACCCCACGAGCTCGCACAAATTCGCAGGCATCGCCGACGCGCCATACATGTTTTCAACCCTGTCCTCGCTCGGCACCTCACCCCACATCCAATCCAACAGCGCCTTATTTCATGCTTAAGAATGGCGCTGGTTCTTGGCGGCCATATCGTAGAGTATCCCCTGGGCCCTCACGAAGTCATCTACCGCAAACCACCAAAGAGTCCGACACAATCACGCCAGCATGTTTGCTTCCGCTGCGAGCCCTGTGACCGCACATTCGTGGACAAGTTCGCCCTATCCCAGCATCTCGAATCCTCCAGCAAGCATAGCCTCTGCGGGAATTGTATGAGCGACTTTACTTCTAGCCAAGCACTGCGGGAGCATTGGCGCCAGGACCATTGTATGCACCTCTGTAATGGATGCGATACTGGCTTCGGCACCGCCGACGACTTCATCGCACATGCTAATGCTTGTTAAGTATGCCCACAGTGCCACAGACACAACCCGAATGAAAATAACCTTGAATTTGTAAGTGAAAAATCCTGTTTCTTTTCGATTCCTGCATGCACCCCGCCAATCGGAGTACCTTAAGCGAACAAGTTGCGTATCTTGATCCTTCCTTGACGGGGTAACTGGGGCCATTTGCCTTTCTGAAAGGGGACCTATCTCGGCGGCTTCTTTAAGGTGGTCTCCGAAAAGTCACCGAACTGCTAGAGCATTTTCTCTTTTAGAAGAGCTCATGAACGCACAGTAGTGAAGAGAGCTTACCAATCCTCAGGCTTGTTTGTCTATACCTATTCCTCTAGGCTTCAGCAGACTTCGGGATCGCGAGTGTATGCCACACGCCACAAAGCTGCAATAAAGACGCCACAGACCACAGAACTGCTTTTCAGACGCCACAGAGTCATATACACTCCGTCACTAACCACGCCTCACAGCACCGCCGGACCCATCTCCCCGCCACCATCCTGTGTCTCTCGTCTGTGTGCGATAGAGTCTTCACGACCTTTTCCCCCATCCTGGCCGCCACCATCGCACCTCCCGCCCCGCCTGCAGCCCTGAAGGATTCCCAGCCCCCTTCTCCACTTTCCTACCGTCGCGCTTGTCCCAATGCGGCCCGCATCGGCATCGGCATCGCCTTTCCCAATCCCTGCCATAGCCCTGATTAGGGAGGATAAGCGAAGGAAGCCAAGACGCTATGGTCGAGAAATGAGGCGAGGAGGTGTGCGTGTGCGCGCGGGCCGGTGTGGTGGGCCGGTGGTTTGAGGGCTAGGACGTGCGCGGGTTTTCTTGAATCACGATTGCTTGGCCTGGCGGAGGGGTATGAGTTGCCGGTGTTGGAGGGAGAGATAAGGGGTGCGGGTGGGATGTGTAGGTTGGGTTGTGAATGATGACTTGTTGTTCCCGTGCAGTGAATGTCGCTGTTGAGGTCTTGTGTGCGTGTGCTGTGGCTTCTGGTACTTCCCTATGAGAACTGGGGTGATGCAGGCGCAAAAGCAGCGACCTAGGGACTTCGATGTGCGAATTTTCAATGTATGAGGGGATGTCGTGGGTTAGGAGTTGGTCGCATTTTCATTTCAGGTCGTCTCGATCTCTACAGTCCCAGAACACAGGTTCGGATATTTTCTTGCCACCGCTTGGGGTACTTCCCTTGGCTTTTGAAATATTGATTACGATGTAAAGATGGACGCAGCGGAGATCAAGTTTCTTTTTAGCAGACTGAAATGCTAATTGGGCTACTCCTCACAGTGGTATCGAGCACTCAAGAGTATAACCCGTGCAGTAGTGATCTATCGGTGTGCCCAAACTTATGACGTAGTCCTGTAAGTCGGTCGTCTCCAGTTGCTCATCACACCTTTACTTCCACCTACACGATACTATCCGTCTCATAGTACCTGACGGAACATATTAGCAAAGATTGAAGAAGAAGGATAGAGAGGATGTTTACCAGTCACTGGGATCATACGGGAATTTCCTATCTTCCATTAGCCTTCTTCCTCCATTATTCACACACCCAGAATCAGTCACATAACGTACCTGATGACTACATCGCCCTTATAATCGGCCAAGTCGGGCTCAATCGGCTGGAAATCCAGCGCACAAACCGGCTCTTTCTGCCCGAACTCGGCGACTTCGCTAACAACGCCGTCTTTGTAGTTAATGCGGACCATGTTGACAGTTTCGCGGCTCGGGTCGCCTTTCAGGTAGTTGAGCGGCATGATTTGGAGACCGCTGTGAGCGGTAGTGAAGACCGTGTTGGGGAGGTCGCCTGTGTGGGGTATCTGGGGTGTATTAGTGGTTTGATGTGGATTGAAGAAGGGAGCTTAATACGTGATGCATGCCTGCCAGACGGTTAGCATGTTTTCAGATAAAGAAGCGGGATGGACGGCATTGTGCTCACCGAGATTGAACCACACGACCAAATCTTCCTGCATGAGCGACTCCCCATCAAAGAACTTGCTAAAATCAATAGGGGGGTCAGACACATCCTGCGAGTTGAACGGATGCGCAGAGCGCGGCTCTGAGTCTTTCTGTTTCGTAACCATCAAGTCGTAGCCGGCCCAATTCGCTGCGTTTACCAGATTACTGGAGTTCTGAACTGTCGAATGGATAGTGCCTTCCGAAGGTAGGATTCGATACCCTCGATACTCCCCAAAAGCATTCGGCTTGTCGGTGTTGACGACTGAGAATTGCGTCGCACCGTTGGCGGCCCAGAAGAGTTTACTCTCGTCCTCTGATTCGACGAAAGAGCGCTGAAGCTTCATCGTGTTGCGAGACTTGCCGCGGGACCAGGGGTAGGTCTCGGTCGTAGCGACGAGAGTGGTCATTTGCATAGTGTTTGCGGTGCCAAGGACGTCCATATCGAGTTTGTAATGTAGGACGTGATCATGCATGCTGAAATTGGAGTCAGTAGCTATTGAGTAGGACAGACCGGGAGAGATGTCTGATGAGCAACCAACCTTCCGGAAAGAGCATCATGGATATGGTACCCGTAGTCTCCGTTCTTAGCATAATACGTTGATTGAATGTATCCGGAGGCCCGCACTTCTATATGTATGGAGCCATCCATGTAAAATTGATAAGAGAACATGTAGTCATAATTCCCGACTGTGCTGACACTTCTCACCGTGAAGAAGATGTTCCTCGTGGAAGAAACATAGTTCATAGTAGAATGGCGTTGAATAGGATACCCCGCATCCATTTCGAAAAGGCAGATGCTATCGAGATGCGTGTGTGTTGTTTCCGCCGTATAGAAAGAGCTGTTGAGGTATGTCGCGTAGCTTGGGCAATCAAACCCTTTCACGAGTTCAAATGCGTAGGGTCCGAATCCATAGAAACTGTCTAAATAGGAGGTTCCAGATGAAACAGGGTCATTTCCGGCGTAATGAGCCAGTGCCTCCTCTAGGCCGAGCTCGTAGATGATACGCTCGCCTTTGTATCGAATGTTGAACAGTCGTAAGCCGGTATCACGCGTGAAAGATAAGTAGAAATCGAAATCCATCCATTTAACATATCGCTCTTCCACGTCCACCCTAAAGCGGGATCCAGCGGGAGCAACCAAGGAAGGTGGGTAGATTTTGTCCGCCGGGGGAACCGTTCCCTCCTGATCCGAATCGGCCCAAGTGTCTTCCACGTTTGGAGGCAATCTTTCGAATCCGGGAGACCAAAATGCTGCACGGAAAGCATCTGTGGTGGGATAGAAGACGTCATTGTAGAGCCACCCTTCGAGCGACCACTTAGATGGGTCTCGGCCCGTGACGTTTGACATGAAATAAAGGCCTAGAGGCAGAAGAGTCTCGGCGTCAAAATCTGACGTTGGATAGTTCCAGAATGTGTCCCATCGAATGATTCCGTCATCCTGCCATCTGTCCCACAATTAGCAGAAGTACGTTTCGGATGTAAACATCTACACCTACAACGGGTCGATTCCCCACACGTCTATCGTGTCATTGTCCAAGCCCAGACAGGTGCCGTTCCACAATTCTAGGGTAATGTCTTTGATGGAGGCGCTGACAACGTAGAGCCAATCGGAGTACAGAGTGTCATCATCCGCGTCAAGGTTACGGACTCGACCATTGTTTTGTTTAGTAAAGGGATAGGTCAACGGCTCCCAGGTGGCAGATCCATTGGTTCCGTTCTGTAGGGGCAGCGGCCCGACCAGGATATCCGCGTAGTACGGGTTCTCATCAGCGCGGTGATCTATCATCACATGCGCATACCGTGTTGGCGGTCGCTCAACAACGCCCTCGAGAAAAGCGAGAACATCTGTTTTGTTGGGCGTCATAAGCTCAACTAGCATTATGGTATTGTCCCTTGAAGAGTTATAAGACATCATTAGAGCGGATGGATGTAGCTGTAGCATACCATTCCGTTGCATTCTCAGTCTGAGTCAGGTTCAGCGATGTTTGGGCGAATAACCTAGTCGAAATTAGTATCCAATCTTGGAAAACTTCGACTTGCCACTTCATGCACGTGTTTTTCAGTTCCCAGGTCACGTGTACAGTGCTTTGTCACAGAAATCCGCACGCTTTCCTACCACTGTTGTGGGGTTCCAACGTACTGACAACCAGGGGCAGTGCATACACTTTCATTCTGCATACCCCCTGCTGACGCTGTCAGGGGTAGCCTCGCGAGCTTACCAGTTGTTCAAAAAGCGGAACTTCTCTCTCATTAAGAATGCTGAGAATAACATGAGGCTCCTCATGCAGCGGCAAACGAGTGCACGGATATCTTTGATGAGGAATTGTAAGACCTCCTCTCTTGGAAATATACGGGCTCTGCCCCTGGAGTCGAATGCAATCAAGGAATCTCTTCAAATCTCAACAGTAAAGATCACACGTACCATGCTGTTACTGACGCAGTTTCGTCATTGGTGAGTCCGGCCCAGACGTTTGGTTTGGGAGCCGCTAGCTTCCCGAGCTGGGTATCAACGCAATCCGTACCGCTGGGAGCTTCGCGTTTAGAATAGCCGGGAAAGCCCTTTCGTTTAGCAGAATTTCTGAGCCAAGCTGATTTGGGTTCCGGGCGGGGTCTCGACGCGACAAGGGTAGTATGAAAGGTTAACAGTAATAGCGAAAGCACTTGAAAAGCTTTAGAGAGGCCCATTGTGGTAGGTGATATCGAGACTCGAGGTTCTGCTGAGACTCAGGAACCGGGAGTTTGGCAAGCCTGTCTAAGGTTGACCTTTTGAACTGCATGGAAGTAGGATTGCCCCACCCTCTGCCACCGGGAGCCCGGTTCGGAAGATGTGCCTGAACGCTTCATCGATATCTAGCCGGCATTGGTGCTGTGGCAGGCACCGTTGCGGGGGGAGAAAGCAGGCTGTGTCAGTGGAGGCCCGGCAGTATGTATCAGTGGAATCCGGCAGTATGTGTCAGTTCTTTCTGAGCAACGAAGAACAAGTTGCTCGCTTATCTCATGACTCTGCCCATCAGGCGGGAGAAGGTTATGATGACAAGGACAAACGACAAAAAGGAAACAATGCCATGAATTAGCCCTACAGTAGCTATAGATGGGGAGTTCGCCGATAGACGATTCAAGTGCCGCGGGCGCACGGGATGGGACATGCTGGTCGACAGCAAGGATTCCGTAGTTGCTACTTAAAGCAGTTCGTGTCCGCAGATAAGGGTTCTCGCATGCTGATACTTCCTCCGTCTAAGCGGAGGATGAACGTTTGCCCGATGTCATAGTTGAAAGTGCTCGAAGGATTTGACGCGTTGAACTTGGGAGTTGATGAGAGAAGATGTGTTAGGCTAGTGATAGAGAGTGGAGGTTATTCGTAAGTGGGCGTAGCGGTAATCGATAGCATTGAGCATTTCTCAGCACGCTAACCTTGATATCACGACGACTGGCAATCATCCCTCGATGGATCCCCGCAATGCAACCTCAAAGTAACAGATGGGCAAGGAACCTGATAAGAAACCCCTCATCCCCGCGCCGGAAGGTGAGTGCCGACAGCATTCATCGGATCTTGTTTCACCGCTACATTTGAGCAGCGATGCCCGCTAGAACTACGCGTTCCAGCGCCTTATTTGTCTAACGCAACACTGCAAAAGGTCTCCTTTCAAAAACATCGTATTCAAGCTAACATGATTCTAAAAGCCGACGATGGCGCGGTGGAAGAGCGCGAGTCGACGGTGCAATCACCCAAAGCCTTCATTGATGAAATCGAGGGTGAAGTACGTGAAGCTATCGAGGCAGAACACCAGCTGGACTTCCTCGGTGCGCTGAAACTGTATCCCAAAGCCATTGGATGGTCTGTCTTTTTCTCGCTTGGTGTGATAATGCTCGCGTTCGATCCGCAGCTATTGGGGTAGGAAATTTCTTGAGCTTGATAAGGCTATGCGTCCTTACATTTGATATCAGGAATTTCTACGCTATGCCCGCTTTCCAGAAGGATTTCGGATATCAATACAACGGCGAGGTAGGGGCTCCCCATTCTGGGCCAAAGACAGGGGATGTATTGAGAGACTGACAATGAGTGATCAGTATATCATTTCCGCACCATGGCAGACTGGACTCAGTATGGGAAACCCGATTGGCCAGGCGGTCGGTGCTCTTTTTGCTGGACTTCCTATGGAGCTGTATGGACGCAAGAGAACGTTCAGCGTGTGCGTCTGTGGAACTGCGGGAATTGTGTTCATCCAGTTTTTCGCTCGTTCCCTTCCAGTACTACTCGTGGGTGAGCTGCTTGGTGGTTTATTATTAGGCTGCTACGGTGTGCTTCCTATTGCCTAGGCTTTTCGAGGATCGCTCGGCTAACAGGCCATAAGTTGTGATCGCGCCTGCATACGCGTCAGAGGTTTGTCCGATAGCCATTCGTGGGACACTCACGTCTTACATCAATCTCTGCTTTGTTATGGGTCAACTTCTGGCGAACGGAGTATGTGCTGGTACCTCGAAGCTATCAAATCATTGGGTGAGTAGCGCTACAAACACTCCCGAGTTCATTCTAAGCTTGATTCAGGCATATTCAATCCCCTTCGCTCTCCAATGGTTCTGGATTTTGATTATTATCCCCGGGATGGCCTTCGCGCCGGAAAGTCCATGGTGGCTAGCCAGAAACAATAGATTCGCTGAAGCTGAACATTCGCTCTCTCGGCTAGCTTCTTCAAAGGTAAACGTCAAAGCAACACTCGCTATGATCATCGAAACAGATCGATTTGAACAAGAAATGGAAGCTGGAAGCACCTATTGGGACTGTTTTAAGAAGATTAATCTTCGTCGCACCGAAATCGGAATCGGTGTATATGCTATTCAAGTTTTAAGCGGCATCTACCTTATCAATTACGGCACATTATTTTTTACTCGCGCCGGACTTCCAACCGACAAAGCCTTCGACATGGGCATCGGTTTCCTTGCCGTCGGTTTCGTCGGCACGCTGTGCTCATGGGTCCTCCTCCAGCACTTTGGTCGTCGTACGATCTACAACGTTGGCCTCACGATCCTCGCTGTGTTGCAACTCCTCATCGGATTTCTTGATCTGGCTCCCAATATTGATAGACACCCAAACATCATCTGGGCGCAATCATCTCTTATGATAATTTGGAATTTTTTTTACGATATATCGATTGGACCCGTCTGCTTCGTTATCTTGTGCGAAGTTAGCGCGACAGAAGTACGCGCGAAGACTATTGCCATATCCACAGCCGTGCAGGCCGTGCTTGGCATAGCGATGACTGTAGCTATTCCCTATTTGATGAATCCAGACCAAGCCAATGTGAAGGGAAAGCTTGGCTTCTTTTTCGGCGGACTTGCTTGCATATCCCTCGTATGGGCATTCTTCCGCATTCCTGAGACTAAGGGCAGGACATACGAAGAACTTGACATTATGTTTGAGAGGGGCGTGCGTACTCGGGACTTTGGAACCTACACGATTTAGGAGTAGAGGCTGCAGATACCGGTATCGTAAAGACTACTTTCTACCCTCCGATGTCTATCCATAAAGCATTCACCAGCAGTTTGAGGAGCTGGTCGTCACCGAATTTGACTTCAACCAGATATCTAATCTCGCCCGGTACCTAGCCTCACTTGAACAAAAAGTAGCAGCATCCATTTGTGGTCCTGATTTAAGATTCCCTATCCTTGATATACACACTTTTTCTGTGCTTGTGTACGCTTGCCCAACAACGCTTGAGGCCCTCTAGTAAGCTATCGAAAACTTTAAGATGCCAATTTTGACAAGCATGATAGGTCGCCACGCCACCTCCGACGGTGTGTTCAACGAAACTGCCACCCGGCTGTTCGTGATGAACTTTGGAAAATGCACAACCTGAAAAGCTCACGAACCACTTCGGAGATATCCTAGGGTAACATGCATAGTCTTTTCAAAGCTTGTCGAATTGCAAAACCTCCTTATGCACTGGCAATAATCTCAAAACATTGATTCAATCGGGCCTTCCTTCCCTGTTGTTCTCCCTGTGTGCACTGAACTCAACTCCCCACTTGGGGAATAATCGGAGACCTCACAAAGCAGAAACAAGAGCCACTTTCCGAGTCACGCAGATTGTTATCTGGGGCGACACCTGATCCGAGCCACTGGTTCAGGGATCCCGGAGTTTTGATATCGGCGCACATAAAAGCTTGGCCGCAACCTCTTCTGTAGACTGTGCTGATCTCTTAGACTTCGATCAATTAACTTTCCTTTCTGATACAACTTTGGACTGACCAAGGACTGAGCATCGCTTGCTCTTTTAGCTTTCGATCAAAATTAAGATGACAAGGACAGCCTCAATCCCGAGTGCGATCAACGAAAAATTCCGACGAGACATACACCGAAGCGATTGTGACTCCTGATACCAAACGCGTCAACAATCCCCATGGCGTCGCCCTAAAACCAGAAGATCGACATGTATATCGACCAGCTGCTTCAACACAAGAAATAGATTTGCTCATCAGTCTTTGCTAGTACGACTTCAACAAGAAGCTCATTTGGAAGATCGATGTCAGTTTATTGCCACTGCTATGTCTTATGTATGAAGCGACACTCCGAACCCCATGCGAATAACGGTATATATGCTAACTATAAAGCCAGGTTCCTCATGAACTACCTCGACCGCAGCAGCCTCGCTCAATGAGAGCAAAAATGGGTTGGAAGATGACCTCGGGATGAAAGGGGTTGAGTTCAACACTGCATCCTTCCGTCGCCAACCGTGACTTTCTTCTTCCCTTCCGTTGTGAACACCCTCGGATTCCCATGCATCACGACATTGCTGCTCACGGCGCCGGTGTGGGTAGCAACATTTGATTTCAATTCTTCGGAGACATGCGAGGAGTCCCTGGATTCATGAATGCAGCTATCGATGCCCTTCACAGGAACTTGATCATACGCTGGATGAACCTAGATACCGAAGTTGTGACCTACGTCTATAACAACACTGCCGAGCTGTCTCCGCCACGTAAGATAACTGTTCAATTCAAAGTTATAGGCACCGACACCCTCCACCACTTCCTCAAAAGTTATTATAACGATTGTGCTATCGGCTATATTTTCGACACACTGAAAATTGTGGATAAGGATGGAGGTTGGGGCCTCCGTTTTGGACGGGGTCGGTGGTCGAATGTTGACAGGTGCCAGTGGCATGACCACTCCGGACCTGGAGGAGTTTCGAGAAGAATTGCAACGAACGGGTGGCCCTCTCCATAGACGACGTGTATATGAAGGCTGCCTTGGTAAGGGAACAGTTTAATCGATTAGAGGGTGAAAAGGTCTCAGCTTGAGCCTAGCATTAAGTCATCCTACTACCCCCCTTATGTTTCTGCAAGACCTTCTCTGCCAGTGATGGATTGAGGCCTGACATTCGTGATTTGATTTAGAAATTGTGACTCTTCGATGTTGCCCAACAGTACATTGGCAGAGAGGTGTACACAGTGAGAACATACTATGACGTGGCTTCCGTTCACTTCAATTCAGCGCTTACCTAATCCTGCTGTCACGCTTTCTAGAACCTGCCGACCGTTTCGAGCGCAATCTCATCCTCTTTACCACAATCAACCTCTCGCTGGCTATGAGCGCCCAGCCCCCAGCGATACCTGCGCTGTCAACGGCGCCTAAGACTCCAACGGTACCGAAGCCGAAGTTCGTCATGCCAGATCTCAAGCCATGCTCGCATCCACCCAAGTCCCCTTTGATGTAAGTCCACCAGTGATGATAGAACGAGGGCTAGCTCGACGCCTGCACTGCACGCGGCTCCTGAAAAAGTAGCACTCTTAGTTTCAACAGGTCGCAGGGGTGGGTGTGTACACGTGTATGCCACTACTTGGGGTGCTTCAATACATTTTCAGAGATCTGAGCGTTATGGAAACTTTTCACCTTGGGCCATCTAAAAAGTTGTTGAAGCCCTCCAAGCACTGGCAGACAGGTGTACACCAATGCGGACTTCTTGAGTGTGTCACTTGTTTCCCGCCCGCTGTGGCCTGCCAGCTACGTCAATGAAGCACAAAAGGACATTGAGTCGCCGGGTTGCCTTGTCTCATGCACAAATTGTATGCTAACGGTGTTGGTGCATAGCGACGCCTACAGTCATGAGGTGTCAGTGATAGTCGGCCAGGAAAAGAAAGAGTTTCGCATCTACAAAGGCCTACTCATCTATCACTCCTCGTACTTCGCCGCCGCACTGAGGGTTGTACTGAGGGAAGGCCAGACCGAGCCGATCGAGCTTAAGCAGGACGAAGTGGAAGTGTTCTCCGCGTTCCATTGCTGGATCTACACTGGGCGCCTCGACAAATCTACGTCGTCGCCACTCAATAAGGATGGCCTGTATTCCCCAGAAGCCTTCAATAGGGTGCAAGCACTAGCCCTATACCTTCTTATCTCCAAGATCTCCATATTTGGAGAGACACGAGGCATACCGGCGTTGAAAAATGAGGCCATTGACGCATTCCACCGAGTGTTCACATGGTCTTGGATGGAAATCCCCGGCTCCAAGATTCGATACATATATGAGAACAGCTGCGAAGGATCTCAGCTACGCCGCTTCGCCGTCCAAGCTATAGTCGCAGGAATGCCGGATCACAATACCTTTGTTGCGAACAAGAGCGATCACTGGCCGATCGACTTCGTTTTCGACGTATTGGGCTTCATCGCCAGCAAGAACAAGAGTGGTACATGGCCATTGGGAGACGAGAGCTTGTTGAGGATAGCGTGGGCGAAGGTAGATCGATGCCAGTTTCACGATCACCGTGAGCCCGGAGGAGCTCTGAGGACGCCAACGTACCGACCGCCGTTTAGAGTATCACTGATTTAGACGACAATGGAACTTTTCTTGGAGCTTGTGCCAAACCGACGGACTCTCCGAGAACGACTGTGTACACTGGGTCGCCACTGCTTGGAGTGCCCCCATGAGGTTTCGGCAATCAGGAGAAAGTATAAGTCTTGATACACATAGATTTAGGCTCGTTTCCGAAGGCTTCTGGACCACCGGTTGCGTGGCGAGGCGATCCCGCATAACTGGACATCGGCCTAGGCCCAACATCAAATGATACTACTCCCCCCTTATGCTTCCACAGGACCTCTTTTGATTGTGACGTTGTTATCTGATGAGTAACTAACAGCTCTAGAAGGAAGCATAATTGCTGTAGTTCTCGTTTTTTTGCGAGAAAGATATATCTGTTGAACACTTAGCCATGGACTTTAAGAATCGAATAACCGGCAGGAACGTCGTAGTAAAATGTTGCAGACTTCCACGGCGTAGCTGCGCCAGCGTCAAATGAACCCTCTATGCACACGAACTCACATCTGCTCCGATGCTGCTAGAGGTGGCACTCCTAGGACAGCCTAGAGAGATCATCGATCAATCGAATCTTTCGATTCGAGCCCAACTTTCACCCCAACATAGCTTGCGAATTATTCAAGGCTTTGAGACATCATTGGTGGCGTTCAAGTAGTGGTAAACTGCGCGAAACTTGTGACGAGATACTTGTGATTGCGTCCAGCGTCGTTTCGATACGCCGAGAAGTCATGCCGGTCGATAGGCAGCCTTCATGCTGGAATGCGGTGAGGCCAGCACATGGCTGTCTAAGCTCAGATGTTGAAGTCGGGAGCATTTTACTTCCACGACTCACTTTAGGATTATCTCTCGGCCCGCTTGGTACCGATCCGCCGCCACGTATATCCGACTCGCGCATTCCTTCACCTCCTTCAACTTCGCGAGCTTCCGCTCGTACCTAACCACCACTGCGGAGGCCTGGTCTGCCGCCTGGCACTCGTCGCGATGGCGGCCACCGTCAAGTTCAAGATGCCGACTGACCTCAAGGAGTGTCCACACAAGACTGAATTCCCTCCACTGTACGTCTAACTGAAAACGCACTCGCTGATAGCGAACACAGCACGCTAAGAATATCGTTTCGATAGGACCGCTTGGGATTACGAAGTTTCGATCAATGTTGGCAAACAGAAGAAGGAGTTTCGGGTCTTCAAGGGTCTTCTGACTTACTACTCATCATACTTTGCGGCTGCTCTCAATGGAAGCTTCAAAGAGGGCGTCACCCAGGTTGTAGAGCTTGAAGAAGATAAACCAGAAGTGTTCGAGGCTTTCAAGAGATGGATGTATAACAGACGCCTACGGGACCAGGATCCGACCCCCTCTTGGCTCAAATCGACAAAATACCACCAGTTCTTGTGCGAGGTCTTTGTGTTCGGCGATATGAGAGGCATACCAGGCCTCAAGAACATGGCCATCGATCAGCTTCATAGAGCAACCGCCGAAAGTTGGGTCGTTCCGAATGATGCCATCAAATACGTTTACGACAACACACCCGAATCGTCAGCTCTACGCAGCTTCATTTTATGCATCTACCGTTCTACACTAGCTTCTGTCAAGGCTTTCATGGAACACGGCAAGGATCACCTCACGATTGACTTCATCTTCGATCTCCTGAACGAGGTGGACGCGCAGGGTGGTTGGAAGGGCATGAGCCAATTGTCATGGGCAAGAATGGACCGATGCCAATGGCACGATCACTCCAGCCCGGGAGAGAAATTACCGCCTACTTCGAAGGACGATGCAACCGCTTGAAGGCACGCTAAAATCCCCTTCTTGCTTAGCTAAAACTGCGGACACTTTGATGCTCTGCTAAGGCAGGAAGGAGCTTAACGACGGCTTTTGTTCTCAGATCTTGGCAACAGAAAACAATCTAAAGAAATTCATGCCTTGGCTAACACAATGGGGACCTGGATTGAGACAACGACGGTTGACTCTATGCCATGGCCGAACAATGACATGGGAGATGGAATAGTGGCTGGCTCGTCGGATCAAGGGCGCTCACAACACGCTGAGTGGTATCGACAAAACTATGAGATACAAATACAAGCTATGCTCTCATCGTCGTCGACACTAATTGGTGATCATTTCGAGTTAAGGATGGAGGTTCTAGAGGCCAGGAGTCGTCTGATAGCGCCTGGTTATGGAACCACTTTTTCGTGAACCAATGAATGCCTGACCTTGTCCCCTTTATTAATCCTCGTATCTATCGTTTTTGACCTGCTTTGCCCTCCACCGTCAGAGAAACCCCTGGTACTTCTGCTTCTGTTGAAATTATGCCCTCGAAGTACCTCTCATGATGCGCGTTACAGGATCTCAATTGAATACCGCCCCGAGAAGTGGTCTTGAAAAGAGGGTGAATGCAACTGAAGGCCAAGATACAGGACAACCTACCAACCTATGTAACTTCCTCGCTCTAAACTGAGCTTGGAGTTCCTACGTAAAACAGTGGACTCCACATCGTTCAAATTTTAAGAATTTGATGGTAGCTAGGAGGAATCTCGGGCGGTGAATTGATGATCTTATCAGATGCCCCGCGCCAAGCCCCGAGCTCCATCGCTGTTGACTGAAATACACCTCCACCGTCACTTCAAGCAATTTATCTCCACCTCACCAACCTCACCAACACAAACTCTTTCTAATACTCCTACACTCTCTCCAACTCACCATGGAGCAAACACGCGCTCTCAACGCGCTCGAACCCTTCCTCGCCCTCTCGAAATCCGCAAACTCTCCCCGCGCTGCCGCCGATCTGGTCTCGCAAGCTACCTCCGCCCCGAACACCTACGTCTTCGCCGAGCTTCTGCAGACGCCAAACATGCAAGCACTGAGGCAATCGACCGAATACGCCTCACACCTCACACTACTGGAGATATTCGCCTGGGGCACATTGGCAGACTACAAGGGTAAGGCAACCACTTTCCACTTTCCACTTTCCAACCTCCACCCTCAAAACCCACACAGATCTAGAAATCCCAGCTAACACCCTCCCAGCCAACCCCTCCCTGCCCCCCCTAAACGCCCAACAACACCAAAAGCTCCTCCTCCTCTCCCTGCTCCCCCTCGCCCGCTCCCACACCACCCTCACCTACGCCCACCTCACCACCGCGCTCTCCCTCCCCTCGCCCCGCGCCCTCGAGGAGCTCATCACCACCGCCATCTACGCCTCCCTGCTCACCGCGACCCTCGACCCGGCGCACGGCCTCGTCAACGTCTCCTCCATCTCGCCGCTGCGCGACCTCGCGCCGGGCGCGCTGCCCGCGCTGTCCGCGACGCTCGCGGCGTGGAGCGCGCGGGCCGGCGGCGCGCTCGACGAGCTGGACGCGCAGATCGCGGGCGTGCGGCGCGCCGCGGTGCTGCGCGAGAAGGAGCGGCGCAAGCGCGAGCGCGGCATGGAGACGGCCATGGCGCTGCTGGAGGAGAAGAGCGGCGGGGCGAAGCGCGGGCCCGGGGGGAATGGGGAGGAGGGCGGTGGAGGGGCGGGCGAGGCGATGGAGATTGACCAGGAGGATATTGTGGGGAGGTTTGTGAGGGGCGCGAAGAAGGGGGGGTTGGGGGGGTTGGGGGGGTTGGCGGGGTTGGGGGGTCGAAGGTTGTGAGAGAGCGTTTTGGGGGGGTGGGATTGGGTGATGGCGTGCTGACGGGCGTGTAGGGATCGCGATGATGGTGATGAGGTGGTGGGGGATGGGCCGTCGGCGAAGAGGATGAGGGGGGATGTTGCTGTGGATGTGGCTGGAGGTGCTGGAGATTATGGTGGTGTGAAGGAGGAGAATGGGAAGGTGGCTGAGGATGTTGGAGATGGCGACTATGGCGGTATGAGAAATGAGAAGAGCGAGCAGGAGGCGCTGAAGATGCTTGATGCGGGAGGTGTTGAAGGCGTTGAAAACGGCGACAAAGACGGTGGCATCGACTGAGCATGATCATGCTCATTTGCGACATATTCATCGGGATTCGACTCGGCGGAGGTGCCTTCGCGGTAGCATGGAGTCGTCGACCAGAGGATGAATAATTAGAGAGCATAATTCATCATAGGAGTTCACAGGCGAACAATATATCTTTCCTACCTATACCTTCTGAAGTAGCTCGACAAAGCAACTAGTCGATCAAAAATCTCACGCACAATCTTTGAAAAGATCTCGATCCTCATCATCGATCCTCATCATGCCTCACGCACATCTCCACCAAATCACTCATTCCTCACACTCCAGCACATCACCCAAATACGCACCAGATGAATCTTGTAAAACTTCTCAAACCCATGACTTTCGAGTATATACAAGCTCCCCTCCCCCCCGGGGGCCAATCGTTGGAGAATACGAGACAAAAAAAACTACCTGAAAGCCCCGTTTCCCGCCCCAAAAGTCATAAGAAAACGGGTATTACTCCACCGCCCCTCCGTTTGTTGTTGTTCGCTATATGCCGTTTCGTGACGCCTGAAAACTCCGCTGTTCGCAAAAAAAAAGATGTGAGACGCCGTGGAAATGTTAACGCCGGTGAGATGTGCGGGACCATGGAAATGTGCAGGACCGCGGAATATTGGAGTCTGGGGGCTGGGGAGGTAGGCGATGCTAGCCTAAACGCAGAAGAGTATGGATGAGAGGGGCTGTAGGCCGTGTCGGGCATTTCATGACCAAGTCTTGCCATCCGTGCTGAGCCAGAAGTTGAGAGGGAAGCTGATGACGTTCATCTTGCTGGTTAACGGAGTTGATAGATGGTAGAGTGTAACAGTCTGGATTGTGGAGTGTAAAAGTCATCAAGACGATGTCGCGGCGCCCAGAGATGGTACCGTGGGTCTGCTCGAAAACGCAACCGTGGGCGCGGTAGACGTCGCCGACGGCTGTATTTCCATGTCTCCACCTTCGCCCCTTTCCTGCTCCTTCAGAAACTGCTCCCACTCCGGATCCATGACGACGCTCACACCTTGCTCGCGCAACGCAGCCGCATGTCGTAGCCGCTCGTTGAGCGCGAAGCCCACGGAATCGGCCACCTCGTCCTCGTCGCTTTCCTCGTCTTCGCGGTCGGCCATGTCTGCGTCCGCTGGCTCGTCCTCCTCTTCTCCGTCAACATCCATCCCCGAGCTGCCATTCACGCCCCGGCCCCGCTGTTGCGGCTGCCGCACCTCCTCGATCTCAACCTCAATCCGCGTCTTCACGTTAATCCCTTTGCTTCCCCCTTGTTTCACGCGTTTCCTCCGGTCCACCCATTCCCCGATCTCCATGCCCGTCGTGTCGTGCACCTTCACCCCCTCGTCGCGCTCGTACCGCTCGCGGGCCCACAGGGTCCCCTCCCAGCGGCAGAAGCCCTGGATCTCGTGCTCGGTGAGGCCGAGGTCGTCGAAGGCGCGGAAGAGGCGGGCGTGGTGCGGGAAGCGGCCGAGGCGCTTGCGGTGCGGCGGGTGGAAGTAGTTGAGGCCCGGGTAGCGGGCTTCGATGGTGTCGAGGGAGCCGTAGAAGGTGGCGGTTTCGATGCGGACCTCGCCGACGAGGCTCTTGGAGAGGTGGGCGCTGAAGCTGGCGGGGTCTTCGGGCCGCGGGTTGGGGAAGAGCTCGTTGTAGACGAGCGTGGTTATGGGTTGTTTGCGGTGCATTGTGGGCGCTGTGGCGAGGAAGAGCTGCGTAGGGAGCGGTGTGTTCGCGGTGGAGGACGCAGGCGCGCGCGGAGTGAGATGCCGGGGCTTATGTAGGTGTGACTGCAGCTAGGGAAGGGGCCGGACGTGTCCGTGTGCTGGTTCGTGTGTGGAATGGTGCCTGGATGGCGTTCCGAGGACGAGTGGTCCCTGGTTCCTGAGGGCACCAAGCACGAGACTGGCAGCGTGACTGCAAAGGGAGTGGTGGTGGAACAAATCACAGCGGCCGTCACGCAGACGACAGGAGCAGGAGCAGGAAGGAGATGCTGGAGGCGGTGGCTGACCGTGGTTGGCGTGGATATAGCGTGAGGCGGCGGACTGCGGCAGTTGTTTCGCGGAACGCTACTCTAGGGGTGAATGTCGCGGTTCAGGAGGTCGTCAGGGAGACGGGGAGAATTGGGGCGGAGGGCTCGGGGAAATGAAGTCTTTGAAGCTGTACACCGCCATTACTTATAACGGCAGCACTGCTCCCACACCCCGGGCAGTAGCCGCGAGGTGGGTGCGCCTGGTGCATGCTTTGTGGTGGAGCTCGGGGCCGTCGCTGTGCCTTCAAGGGTCGACCGATTTAAGCTGCAGCAAATCCGCCAACGCCACCTATCACCGCCGGCCCAGCCTGCACCACGCCGATTTGGCGGCCCTGGCAGCGTCCAGCAGAAGACCAGCCCGGCCGGCCCTCCAGAACCACGGGCTGCCTCCAGACGGGCACTGAATGCGGCCACTGACGGCTCCCGGCCTCTGCTGCTGGGTGCTGCGCGCGTAAGCCGTGGCCAACGAAGCCCGCCGTGCCCGCCTCCCGCTTTTTGCGCCTTTGATCCATCCCGTCGGCTTCGACCCTGACGAGCCGTGCCCGGCCAGCATCACCTCGACGCCAGGGCCGCGCCACCGTGGCACTCTCCACTCCTCTCGCACGCCTGCAGCAAGGCCCGCAGATGCGCGCTGCATGCCACCGACGCGGGCCGGAGGAACAGGCGGCGGACGCGCAAAGAAAGTGAAACTCTGCAGCGAATCGCGCCGACCAGCGCCTACCGCCTTTTCACCCACGCCACTCGACCGCGGTCCTGACTGCTGGGAGCACGCGAACTGCATTGCCAAACATGTCGACCTTCAAGGGCGTCGTGGCCGGTAAGTCGGTTTCAGCGCCTCGATACGGTCGTGTCCTCACCCACTTCCGCCCAGAGTTCCCCCAGATCCGAATCGACTACTTTCGCCCCGTGCTGGCCGTGCCGCCGCCGCTGGCCTGCTTCCTCAGCCATGTGCACTCCGACCATCTGCAGGGCCTGGAGTCGCTGAGGGCGCCCTTTGTCTACTGCTCGCCGGCAACCCGCGAGGTGAGTGACTGATTGGCTGCCATGCTCCGCATGAACAGACGTGCCCTGCATCCCAGCCTCCATCCTTCCATCGTGGCTCGAATCACGCGTCTGGTCGTGCAAGAACGTGCTCTATCTGCATGCACCCATCTCTCTCAATTGTCTAGCTTCCGCTGCTTCTGTGCATGCGCGTTGGTGTTGATGCTCCCAGATCCTGCTCCGTCTCGAAAAGTACCCCCATCGAATGAATTTTGCAAAAGGCCTCCTCGAGACGCGGAAGCAGACGTACAGGCATCTGAAGTATTTGCTCAAGACGCTGCCTCTAGACACGCCGACTGTCATCGAGCTATCTCCCGGCAATGAGTTGCGCGTCACCCTGTTCGATGCCAATCACTGCGCGGGGGCCGCCATGTTCCTTATCCAGGGCGGCGGCAAGGCAATCCTGTACACAGGGGATATCAGATCCGAGTCCTGGTGGGTAAATTCTCTGGTGCAGAATCCGGTACTAATCCCATACACTCTTGGCAATCGACGACTTGACTGCATATACTTAGACACCACCTTTGCAACCAAGTCACTGTGGTCGAGAGACTTCCAATCTAAAGCTGAAGGCATAAAGGAACTGCTCAGTAAGGTAGAGAAATACCCCCCCGAAACAATATTCTACTTCCATTCCTGGACCTTCGGGTATGAAAATGTGTGGATCGCTCTCTCAAATTTCCTTGAATGTCCTATACACCTCGATAAATATCGGTGGTCAATCTATAAATCTCTCTCGGCCGTAAGAGGCACCCCAGACTGTAGAGAGGCACCGCCACTCTCTGGATTTTCTCTAGGTAACCACCAAAGGAGCGGCTGTCTGACTCAAGATTCGAACGTCAGACTCCACAGCTGCGAAAAAGGATTTTCATGTCCTGCCGTAAAGAAAAACTCAAATGTCGTACACATCCTCCCGATTGTAACGCGATTAGAAAACGGTTCCGAAATCGCCGAACTTGGCGCAGGCGGTGGCAAAGGAGATCTAGATCAAGCTCACGAACTCGAAGTTGGCAGCACCAACGATGTAGCTCAGCTGATGCATCTCTGTGCTACAAACATATCCAATCCAGACCTTCTCTCAATAGTGCTCAAACTCCTTTCTACCACCATCACCGACTCAAAAGACAGTATAACGCTCGAACCTAGCACAGCTGAGAATGGCTCGTGCGAGGACGTTACGCTCCTCGACAACCTTCCGATAAAAGACCTCATCCCTATACTAGCAAAAGGTGCAGCGAGACAGGCCTCGCACCCTACACCCTCTTCGGAAAATGGAAAGTGCCTTCCAATTCAGGAAGGTGGTCTCCCCAAAACTATTAAATTTCCTTATTCGAGACACTCGTCGTACAGAGAGCTCTGTGAGCTGGTCCAAGCATTCCGACCACGTGACGTCTATCCATGCACCGTCGACGCCGCCAATTGGACCTCGGAGCTGAGCATACGCTCTCTCTTTGGCAATCTCTGCTCAGATGATGTCTTTGCACATGATGCGGAGATGCTGGTAGCATTCGCACAGCGCGCAGAAGGGGCCCAGCAATCCGGAGCAAACGACGAGGAAACTCAAATCAGCGTGCATACTGAGACGCAGGCAAGCACGGTAGAGGATTTCCAGCAGTCCGTGAAACGGGTGGACCTAAGCCAGCATATGTCTCTTATCTCGCCGCCGAAATTGAAACGAAAAGCGTCGTCGCTGTTGCAACCGAAACCATCGGTTGATACATCGGAGATTAAAGAGACGACATTTGAATCTCTAGTTAAGACGAACCCAAAAGCTAGCAACTCTACTCGTCAAACACTTGCAAAGAGGTTGCAAGGTTTCCAACCAATGGCAAAAGCCCAGCATCCCTCCTCATCGCCATCGCACGTTTCTCCAGAACCACCTCCTAAGCATAAGACATCACGAGCACAGGTAAGACTAGATCATGACGGCGAGATGTACGTTGAGTCTATCCATTCGTCTCAAGAGAGCGACGACGGCCAGAACTCGCAGGTCTGGACGGATCGGCAGAGGGAAATGATATCTGCCTATTTTGCGGGAAAGGATAGGAGGGCTAAGGACGCACATCTACTCGCTGTTGACGGAAGACGTCTGGAAAATGTCGTTCTGAGTACTGAGATTCCAGAATCGGACTCGGATTCTAGAGAAGGCAGCATTGTCCGAACACCGCATAACACGACGTCTAGAGGCTACTCTCGAATGAGTACTACGGTGGAGACGATACACAGCACGCCAGCTCCCTCCCGCTCATCTCTTCCTTCTAGAGTACCAGCTACGGACCCGAGAACGAGCACTACCGCCGAAACCCTCCGTAGCACCTCCCTGCAAGCCTCTACCTCTACCTCTAAACCCCTCGCCACCACCCCTCGACCCGGCACAGCCGCCAACCCCATCGACATCCCAAGCTCCAGGCCGAGAGCACCCACCCCTGTCTACCACAATCCCCCCGACCCAGATTCCTCGCTCCCACACAGTCCCTCGCCGCCAACTACTCAGATCAGAATCCCCGCTGCAGATGACAAAGACAGCAGTATGAGCGAGACTGACTCCGAATCATACCCCGACCTGGGCTCCGACTCCAAGTTCCGGCGCATGGCATACGACGCCGCGCTCGGCCGGAACGGGCTGAGCATGGAGGACATCCAGATCGTGTGTGCGCGGCGGGACAGGTCGTCGCCGGAGTTGTGATTCCCGGCGCCGTTGGCTTTTAGCGACTGGGTTAGGAGGTGTTGGCGCGGATTGGATGAGACCTATAATGGAGGTTCAATTGGATACGATGGCCTGGCCTGATGTTTTATGGTGTCTTTATTTCTGACGCTCTGAGTCGCTTGACAGGAACTTAGGAAATTGACGAATGAGGCCCGTCTTAGCAAGGGAAGCGTAACGTGACGTGCTACCTTTTAAGTATGGCAAGCTTTGAAAATCGGACGTCTGGTCTTCTCGGTTTTTTTTCTGATTTCGCAAAACGCCCAGCTCCTAATCGTGCGCAAAGCCATCCTAATCTAGACACTCGAACTCAGGCCGCATGCGTACTCATCCTCTTTGCTAGGCGGTCAGGGTCAGGGTCAGGGTCAGGGTCCGGGGGGGGGCCCTCCGTGGTCCCTTCAACACAACCCCCGACTACGCCATACCGAGCTATGGCAGGGGCATACACGCCAGTGTAATTGGGATCGGGAAGATGGTACCGTTTCGTTCGAAATACACCGAGACCGAGTTCTGCTTTCTTCGCATTGTCCTGGCCCTTCTCTGTGTCCCCCCGACCAAACCCTCCACCCCCACAGGCTCCAAATTCGGCTCCGAAAGCGGCTGGTATGGACGCTATGCCAGCGTAGCTGGATTCTAGAGATCTGGGCCACAGAAAGGAGAGGTTAGGTAGTTGCTAAAGACAGGCAGGCAAGCTAGGGTGAAAACTCCAGAAAGGGCTTTCGGGACAGCGTGGGAGTATCAAGTAGTTCCTGAGGAAGCTGATGGCGGGTGGGTAAAAGGGGTTGGTTTTGGGGGGTGGGGGGTGTGCCTCAACAAGCATAAATAGTAGAAAAACATGCTCAAAGAGCTCCTAATCTCAACTCCACCGCACCACGATGACAACGCCAAGCACGTGATTTCTCACACAGCGCACGGACTGCCTTTTCAACCGCACTCCATTTCCCTACTTGGCTTATAAGTACAACCCTCCCCCCCCCTCGACCTCATCACCACTCCATCACCTCCCCGGGCTTCGGCCGCTGCACGCGCACAATCTTATCGCAGTTCAGCAAGCACAGCGGGTCGAACGCGAGCTTCAGCCGCCTCATCGCGTCCACGGTGGTCTCGCCGAGCTCGTGGGGCAAGTAGTCGCGCTTGACGAGGCCGATGCCGTGCTCGCCCGTCGCCGTGCCCTCGAGCTCGATGGCGCGCTTGACCATGCGGTGGACGATTTCCTCGGCGACGGCGTGCTGCGAGTCGTTCCAGAGGAGGATGGCTGGGCGGATGATTAGCCTTAGCCCTTTCCCTATCCGTTTATGGGGGGTTATGGAGGGAGGGGAGAGAGAGAGAGAGCGGGGTTAAAAGAGCTTACAGTGGAAATTCCCGTCACCAACGTGGCCGACGATGCTGCCCAAAAGGCCGCTCTCTGAGATGTGTTGCTTGGTTTCCTCGATGATGGTGGGCAGGTGCGAGATCGGCACCGCCACGTCCGTCGTCCAGACGTGGTCGCCTTCTTTCTGCTGCGAGATGACGCTCCACAGCGCCTCTTTCCGCGCGCTCCACAGCTCCAGCTGCTCCTCCTGCGACTTTGCGAACTCGAACGATCGCGAGCCCGTCGCCTTCGCCATCTTCTGCACCTGCGCGACCTGCTCCTTCACCGCCGAGGGCGTCCCCGCGAACTTGAAGAACAGCGTCGGCGCCTCCGCCCACCGCTTCGTCGTCATGCCCGCATCGTTAATACACTTCATCTGCACATCATCCAGGATCTCAATCGCCGCAATCGGCACCCCCGCGCCCACAACCTTGAACACGCACTCGGCCGCCTCCCGCACCGTGCCGAAGGCCGACACGGCCACCGACGTCTGCTGCGGCTTGACCGTCACCTTCAGCGTCGCCTCCGTCACCAGCCCCAGCGTGCCCTCGCTGCCGATGAACATGCGCGTGAGGTCGTAACCCGCGCTGCTCTTGCGCGGGCGCTGGCGCGTCTTGATGACGGTGCCGTCGGCCAGCACGACCGTCAGCGCCAGCACCCACTCCTTCATCGTGCCGTAGCGGTACGAGTTGGTCCCCGAGCACCCCGTCCCCACCATGCCACCGATCATGGCCCCCGGGCCCGGGTCCGGCGGGAAGAACAGATTCGCCGCCGCCAGCTCCTCGTTGAGCCGCTCCCACCCCACCGCCGGCTGCACCACGACGTCGAGGTCGTCGGCGTGCAGCGCGAGCACGCGGTCCATGCGCGTGAAGTCGATGCACACGCCCCCCCGCGTCGCCGCGAAGTGGCCCTCGAGCGAGGTCCCGCCCGAGTACGCCGTCACAGGGATGCGCCGGTCGTGGCACACTTTCATGATGAGCGCGACTTCGTCGGTCGAGGCGGGCTTCACGACCGCGAAGGGGACCTCGTCGGCGAGGAGCGGGTGCGAGGACCACGAGGAGCTCGAGTGCGCTTCCAGCTCGTTGCGCGCGGTGCTGATGTTGGCGGCGCCGACGATGTCGCGGAAGTCGGTCCACGCGGCTTGCAGGTTGCCCGGGGAGGTGTCGTGTTTTGGGGGAGTGGTCGCGGCGAGGGCGGTCGTGGAGGTAGTGGTGGCTTCGGGGGGGGCTTGGGTGCCGGCGTAGTAGCCTACGGCTGTGGAGAAGGCGACGACTGGAGACTTGTTAGCAGAAGTTGCAAATGGAGATTTTAGGTTGCACGCTTTGCTGGGCTGATTGTGAGGTCGCGGGGAGATATGTCCCATACCGAATAACATGCTAGCACCCCTCCCACCAGAACCCAGCTGCCTCTTCGTCGCAAACCGGGCCTGCTCTTCCCGCTCTTTCTGTATCCGCTGTGCCGTGCTCTCGTACAGCTGGCCCTTGAACGACCTCCCCTCCTCCTTGGCGCTGGCATAGCCCCGCCGCTGCGAGAGGCGGAGGCGGCGAGCAATCCATGGCGATGGTGTTGCGCTTTGGCAGGTGCCTTGCAGCGCCAATTGGCGGCGAGAGATGCGGAGGACAGACATTATAACCGCACGCAACTGTCGAGCATGGCGAGATAATGGGGCCACGGGACGGCGGGGGGCGGAGAGCTTTGTAAGTACTTGTATGGCGCGGAGGCTTCGAAAGAGTCGACGTGCTTGCGTGCTCGGTCCGTTCTTCGGGGATCGGCAGATTGCAAGCCGCCAGCGAATCAGCGCCTTTCACGCACCCTTTCACCCTTTTGCGCTTTACTGTTAGGTAGGTCACTGCTGGTAACGACTGATTCACAGGCATGACATGTATTCACAGTGAAGTGGCTTTTTGAAGAAGAAAAGTCGCAATCCGTGATTGCTAAGCATTGCAGACGTATCTAAGCAATATCTCCAATGCGAGGGATAAAAAACGCAGACGTGGAATCCACCCAGCCCGTTATAACCCAAGAAGCCCATTCGGCATCCAATGCGGTCTGAAAGACGACGCAAATCCCAGTAACACCGCGGGCAGCTATCCAAAATTGCTGCCGAGCCCAGAAACCCAAGATCCAAATATAAAAACCCGTGCCCTAGCCAATGCTCGCTGTATATGCAGCGAAGAGAGAGAAAAGAAGAGCATTGCATCATAAACCCATAAACACGTAATAACGCCATGCTGTAAGAAAGCCATAAAGGCGAAGAACGACTGCGGTGCGGCGAATGACCACAGCGTGTAGAAATATAAAAAAGATGAAAGGGCATATCACTGTTATGTACGCTTGCTTGGCACCGCTAGAGGTCCTCTAGTATGTTATCGAGAATTGTGAGACGTCAGTTTTCATAAGGCTGATAGCTCTCCAGGACACCTCAAACAGTGTTGGCCTGCGACAATCTCGGGCGCCAAGGTGGATATCGCTCCTGATTTTCGTCGGTAATAATGGTGTTGAGTGGTGAGTAGATAGTGTCCAAGCAAGAATGTGAGTTTGCTGTGTTTGTATGGCTTTGAAGCGTGAGTAGCAACATCATGATCATGCAAGCGTCAGGCCAACAGGCCATTCACTTCCTAAGCCATGTGCAGTCTCTTGCCTAGCCGCAACATCCTGGTTCTGAACCAGGTCACAAAGTTCGCCCAGCGGCCTTTTGCCAAACGTCGGCCAGTAATCGGAGGAGCAGCATGGATCTCCTTTTCTGGGTCAATGGTAGCCACACGAGCCGGGAGTGAACGAGTGTGGGCGGGTGCGTAATTGGAGTATTCTTTGCCGGCAACCGATGCAGCCACTTTTTCCTGGGAGACGCTCAATGTACGTTTTTCCGCAGCATCAGATTTCCGACGCTGTCGCTCCTCCTGTTTGTACTTCTTTTTGCTTTCGCGATCTGCTTGCTTCATCGCCTCTTTCTCGGCTTTGGCGTCTTTGGCAGCTTCTTTCTCTTGATATGCCTGACGAGCTGCGCGAATTGAAGCGGCTCGCGAGGCAGGATCTACAGGTGAGTCTCGGCCGCCGCGAATGAAGCCAAAGGCCTTGTCGAGAGAAGGACGGGAGCTTGGCGACGCGGTGTCGATGGATTTGAGAGTGTCTCCACGTGGTCGCGTTGGGGGTGAAGCGAGCGACAGACTTGTTTGCGAATAGCTACCCAGCCTGGTGGAAGATCCCGAAGTCGTCACGCGGAGTGCTTGTGCTTGTGTGGAGGATATGGAGCCAGAGCGCCGGGTCGGGTCAAACATGTTTTGCCTATATCTCATCTCTTCGTCAGACATGATGTCGTCTGCCTCATCACCCTCGCTTCCAATCATCGAAGCCGGAGAAGACTTGGATTTACTTTGAGGCGGAGTATAGGGCCGGGACGGCTGTCGCAGGGGCATGTAGGGGGCCGTCGGGCGCTGCAGACTCGACGAGGTAGAGAACTGCGAGGTGTTGCTTGTGGAGCGGTTGTGTCTGGTCCGACTGTTTACTGGGGCGAAGCTGACGTCCGAGGCATTTCGCGAGCCAGCTCCATATTCGTGGATCCCAAGCCCAGCTAGTCGCTCATTCTCGGCGGCGGGGCGGGACAGGTCAAGAGTGTTGGTGTCTTTCACGGAGAGCTTTCGTAGGTAGGGCTTGATCTTGAGAGGGTTGGAGGCGGCCGGCGTGGGACGCGCAGGCTCCCAAGGCTCTTCGTAGGTGGCCCTGGGGGTGTCGAAGCGGTTGAAGTTGTAGCCCGCGAGTTCCGAGCTGGTCTTTGGGTTGTTGATAGACGAGGCAGAGTTCCCGCGCTTGTGAAGTTTGCCGTGTTGCGACGGCGCATGCGATCGGGTTGCAGCCATGATTTTCGGGGTCTCAGAGGACGAGATCAAGGGGACATGTCTCGCGGACTGCGGCGGGGCGCTGCTGGAGTGATATTCGCGGACCATAGCTCAGTTAGGTAGGTTGCGGGGAGCGGCGGCGGCGGCATCACCAGGGTAACATGGTGTGAGGTGGTGGTGCGGGAAGAGAGGCGACAAGTCTTTGAAGAAGGCTAGCGGAAGTCTCGGAGGCTTTGTAGAGAGCGAGGGCTCCGTCGTCGCAATGGTGCGCAGACGGTGGTGGGCGGCCCAAGTGGCTTTGAAGGCAGACGGCAGCTGGAGCAGCGGGCTTTGATCGAGGCTGCGCAGGGCCAACGTCAACACTGGGGGCTCAGGCGGGCGACGGCAGCTGAGGGCGCACTCGCGGCAGACAGCAGGCGGCGACGGAGGCAATATAGCTGCCGGCTGCCCAAGATGAAACAGGACGGCGAGGGGAACGAGGTGGAGGTGCGAGCAGTTGGGGTCGGCGATGGAGACGGGGTGGCCTTCACTCCAGTCGGGGCGGGCCTTGCCTTTGCTTTGAGGCCGCTGCAAACAGCGGCCTGGGCTCTCTCCACGCAGCCTAAGCCCGTCGCACGCCAACGACACCTCTGAACTATACTGGATTGTGGCATGCCTCCGCGATTTGCAATTGCCCGCTTGCCCAGTGGCCTCACGCTGCTGCTCGCTCTCATGACATGCTGCGTGGTCCAGCCCGCCCGGCGCCCGGATGCACGCGGTGAGAGCTGGGTCGCTTTGATACGCTGCGAGCGGCCCCGGCGAGCATCCCGACCTGGCAAAGCGCGTACCGAAAGAGTGCCCCAAGAGGGCCCCAACCGCCGCTGGTTGGTGGGCCGTCTCGCTGCTTGTCTCGCGTGCAGTGCTGGCGGTGGTGAGAGGCGGCGCTGGAGTTGCATCTTCCTGCGGCAGCGCAATCGACTGGCTGCGTGCCTGTCGTCGTCAAGACAGCGCTGGGATGTGTGCCGACACCAGATCGCAAATCGCCAAGCCTGCCACGAGCTGTTCGCCGACCTAACGAGCAGCGCAAGTACGCCATCCAAAGACGCGGCTCGCGACAGTGCCCTCCAGAGTCGGGAGGCGATGCGGGGTGGCTCCGTCCTGAGCATCATCATGCCTCAGACAATTCACTCCCACACCCACGTGTCTGCGTCTCACCACCCTCTGTTCTCCCCAGGATTAGTGGCAACCCCGCTCAGCGCGCCGTGAACCATGACTTCGGCCAGCCCGGAAGTCTATCGCCTCTCCCCCACTCCTCACGTTCCCAACTCGGTCCTCCCTGTCCTGCTTTATCGCAGCGTGCTGCCGCCCAACCCCACGGCCGACTCCACCCGCCGAGCCCTGGAAAAGAACCTCTGGATGCAGGGCGGCGTGTTCAAGACCTACACCGCCCATCACTTCCACTCCGTCACCCACGAGTGCTATGCTGTCTTCAAGGGCTCCAGCCGCCTCTTGCTGGGTCGCGGCCCGCTAGACGATCCTGAAGGGGGCGTTGAGGTTGACGGCATGTCACATTATTCTTGCTGCATTTGGGGGAGAAACAACTGATGTTTCAAGTGTCTGTTGGCGATATTATAGTTCTGCCTGCTGGGGTCAGCCATTGCTCGCTTCACTCCGAAGGCGAGTACGGTATGTCTCATATGAACGGCTCACGTCCTACCGAAGCTCTACTAACATGCACAAGAGTATGTGGGCCTCTACCCACAGGTAAGGGTCGTGTCTCATCCATGAGAAGGGCACGCTCACAATCTTTTTACAGGGCAGTCCGCATTGGGACAACAACTTCTGCAAGAAGCCCGAAGAGACGGCGCAAAAGGCAGAAAACGCACGTGCTGTGCCAGTCCCAGAATACGACCCAATCCATGGCAAAGATGGTCCGCTGGTTTACCTCTGGCAGAATGCCGCTGCTGTCGCAGTTTGAGGTCAAGTATTTGTAAACGCGAAACTGTCATGGCATTGACCATCATTTGTCACGAAGCATTGCAATGACGATAAAACGAGCTTGCATTACTATCATTCTTATGAACAATCTGAATCTCTTCAATTATCAAGTTCGAAGCATTTTTCTCAGAAGTAATAATGCTAAGTCACGTGACCGCCCGTACTCCTTTGTCACATCCGCTGTGGGCCTTCCTTTAAGATGAACACAAAGATAAGTAGGAAACGGAATAGCTACTAGAACGTCGTTTCTGTTACTTCTGATTAGCGGTATTTTCGGGCAAAACACTACTCACGACATACCGAGTCCATTCCACCGTTACTAGCTTGCCGATTAGGAACAAAAGACCTCGGGACTTCATCACTGTTCACATTGCCATCATATCAGCCGTAGCTTGTGTCTTGATCTTACCACAGGGCTCTCCCATCTCTTCGCCTGGTCTCTGCTAGAATCTATCAAACTTCCAGGAAAATCATCTTCAAGGCACGGTTTGAGACACGTATGCTCAATCTCTACCAAATCAGCAAAGACCTCTCTCATCCCGTCCCCCTGATCCGAGTAAAATCAAGCCATACCACCAAGCGGCCAGACGGCGCACATGTGACGAAAAGGTTCGGAGTCTTGCTCATGTCGGTTGGGTCACGTGCAGATACTCGCTTAGGTAGGTGTAGCGTGGAAGGAAAAGCCAATCACCAAGGTGGATGCGGGCAAGTTATATCCACGGTGCTCAGGTGCTCTACACTTCGCTTAGCCCTTGTAAAGTGAAGACTTTCCTTGAGAGGCAATTGGTCACGTGCTGTGAATAACGCAGAGTGAGGGATTGCAAAAAGGTGTACGGCATCCACTCTACCGATAGAGAGTCGGAGATTTGAGGAGGAAGATGGATAGTGATGGTATAGCATTTCCAGGATTTCACTGTGTATATGACTACGATGAAAGCATGCATGTGGGTTGTACACACAGGATGGAGAGGAAGAAGTAATATATTAAGCTAGATCGAAACGCCTTCCTTCAGGCCCCTCCCCTGCTTATCTAAGATCGTTGAAAGCATTAGTTGGCTGGATCTAGCATCTACTCCCCCCGCTCCTGTCTTAATACTCCTCCATTACCACGTCCTCCCTCCTTCTGCAAACCTCCCCTTTCTTCTCTCGTCTCTCCGGCTCTCTCAACTTCCAAGCTTGCTGCAACGCTAGCTGCACCTAAGTCGCCTCAGTGACCGTAGCGGTGACCGTGGCCGTAGCGACGGTCGCTGTGATCGGATCGTCGACGGTGTTGGTATCCGTGACAGTGGTCTCCACGGTGCGCGTCACGGTCGTCCCGCTGGCCTCAGCAGTGGTCGTGACATACACGGTCGTCGGGTCCTCGCTGGTGGTCGGAGCGACGTACCCAGACGGGTACGGGCCGCCGGTCAAGATGCTCGTCTTGAAGGAGGGCTGCTGGTGGTGACCCCAGTGCTGCTCGTGGTTCTCCTCTGGCTTTTCGAAGCCGCCGTGGCTGGGGGTGGGGAAGACGGTCGTGTAGGACGTCGCGGCCCAGATGTGCTTGGGGTGGCCGCCGCCGCCGCCGCGGTGCTGGGGGGTGTTGGCGGGCGTCTGTGCGGGTGTGTTGGCGGGCGTCTGTGCGGGTGTGTTGACGGGCGCGGTTTCTTCGTACCAGTCGATGCTGGAAGGGGTGGCCTGGACTCCTCGTATGAGGTTTTTGTGGTAGTGGGCTTCTCGTACGATTTGACTGTAGAGGTTAGAGCATAGTTCGTTGGACTCAATGGAGTTGGGTAGTAGAGAGAGAAGGCTAAAGAGATGGCATCAAGGGCTGATATACAAAGGGCCGGACTTACTCCCGTGTCTCCCGAGAGATACCTGCAGCAGAGCACAACGCTGGCACCGCTGCAAGAGCGATAATGGTAGAGCGCATTCTGGAGATGAAGGGATTGTGTTGGGAGACTCGAGGAAGTAGAGAGTACGAAAGAAAGTCAATGAAAGAGGGGATGTGGTCGAGTATATCAATTCTGAGCTGGTCTGGATGGACAGTGGAAACCGCGGCCGTAGGTGCATATATACCAAATTCAGATCATGCTCGGACTATCTCCAGCTAAGGATCCTTAGAGCACTCTGGATCACGTCAGAGATCTCATCAATAGGTATGATACCTTCTTGCCAGACCAGGATTGGCCAGGACTCTGAACTACTCTCACACTTTCGCCCACACAACTTTCCCAACCAAAATCCAATCGCGCCATTCCCCAATCCCTTCATAATATCGAATACATTACCTCATAAACTCTTATTAATAAATTCGAATGACGAGGTTGAGCACCGCTGCTGGCTCTTTCTAGACAAGCGTCTCGAAAAGGCCTGCAAGGAGCTAGGCGGGTTCTTTTTTTTTTTATAGATTTTGAGGCTCCGGGAACCGGTCGAAATATGCATAGAGGTGGAGGCTAGGGTCACATGGGGAACCTAAAACACGAAGTTACCAATGTCTCATAAACTATGATTCTAATGAGTATCCAAGTGGCCCAACGCATTTTGAGGGCGGAGTTGTTGCGTGAAGGTGGGGAGTGGGTGTTGCTGGACTGCAAACAGATGCGAGGAACTGAAGGTGTGTCGGCGTTGGCGTTGGCGAAGAGGGCTGTGTCCGTGGTAGATATGTAGCCAGAACCACCCTTGGCACGTCCTCTTATCCAATCAAAGCCAACTAAGCACGTCGCGAGAGAACCAATATCACCTCAAACTCGCAAAAAAAGAACAATACGTCCGTCTAGGGAAAGAATCGACTACACGTAGGGCCGACCCGCCCCAAAGTCCTCCAGCTGCAACCAGACCTACGTGATGACCCTCTTCCGCTTCTTAGGTGGGTCTGGGATCAACTTGTTCAGCTTTCTAACCTCTGTCCACCTGCTCAGCGTCCCCAATTCCAAAATACTCATCCGTCTGGTCTTTCCACTCGGATTCCCAATGACAACCGGCTTCCAGTCATCGGCCCCAAGCCCCTTGACCTCAGTACCAAACTCCGGCACAGCAGTAGGGCGGCGTGTTCCGAACGCGCCATTCGGAATAACCTGCACAGCCTTGAAGCGCCAGAGGGCGGCCGTGAGCGCAATCGTAAGGAAGAGAAGAATGCCCCCCGTAACGCCTATCGAGGCTTGCGCACCGATACGACGCGTGAGTATGCCGCCGACGGCGTTAGCAACGGCTGCCAGGAGAAAGCCAATGGTCTGGCTCAGAAAGATACCAGCTGAGACACGGGGGAAACTAGAGTAGTTTGTGCGGCGTCTGCGGTCCTCGACGGCCATGCTCTGGAGCCGATGGCGGGTATTGACGCCGGGCTGTAGGTCGCAGACGTCGTATGCTTCCATGATCAAGCCGTGGCATTCTGCAATGGCGAGAACGGAAAAGAAGGCGATGACGCCGGCACAGACGATGGGCACCATATAGGGGTATCGTCGCCCGGCGGAAGAAACAGTGTAGGCAATGCTGGCGGCCGGTAGGGCCAGCATGAATAAGATGCGGCGGGCAAAATGGGAAGTCCAGACAATTTCACGCTCTAGGGTCATGCTGTCGGTCCGTGGTCCTCTTTTTCGGTCGCGACTAAAGATGCCGGCTTTCGTGAGAGGAACGGCGAGAAGAGCACCTATGGCTACGCTCATTACCCCGAGGCCGACATAGTCAGGATGCCAACGATAATCGCGAGAGAGCAAAGCTCCGAGCAGCTGCTGAGATAAGTCGAGGCAACAGTTAGGAATGGTACGCGTACCTACCACGATTACCAGCACGATCTGTGCGTATATCCAACCCAAGTAGAGTGCCAGGAAAGCGAAGCCCCATTGACACATCATCATTATCGAAAGTTTGATACCGGCCCAGACTTCTTCGAACCAGTACTTTGGGCCTTGTGTGGAGATATGGAGTTTGACTTCCCCTTGCGATATTCGCCGTGTGATGAAATTTTCATCTCGATTGTATACCTCCGTAACCGATCTTCTATACTGCGACCGTCTAGTCTCCGGAGCGAGTACATTCAAGACTAGGACGGCCGCCATAAAGATGATGACGATATAGAAACCCCAATCAGGGTCAAGACTTTCGATAATGGCGGCACCGATCTGAAACCCTATCGCAATAGACCCAATAGAGCACCATGACCAAAGACCGAGCCACATACCCATTCCGCCTCCATGCCGCCGCACATCGTTGACAACGACAATTTCTTGATGGGGCTTATTGCTTTGGAGCGATACACCAAAAAGGTCGAATAGCGTAGTGATAAAATTGACGTTTGCGAAGCCGAGGACAAGGCCAGAAATTGCACGCGAGAGAAGTAGACCAGTTTTGAAGATGTGCTTGTTTGGAGATCTCGGATTTCCCACGACAACGGCCTGCGGAAATTGTAAAGGTAGGGCGATCGCCAACGATCCGAGAATGTATGGTTTACGGCCATGAAGGAGAGGCAGTGGCCAGACAATGGCAGTAGACACTGCAAGTCCAAGATAGAGACTTTTGAACGAATGAATAAGGCTCTGGAATAAGGTAAGTGAAGACTCACCACACATTTCCGAGGATCACTGTTCGAGTTTCATCCGCCAACTGGTACTGTATTCGGGGAACTTCTCCAGCCTGTTATCACTTAGCTGAAGTTTGGTTCCCTTTTGAGGAACCACCCACGTATATACCAACAATGATCCCCAAAAGAGAAGTGTTGATGCATGCAATGGTGGCGACGATACGTTTCTTCGACGTGCTCCAGTTCCTTGCAACTGGTTGACGACGAGAATGCTTATGCATACTGTACCTATGAGCACGAAGCTGATCCCGAACTTCCATACTTTTGACCTTCAAGCGTCGGTTGTGAGCAGGCATCCCTGAGGTGCGCGCTAAGTCTGCTCTCGATACTGGTAGTCCAAATTCGTCTTCATCGGGTTCATAGGAATCATCTGACGACTCAGACGCGGAGCTCTTATGTCGACGACTAGGTCTCTTCTGGGGCGGGCTATGCGATTGACCATTATTGCTATCAGTCAGCGTAGGCCGTCTTATGGCGAAGTCGACAACACGGTCAGGCGCATATGAACCATCACTCTCGAGCTCTCGGAATCCTGATGCCCCAGCTGGCGGGACAGCTTTGCGAAGGATGCCGTCAAATGAGCAAGTTGAGCACGAATCGCAACTACTGGAGCTTCTAGAATGAGACGAAGTGAACGATGAAGGGATCGTAGAGCTTGAGGCCTTAAGAGGTGATCCAACAGCCATGAGATGTCGCGCTCGAATGCCTGATGCCGTTTGTGCTGGTTTGGCAGCATCTTGAATGATATTAGCGACTTCATCCAATTTGCCTTGACCAGCAGCATCCTCCAAAACGCGACTTGCTTCATCGATGAGGTCCTCAAACGTGTGGGTGGCATCTTCAAGTTGATGGCGGGGTTTTCTCTCACCTCTTCCCGGAGAAAACTGATCATACTGATTAGGAGACGTAGTCGTGATTTCGAAAAAGTGGTCTGGCTTTGAATAGACCTTGTCCAGCGACGAGTATTCTTTGACGTAGTCTGTGAGGTTCTCATAGGTGTCTGGAGATGTAATAGACTTGACGGGAGTTGGACTGCTGGTCTCTAAACCAGCCACACTAGTCTTGCGACGTTGGAAACTCTGTGGAGAGGAAGCACTGGAAGACTCTTCAATGACAAGGACTGCATCGCCTCCAAATGACTTCTCTTTGGTAGGTTTCTTCAATGCCTTCCTTTTGTTGGGTAGTAGTTCTACAGATGTAACTGATGAGACTCGACTTCTCGAAGGCGCATCGATCGTTTTGCGACGAATGGATGGATCAGATCCAGCAGATCTAATCGCGCCATTCACCCGAGGAAATGTTTTCGGATTGCTGTTGGTTGTTGAAGATGGAGGCGGGCTATTTGAGAGGCTTGAAGGAAAGCCTCCGGGAACCTTGCCTTCGGGTGGTTGATTTGAAGGGGATTTCCCATCTAGCCAGGGGAGTCGGTTTTTTGAAATCCCAGGCTGGCCAAAAACCCCCTTTGCAGTCCTCAATACGGGCTCATGTTGGTTAGGTTTGATGTCAGGTTTCTTGTTGTGTGCGGGGTTGGACGGGGGATCGATTGAGGCGGTGGGTCTGTTCCATGGCAAAGGCTGTCGAGTGCGGGTACGCTGGACTTCGCTGCGAGCTCCGTTCGACCATTGAGCTGGAGATTCTGCGCCCGCCTTAGGTTCACTAGGCATGCCGATGAATCTGCGAGGGCAACGCCAGCAACGCTTTCGCCTCTTCGGAAGACGAAGTCTCCGCTAGAACTCGCTGATTATACGAAGGTCTCGCCAGTTTTCACACACCCTTCGTTTATAGAACTCGATGTCGATAATTTGAAGTTTCGTAGGAATATGATAGAAGTCCCTTTCGGCTCTTAGGTAAAGGAGGACCAGTCGCAAGAGGTGCTCGTCAAGACGCTCGACCTCGGTGTCGTAGGAGCAATAGTGGAAGGGTGTGTCATAGGCCGCTTTGCGTCAAGCCAACGACCGAGGAATAATGGGCGGTGAGACAATGGCGCATGTGGTCGACGCCGGTTTGACGCAAAAGAAGTTGTTACCGGCTTTGAAGGAGACAGAGATGAGAGGAGGGTGTATAAGTTTGGGGAAGTGAGATGGCTGCTTGCCAATTGTTGTGTACCGCCACCGCTCTTTCCCAATGAATCTAGGAATGAGCGACGAGCCCCAATCAACCCTTGCGTCTTTCAAGATACTTAACGTTTTGATTAAATAAGAGACTACATCTTAGGCTATAACGCTTCAAGAACGGTCTTCGTCATAGCAAGAACCTTTTCTTCTTCTAGTCTTCTCGCTATCAGTTGCAAACTCACAGGCATACCATGCACAAGGCCTTCGTTATCTAGAGTAATGAGGGTTAGCGAAAGCAGATTCATAGAAACATGTGTCCTGCTTGCATCGAAAACTTACATTCGTCTCGAATTTCCTTATCTGTCTCGGTCATAGGTCGGTAGTCAGAACCATACTGGTCTACCTCTTTGTTTGCTATTACGCCGCAAGGAAAAGAAACAGCGGAATAGTCAAGGACGTTGAAGGTCCCAGTGTAGCCTACATGCTTGAACTTCCCACTTTCAACGGATGCGTACGGGGTAGTCGGACCTAGAGGAAAGATCAGTACAGTACTCGCCGGTTGCTTAAGGATAGACTGAAGTCATTACCCAGAAGAGCGTCCATGCCATGAAAGTTCCATTGGTCGAGATACGCTTTTTGGAAGTCTGTTCGCTCTAGGTGTAGCTGCCACAGGTCGTGCACGCCCATCTCTGAAGCACTTGCATATGCACTCATCTCTGGCCGGAAAGGCTCATCGGTAGGCTTCAGAATATGGCGCACGGATTTGCCGCCATCTGCGACGAACATTCGTTGCTATCGTGCACTGTGAGATATGGTACATGATACGTCCAGATTCTTGCTTACTATAAGGCTGACGGCCTGCTTGTGCGTACTCGCGTCCCAATCTATAACCTCATGTCCCGCTTTCTTCAGTTTTTCCACGGTTTCTCGTAGTGCTCGCTGCACTGGCGGAGTGGGTGTGACTATTCCATCATTCCATATCACACCGATCTTCAGCTTTGTCTTCGGCTCAACAGAACGCCACGGGATCGGAAGGCATTTTGGGTCTTGCATCCATGGTTCAAGCCCAACAACTGTCTTTGAGAAGAGCACAATATCGTCAAGGGTCTTTCCCATAGGTCCATTGACGCTAGCAACCGCTTCTTGACCCGCAAGACCAGAACGCGCACGGAGGGTAGGAAAACGGCCGAGAGAAGGACGCAGCGTGAAGATGCCAGTACATGCTGCAGGTATTCGAAGAGAACCACCTAGTTTTGGTCAATTGAGGGCTCGACCGCTGCGAGTATATCAAAAGCTAGAACTTACCAATGTCTGTCCCTATCCCCAAAGGACTCCCACCGAAGACGATCAACGCCGATTCACCCCCAGATGAACCCCCAGAGGTTAGTGCCCGGTTTAATGGGTTTACGGTTCGCCCGAAAACGTTGTTCACCGTCTCTGCAATCATCATGGCTGTCGGCACGTTCGTTTTAACATAAAATACGGCACCAGCGTCTCGGAGCAATTCAACCAGTGTACTATTGTATGTCTGCGGATCGTTCACCCATGATGTAAAGCCTACAGTGCTGTCTTTCCCAATCAGGTTGAAGTTGTCTTTCAGCGATATTGGCAGGCCGTGGAGAGGTCCAATTGTCTTTCCGGTCTTCGCAAGATGCTTATCGAGGGCCTTTGCGGTTTCAATTGCTTCATCGAAGAAGACCTCGGTCAGGCAGTTCGTCTAGAGATAGTCGTTGACCATCAGTACCTGCTACAATCGCCAATTCTACAATGTTTAAAACGTACAAGCTGATGAGCCGCTGCCGCCCTCTTACAAAAAGCCTTAATAACATCTTCGGCAGACCACGCCTTGTTGGCAATCCTCTCAAGCAACGCCGGCGCAGTTGTCGAAGTTATCTCCAATTCCTCTGCCGTGAACCATTTCGACTCTGCTGGAAATCGGGATATATCTAGCTGTGTTTCTGGTGGTAGGATGTCGGCAGGGATGCGAAATGCTGGTGGAATTGATTGCGTCAGGGCGGCACGTTTGGCGGTGGCCTTTTTTGCCCACGCTGTGTCCTCAATTTCAGTCATCTTTCTCTCAGCCTTCGCGTGGTGTTTTGTCTTTCAATTGGTCGCAATAGGTTTTGCTTTCTTCTACTGATCTGGACGGGGCAAACGTCTAATATGTATGTCGACCTTCTGGGGCGACATGCCCCTCCTAAAAGAAGAACGGCTTCATTCCCCACTTACACCACCTTTAGAGTGCCCCGGGTCGGATGCCGTGCTGAATGCAACCCTTCTGTCGATCAGCGCTACGATTACATATAGCTTAAAAGCCGCGCGATGCCTGCAATGTTTGATTCTTATCGCGAACCTTGCTCCTCTTTTTCGGATTCAGCGTGCCGATATCTGGAAAGTTGAGCCGTCCATTGGGCGCTCTTCCCGTGATCCTTTACCAATATCAAGGACCCCGTCGTGAAAGACCTGAGGCTTGGCATTGTCGGCTTGCCGTGTTCCTATCTTTCCCGTATCGTGGAAGCGTATACCTAAACCAGATTTCGATGTCATTGACGACCTGTGACTCTAAGGCAAGGGTAATCTGCCACATATATAAGTCATTGGGAAAGCCCACCGAGGCGCAGGCTTCTCGCTAGGGCTTCAGATATCAAACGACGAATCGTCAAAATGGGTTCCAAATTTATGGACTACCTACGCGGCACACAAAATAAGCCAGGCGAAAGAGCGCTGGTCCAGAAACTCGACTTCTTCATCCTTACGTTCTGTTGCCTCATGTACTTTCTGAACTATGTTTGTGCATGAATCTCCAGCCGCTGATTCTCCGCGCTAACACTTCTGTAGCTGGATCGTTCTAACCTGGCGAATGCATATCTCTCTGGGATGAAAGAAGATCTGAATTTCAAAGGCAACCAGTTTAATCAAATCAACACTGTCTTCACAGTTGGGTGAGCGAAGTCTTTTACCGTAATTTCCGTCTATCCAACCTGAGCATTAACATTCTTTAGATACACAATTGGCCAAGTACCATGCAATGTTGCACTTTACTACATCAAACCACGAATCTTCTTCCCGTCCATGATGGTGATCTGGGCGGGTCTGACCATGGCGACCGCTGGTGTCCACAATCCTGAAGGAATCATGGCAATCCGGTTCTTTCAAGCCATTGCAGAATCCAGTACTTTCGTGGGCACGCACTATATCCTGGGCTCGTGGTACACAGAAAAAGAACTCGGCAAACGCAGCGGTATCTTCACTGCCTCTGGCTTAGCTGGTACTATGATCGGCGGCTTCATCCAAACCGGGTTGAATTCATCCATGGACGGATTGAACGGATTAGCAGGATGGCGGTGGCTCTTTATTGTAAATCTGCTCCACAACCCGACCCTCGCGATCCCATCTACTAACAACGTCCCTAGATCGACGGCATAATAACCCTTCCAGTTGCCCTCTACGGCTTCTTCTTCTTCCCCGACACGCCCAGCACTACCACAGCCCCGTACTTCAACGCCGACGAAAAGGCCCTCGCCATATCCCGCGTCCCCGAAGTCGACGATCGCACCCCCGTCTCCCTCTCCTTCCTCAAGCGCTGTTTCCGCTCCTGGTACTGGTACGGCTTCGTGATGCTCTGGATCATAGCCGGGGAAACCGAATCCTTCTCCTCCAACTCCCTCCTCGGCCGTACGCATCCTCCCTACCCCCCTACCGACCACATCCCCTCGCTAACCCCCTCGCAGTCTACATGAAAGCCAACCCCACGCACAAATACACCCGCGCGCAGCTCAACAACTACCCCACAGGCGTGCCCGCCGTCGGCATCATCTCAACCCTCTTCTGGGCCACCCTGACCGATTTCTGGGGCGGGAAGCGCTACCTCGTCGGCTACTGGATCGGGATCACGGGCGTGGTGACGGCGGCTATGATCCTCGCGCCGGGGGCGAGCACCGCGGTGCATTTCGGCGCGTACTACTGGGCGGGCTCCGTGTACGCGTGCCAGGCGACGTTCTTCGCGTGGGCGAACGACGTGCTGCGGTACGAAGAGGATTCGCTGCGCGCGGTGGTGATTGCGAGTATGAACATGGGCAGCAATGCGGTTAATGCGTGGTGGAGTATTATCTTTTATTCGGCGGATTTCGCGCCGCAGTTTACGGTGAGTGGTGTCCCTCCTTGGGTTCTTTGAGAGGAGAGTGCTGATCTGATTGCAGAAGGGTATGTGGGCGATGATTGCGACGTCGATTGCGCTTGCGGTCTGGACGACGGGGATGCTGTACATGACGGTTCGCGAGGAGAGGAAGCGGGTGTTGACCCGTGAGGAAAGTATACCAGAGAAATCGGAGGTCATAGAGGAGAAGGTCTGAAGATGACTTATCTTTTACACTAAACTGCGCTACATCTCATTTTACGTAGCCTTTCGGCGTCTATCTCCACGTAAGAGTTTCCGCCGCATTTGTGAGAACGTGGGTGAGCGAGGGGGTTTGTTATGATACCAAAATCAGGTCCACTTCAACGCATTCTCAGGAATTTAAGCAGCAGAGAAGGCATTCATTACTTAAAGGTGGGGTATGCTAGCGTGCCTAAACACTAATGAGTCTCATGCTCACCTTCTCCGGCAACGTCGACAGTTAAGACTTTATGCTCCGCATCCTCATGCTCTGCGTCAGGTTGAGGATCGGCCCAGCTCCTCTCGTACAGCTCAGATCATTAAAGCTCATCAAGTGCCCCATCCTGCGCCCCCAAATCCCTGTGCGAACCCGCTCATCGGGTCCGCATCTATGCTATCTAGATTCAGGTAGTCGTCTAACATGGCAACGTCGCCCGACAGCGCTGGCTGCTGCTGTTGTTGTAGTGGCTGTGGCTGCAGAGCTGGAGGTGGTGGCGGTTCGATCCCGTCCACGATGTTCGTTCCGTGTGGCACAGCACCTCCAAAAGCATTGGCACGCTGGTCGATCCTGTTGAGCACGTTGGAGCTGTCACCTCTGCTATTCATCCAGGAGCCGACGTCGGAAAAGTTACCCTTTGCCACCTCAGCACGGCAATCGGACTCCTGCTGGAGGATCGGGTATAGTATGCTAGACTCGTACCAGCGGCCTTTGATGTCTGTGATCTCAATGCGGGCCTGAAGAGAGGTGAGGTTCCAGAGGCCGTATGAGCCAAGGGTTGGGAGAGTGAGGTTGTTGCGCCAACGAAGGTCTTCGCGGACGCGGAGGGGGAGAGCTGAGAAGTTGGGGATCTCTGGTACTTGTGTGCGAGACGGAGGCGTGCGCGTCTGGAAGGCATAAACGTCGCCTACGAAGTATGCGACTGGCGAGGTAGGTAAAAGAACGGGAGAAGAAGATGCGGTATGGGGGCCGCGCCGCTCGAGGATCGCGGTCACGATCATGATGTCGCCGCCACCCCCTATGCGGAGACGGACGGGCTCGCCGGCCCAGATCTTTTCGGCGCCTAGGTACATACCATTAAAGTAGCGTTCTTCAAACCCGTTTTGGGTGACCGAGGTTCGCAGAAGCTCGAAGGGAGTATAAGTCCCGTCGATAGCCTTAGCACCGAGGATGGAAGCATCAACCTCGACATCACCACCGCGGCCGTACTTTTCACTGAGAAGGCCATGCCAGTCAACTTGTTGGTAGAGTAACGCGTGACTTAGCAGGTATGGGGTGGTGCATGGAGGAGCAGACCACGCAAGCCAGGGACGGAGAAAGCTCTCTTGGTCTATGACTGCAGTCGCCGGGTGGTGTAAGGGGTGCGAGAGAGGTTGAATCAAGTAGTTTCGTACGTCTGACTGCAACCATCGCCGTATTATGACTCCTAAGCCCCAGGCATTGCCGCGATTGTACCAGACAAGCTCGCCAGATCGAAACATGAATCTGTTGTATTGAGCATCAAACTGCTGATCAAGAGATCGCGGCTGTGGGAGAGGAGACGGCGTGGGCGCAGTGACACGCTGAGATAAGGTATTGGCACGGGAAAGTCCATCGAGAGGATTCGGAGTTGAAGGATTGGAAGTGGCGGGCTGTGAAGGATTGATGCTCATCCGGCGCACATTCTCTGCGAGGGCTGTCTTTCCAATAGCAGGAGATTTGGTGGAGCCCTCCTCCTTTTTGATGCTGGGAGTCGGAGTAGTGACTTTCTCCTTGTCCTTCGTCGTCTTGTCTCCCTCAATCTCCTCTGGACAGCATATCTTGCATGAGCAATTATCTTGATCGCCGTCCTTGTCCGTGGTCAGCCAAAGGAGGTGAGGGAAGAAGTCTGCGGGGCTTCTGAAGCGCTTCCTCGGCCCCATTGGGTGGCCATACAGGTATGCATCTTGCCGGTCATGACCGCCTCCAGAATGATTCTTTGAGCTGTGGGATCTGTTGCCTTCGCCTACAGGTCCGCTAGATTTGATATGCTCGTAGAGGCGGTAGTTCTCTGGGAATTCGTACAGAATGCTCGTGTTGGCCTTGTCTGGAATGCGTGAGCGAGTGGCGCAGATGGGGGGAAGTCGAACTTACCTTTGTCTTGCGGACTCGCGATTTCCCTCATGAGCATGCCTGCGAGCTTTCTCCGCCAGTCCATGTGTTTGACCTCCTGGGGACCCAACTCGCGGTAGTAGTCCTGCATGCCCTTCGCGTCGGGCGTCTTGTCGAGCTGCTCTTTGGTGGGACCATTCTGCTGCTTGCCCGTCCGCGTGGGGATCTCCGTCTTGCCGTCGGAGCGCGCAATGTGGAGGGGGTAAAAGCGCGTCATGATGCTGGCATGGTCGGGATTCCTCTTTCTGAGATGTGGGAGGCGCGTTTGCTAGGAGGAGCTGGTGGACCTTCAATTCACGGAAGATGAGGGCAGGGCAGCATCCGAAAATGTAGATGCAGCATTCAATCAAAGCGCTGCATGGTCTGAGCGCAGTCTACCGTGAAGCTTGATGCGGTATGGAGTGGCTTTAGAGAGGCGCGAGGTTGTCATAAAAGCTGCATTTGGTATGCGAGTGAGGTAAGAGCTGTGACGGCAATGGGATAAAGCGGTTGTTGAAAGATGCTTGGCATTCCAATGGATTCACGCGCCACCAAACGCGTGAATAGACAGCCTCTCGTCCCATCCTTCCACCGCAGTAACCCCTCCACAACACCCTCTAGACTTCCACCTCACTGCAGACAGGCTCGGGGCGAGATAGATTTGCGTTTCTAAACAGCGCTCTGGTCTGGCTGCTGCCTCTGGCTTGCTGGCTGCACTTCGCTCTTTCTTACTCAGATTCCGCTTTGACAGTCGCGGGTCCTCTCTGGCCTCTTTTCACTACCTCACCAATGTATCACTAGATCTTCACCTCTCTCTCACGTTCTGACCGTCTGCCGAGCCCCGAGCTACTCGCCTAAGCCTGACCTCCGTCACCACCTTCTCACTCTCCATCGCGACGCCTCGTTCAGTACATTCACTCCCACAATGGATCTGCCGAGAGTGCGGCTCGGCTCTCCCCTACCAATCACCCCAAAGAAGCGGCCCCATGGCCTTCTCGACGACCTGTTGCAGCAGTTCGGATCCGTGAACTCGCCCTCGTCCATCACCAAAGCGAGGAAATCCTCCGCGTCTACCCCGAATACAAATGACCGTGGACGCCGAGATCACAAGTCAGACGTGGGCTACATTGCGTCTAGCTTGTCGAACACATCCTCCACTTCTCAGAAAAAGACGCCTCCGATGAACGACACGCCGCCTTCGAAGAACACACCCAAGAATGAGAACGGCATGGAGGACGTGCAAATAAACAACGGCGCGGTCACGTCTGGACGCTCCATGAGGCCTCGTAGAGCGCAAACACAGAGGAAGAGCCTGGACAGCCTGAAGGTCGAAGAATCGCAGAAGCGGGAGTCCTCTAGCCGTCGCAGTGCTCGGAATGCGAACAAAATTCTCGTCTCGGACACCCTTATCGATGGGTTCGAGAGACCTCCTAAGGCTGTCAAACCGAAGCTAGATACAGCTCGTAACCGAGTGCGAGAGGAAATCGCGGCTCAGACGATGGTCAAGAGAGACAATTTCATCCTAGCACACAAGGACTATTTCCTGCCTCTTCTCCCTGAGACCAATTATGTCGCGAAGCTCGCTAGGCAGGCCAGCTCTGAGCCAGCGATCTCCGAATACGTTGAAATCGATACGCAGCCGGAAGGGTACGTACTCGTTCTCCACATTCCGAACTTTCTTGGTTGCTAATGCATTACAGCGTGAGGGCGGTAATGAAGCCTTACCAACTCAGCGGCTTGTCGTTCCTTGTCCACATGTACAACAACGGAATGTCGGGGATGCTTGGCGACGAGATGGGATTGGGAAAGACACTGCAGACTCTCTCACTATTCCAGTATCTTGAGGAACGCGATCAAGCCTCTGGAGCCGCGTCCGCAGAGAAGAGACCTTTCCTAGTCGTCTGTCCACTCAGTGTTCTTAGTTCGTGGGTCAGTGAAGCCCGCCGCTGGGTACCCGACCTAAATGTTCTCCGTTTCCACGGACCATCTAGCCAACGCGACCATCTAAAGAAGGTTGCTACCGGCCAAGAAGACTGGTTTGGCAATGAAACAAACCAGTCTAAAAAGAGAAAGGCAGACCGTAAGCTTGGAAAGTACGTCTCAAAGCTGCCCTCTGCAGGCGATAACGACGATTGCAAAATCGTCATTACTACCTACGAGACGTTCATGGCTGAGCATAGTTGGTTCAAGAAAGCGTTCGTTTGGCGTTATGCCGTCCTTGACGAAGGCCACAAAATCAAGAACATCGACACGAATATCTCGAGGGCCCTCCAAGGATTGAAAGCCGAGTATCGACTCATCTTGACCGGCACACCTCTCCAGAACAACCTTCACGAGATGTGGGCCCTCCTCCATTGGCTCTACCCCGAGGTTTTCATTGAAAAGACTGCCGATCTCTTCAAGTCGTCCTTTGACTTGAGTAAAGGCCTTGTGAGTACTACAGTAATGGATGACGCTCGCCGACTGTTAGAGCTGGTTATGCTACGCCGGATGAAGAGCAGTCCCGGCGTCAATCTTGGTCTGCCACCAAAAGAGGAAATCTTGCTCTATGTACCTCTTACTCCTATGCAGAGGTTTTGGTACACCCGGCTCCTGACTCGGGTAGGCGATGGCCTACTCCAAGATCTCTTTACCGATGCCAAGGCCAAGGAGAAAGACGCATTAGTGAGAGACACCGTAGACGATCAAGAGTGGACAAAGATTGCAGAAATCGAAAAATACGCCGAAGACAAGTCAGATGAGTGGGCGGAGACGAGAGCAATCATGAAGCAAGCTCTTGAGCAGGAAAAGGAAGATCTGACAACTAACTCCGCCTGGAAAAAACTGATGAATCTCGTCATGCAGCTCCGGAAATGCTGCAGTCATCCCTATCTTCTCCCGGGTGCTGCCCCAGAACCAAATGAGCTGGGCGAGCACGTCATTCGCGCATCGGGCAAGTTCATCGTGCTCGAGAAGTTGCTAACAGAGGCCATTCTCGCAAAAGGAAAGAAAGTCCTCATTTTTTCCAGCTTCACAAAGACACTAGATTGCTGTGAAGATCTTCTCGCTCTGATGGGAGATAGAGGAAGTTCTTTCAAATATCTCCGATTTGATGGTCATACAGGTCGAGCGCGCCGCAATCTAGGCATCCGTATGTTCAACGACGTAAGCTCGCCCTACAAGGTCATGCTGCTTTCTACCCGTGCTGGCGGACTGGGCATCAACTTGGCTACTGCTAGCGATGTCATCTTCATGGACGAGGACTGGAACCCTCAAATCACTTTGCAGGCCGAAGCACGCGCGCATCGTATCGGTCAAACCAAGCCTGTCACCGTCTACAAACTCTGTACCCAAGGCACCGTTGAAGAGCAAATGATGGGCCGTATCCGGAAGAAACTTTATCTATCTGCCAAAATCACGGAATCGATGCGAACCATTCACGGCGACAGGACTCAAAAAGCCAAAAAGAAAAAGGGTCGTGTAGAGTCAAACGAGGATGATGCGCCTATGCTCGACACGTCGCAGCTCATGTCACTTGTTCGCCGCGGTGCTCAAACCTTGTCGCATCCTGAAATTGATGTAACAGAGATGTTGAGCTGGGACTTTGCGACGATGATCGAGAAATGTCGCGACAAGCCTCTTGACCCGCATGTTCATCCTGAGGGTGTTTCTTCCAGTGATGCGGATGAGGAGAAGTGGCTTTCGGTGATGGAGAAAGTGGAATGCGCTGTCTTCGACGGTAAGCGGTACCAGCGGGAAAAGGATGTGGAAGCCAAGGCCAATATCCTTTCCACGGAAGTCACGCGCGAGGACCGCCGCAAAGGCAAAAACACCACCGTCAAAGTCGGCGGCTTCTACATAAGCAAGGAGTCCATGGGCTGTGCCGATTGGGAGGCCGTTCCGACATTCGCAGGCAAAGATCCTCGTCTTGCCGAACCAAAGCGACAAAAGAAACAGGTCGTCAACCACGAGGAGCATTGCCATGTCTGCTATGACGGCGGTGAGATCATCTTGTGCACGGGTTGTCCACGGACGTAAGTTTAACGATTCAGAGGATTTATGAGTGGAATCACCAAGCTAACTTTTACTAGGTATCATCAAGACTGTCTAAAAGAACACACCAAGTCCAACCCGCACGCCTGGAACGGTTTCTACTGTCCACAACACGAGTGCTCAGATTGCGGAAAGAAGACCACCGATGCTGGAGGTCTGATATTTCGTTGCAGATGGTGTCCACGTGGATATTGTGAAGGTATGTTGCAAGACTCACCAAAACCATTGTACGATGGGAACTAACGGTCTGCTTAGATTGCCTTGATTGGGATAAGACGAGGCTTATTGGAGAGAATCTGCCCGAGTACGAGATGCTCGGCATGCCTGAAAACGCGCAAGCCTATTACATTCATTGCCCCGGGTGCACAGACTGGGCAAACGCAAATGCCGAAGCTAAGAAGTGGTTCAGCTCGACCGAGCGACGATACGCAACCGACCACGCGGCTTGGCGTGAGCAGCAAGAGGTAGAGCACCAAATGTACGAAGAACAAACGGCACAACTGAGACTCGACGAGGCGAAGCAGACCAGCCAAAAGGTTGAAGAGGTGGAATATGAGGATATGCTACCACTGGACATCGACTACGACGAATTGGGCTCAGACGACATGGATTACGAGGAGACGCGCGGCGCCAGCGAGCAACTTTCAAGCCTCGACGAACCTCCAAGCCTCGTTGATTCTGTAGCTGATACGCCAGCTACGGTAGAGAGCGGTCTTTCGACACCCAAATTGAAGTTGAAGTTTGGGATTGCTAAGAATGCCAAGAAGGATCTCAGGAAGAAGAGAAAGGTCTTCCACGACGATGATGAGGACGACGATATTGGTAGTTTGTGGGACGTGGCGTCTGATCCTCTCATGGCCGCGGCCAAAAAGGTCAAAGTTAGGGGACGTCCTTGATTTGGCTACTTGCTTTCAGGATCCCGTTGCTTATATGCCATAGGCTCTTGCGAGGGCTAGATTCATTGTAGCTCTGCGAAGACGCGTTGCGGCGGGCAGCGCGCATCACTCTCGGTGTTTCTGGATAGGTGTCTTTTGCTTTCGCGTGGTGTCAAGACCGCTCCTGTGCATGCACGCACTCATGTGCGTGTCTTTGTCACCGAGCTGGTGTTTTCAGCCATTATGGTCTTTGGGTGTCTTACATCGGGCCCTGAGGGCGGATATGTTAGGTATACCCATTGTATATTATACGGAGCATCTGCTGCAGCGAGTCACTCTGGATTTTGGTAGCCACAACACTGTCCAGGTTGACGCTGCGTTCATTCAAAACCTGGAACTTTCAGAGTTTATCATATTCAAGATACTGATCTTTGGAAAGTGAGAAGTTATGCTATCGGAACTGAAATATACAATCGTGAATGGTCCTACTGACCAATCTCATGGCGAATTGCACAATCTCGCATCTATTACTGCAAGGTTTCTGGACAATGCTGGGCCTGCTGACGGTAATTTAGCCGGGTTTGCCGGTAGCATTTGTTTGGTCTGTATGCAGCACGGTCTGATTTCTCGACTCCGGAACCGTACGCATCCGGTCCCCCTGCAAGACGAGGGACTTCCCCTTCAAAAATGGCGGACTGTCAAAAGATTATTTGCGCTTCATTTTTGTGCGCTTTTCCAGGGCATTTTCGCCATCATACTCCCAACCCATTGTCCCCTAGCTTTTCTCTCCGCAGCCAATCATGCACTTCCGTACCGCTGCCATCCTCGTCGGCGTTCTAGCCGCTCTTATTAGCCTCTACTCCATCCTAGAAGCGCGCCTCTCTGAATTCTACATCTTTGACTCGCCGTCTCTTCACGCGCTCGCTCGCGAGGCGATAGCCACCCATGGCAATGACACCGCTGCTATGGTGCGCTACATCGTCGATGACCTTTCACAAAAGCACCCGAAGAACATAAATCTAGATCAAGAGTGGGTCTTCAACAATGCTGGCGGTGCGATGGGTGCGATGTATATTATTCATGCGAGTAAGTGACGGTCACGTGCCTATATACCACTACTGCATCCAGACCCTGTTTTGCATTCTCACTACCTCCTATCAAGCAAATCAAAAGCTAACATTTATATCCAGGCATCACAGAATACGTAATTATCTTCGGTCCGTCCGCGCCCAACCACTTTTCTCTTCCCTCGCGTTGCTAACAAAACCCAGGCACAGCCATCGGCACCGAAGGCCACACAGGCCGCCACACCGTCGACAACTTCTTCCACATTCTCACCGGCACCCAAACAGCCTACACGCCCGGCCCGGGTTCCTTCCTACCAGAAATATATCCGCCCGGTAGCATGCATCACCTTCGCCGCGGCGCTGTCAAGCAGTATAAGATGGACAGCACGTGCTTCGCGCTCGAGTACTCGAGAGGCTGGATCCCACCGATGCTGTTCTTTGGAATGGCTGATATGGTGACGAGTACGTTGGACGTTCAGAACATATGGTGCACGGGGTGGATTACGGCAAGGGAGATGGGGCGGAATTTAGGGGCTGGGAAATTTTAGGGCTTTCGGAGGCAAGGCGGCTGGGAGAGGTGTTTCGGGGGAGCATAGGTAGTGTAGCCTTGTGTGGCCATTTCGTTCCGAAAGTGCTTCACTGCATTATCTTGAATCTGCGGATGCCCTTGGGGATGTACTACGGTCTGAGACACTTTGGCACTTTCTCATTAATACCTCTATTGAGAATTGCTGAAATTTACATAGTAGCCTTTGAAATCACGTTCCCGACGTTCAAGACTTTCAGGCTCCAAATCAAAATGTAGACTACAACCCTTAGATCCGGTCCCGCTGGAAAGTCGCACTATACACCTGATAATATAAGTCGACTAGAGAAGTATCTTGTTGCTCAGCATTTCTGTACATCGACGTACCAGGAACAGTGGCAGAAAGACCCTTCTTAAGTTTGACTAATACAGTATCCCCCCTGTACGGATTGGACACCGACCGTGCGCAAAACAAGGGTTTTTGTATGTAAAATCCCTTGTTCTACGCACGATCGTGTCCAATCCGTACAGGGGGGGATACTGTAGTATCAACAGGCGAACCCCTTCTGCGACGGCGGCTTCGTGCACACCCCTTGTAGTATGCACTCCGAACTAATCTTAAAATAGATCAGTTTTGGTGGCGTAACTCAAACGTCCAATGGTTGGCGTCCGTCGGAGGTTAGGCAGTCATTCAGCCCCATCTTCCTCCACACGTGCTTGACGAAATCCTGCTCAACTCGCTACCGGCCCAATGAATGTGTTATCGCAAGGAACAAACCTGCTGCCTGGATGCTCGGGATGCCTGAATGCTGTTCGTGTTTGACAATTGCTATGTCGGGGTTTCTGAGCCCCCACATCTGGCCCCCAAATTGACCGTTGGCTACAACAATCAACAGGGTAAGCTAGAGTGAAACTCCCTACCACGCTTAGTGCCTGGCGCGGTGGAGCCATGTCTTTCCCTGTAGAGTACGTCGCCCGGCTTCGGCCGGCGCTCATCTGGTTGGACGATAGTGAACGTTCTTCAAGTCGGCGGCTGCGAGCTCCTTGAAACCTCCATGCAGTCTTGGCGAAAGTCCGCAGCCCTTGGAAGCTGGGAGTGACTGCTATAATTCACATGGGCCGTAAATTTTGACGTGCTGCTCGCAGGGCCCGGCCATATTCCGGATATTTGAATCCTTCTCGCCCAGCTCCATCCTTGAAGCCAACCACTTTTCTCTGTTTTTGGTGCCTTTTCGCATGCAAGTCGCATTTGGGAGCTCCGTTCAGATCCCCACCTCTGAGACATGGCGGGGGGTTACAGCTATGATTCTATTCCGCCATTATACGAGTCTCAGGACCTAGCAGAGTAAGCGCTGATTCTACAGCTAACTACCTTTCAGGCAAATGGGCTTACAAACAACTTCTCTAGTGGCCGCGAATACTCCCTGGACTTGACATCAACTCTATATTCCCCAGATTCGCGACAATCAGGATCCGACTTTCCTCTATCAAAGAACCTCGACGTCAAGGATGGTGCAAGTATACACAGCACGTCGACAGGCTACTCGACGTCATCCTCGAGCTTGGATAAAATCAAGCAAGGCCTCGGACTAAAGTCACTTCGGCGCAAGGCTGTGGGAAGCTGGAGGCCAAGCAAGAAAAAGAGTGCTTGTGAGACCGAATATGTTCGCGTGGGGAGGGGTTGGTGGCAGGATCAGCTCCTGTCCGATCGATCTATCCGAGGAATGGCTGCCCTAACGGCTGTGTTTGCTATCGCAATGGTACGCTTCAACTTCCTTGACTTATTGCTGTATGCTATTGGCTTTAGTTTCTCTGTGCTAAACCCCGTAGATTATTATCATGGCTACCAACGCGAATGCATTCAGGCACCGACCAAACAAGAACTCCACATCTGTAGGCGGACAGGAACAATCATGTAAAAGTGTCCAGCGAACTAATTCGGCTTTGCTGATACTCATCAACATCGCCGCGACGATGATTCTGGGAATGTCAAATACCTACCAACAAATGGTGACAAGCTTGAAAGTCGGGGACATCAAATATGTCCTATCGTATGTCCTCCCCTTTGACCATCTCGTCTCTGAAGCTGACGAAAAGTAAAGTAAATATGGCGATACCCGGGTCGGCACGAATTCCCCCTTCGCTATAAATCACAAGCGTGAAGGAAGGCTAAATTCATGGCTGGCATGGGTACTTCTGATCTCCACATCACTGCCTGTGCATTTCCGTATGTTCTTCTCAGTCCAATGACGTCGTAACCATATCTGACAAACGCCACAGTTGCGAACAGCTTGATCGGGCCATCTTTGGTATACACTCCACCAAAGGTCGTTCAGTACAATGCAACCACAGTCACTACCTGGAGTTCTTACGCCTCCTACGCTGACAGTGACAACTCGATCATCTCTGAGAGCTCTTTCCTCTGTTGGAGCGCTTTCCGGACCGGCCAATCCAGGTTTCCTGGCGATAGCTATGGCCGATTGGGTATGTTCGATACGATGCATGATTCAGACTTATACAGTTCGACTGCAATGAACTACGGTCGGATAATAGTCACATATGACAAGAGAAATTGCAGTAGTTTTGTGAACAATACCAATGTTCTACAGGCGCAGCAAGAGTATAATAAGACGGAAGATTACCTGATGTTCGAGACCGGAAATTGTCACATGGGCGGTAATGTCTTTTGCGACCTGCATGAGGCATCAACTGGAGACTGCCGTCTAAACATTCGGATGCAAGCCGCTTTCATCCTAGGCGGATGTCTTGTTATCAAGGCGATCTACATGATTGCAGTGAACCTAGTAGCTCGTGGAAAAGTCAAGCGGCATTGTTTAACATTTGGCGACGTTATCGTGGCCTCGGCGTCGGATCCTGAGCTTCGTGTGAAGGACGAGTGTAAGCTTTCCATCTGTATCACACAAGTTACTTGCTAATTTTACCAAGGTATGGTTAATGCAGCTGAGAATTATCGCAGGTACATATTAACCCCATATTTGTCCCTTGCCCGGTACTTGATTGTTTACTGATGCTTCTCTACCATTTATAGACAGACTGATCATACCTGTCACAAACACTGCACGGCCGAGCCCTCCACAACAGGCGACGAGATCGGACATTGTCAAAAGTGCAAGAAGTTCAACGTTGTGAACAAGTTTGTTCCTCTTGCGCAGCCAACGATTGTAAGATACAAATCAGTATATCCTCGCCTTGTTCCGCTATTAATGACTCGCGTAGGCCACCAAGATCAAGAAGTCTCTTATTAGCAATCTTGGAAATACTGCACTCACACAAATGTCAGTCATTGAATTTCCCGATCTCCTCTGGAAGTAGCTGACGAAAATCGGAAGGGCTCTCCTGTTCATCTGTAGCTTAGCCATGTTGATGGGTTCCATCGTCGTAGCTCAAATTTCAGGCTCTGACTACAAATACGAGAAGGACAACTGTAAAACTAAGTATAACCGCGCCTACTATTCTTACTGCAACCAATCCGATACATCGATGTTTGCTCATGTTTCGGGTGGTTGGGGAGGCTTCAATTCCTCCTTGGAGGCCGCTTCTCTAGCCCCCGACAAACTTTCAAGTGAATTGCTGAGTTTTTGCATCAGTAACGGAGCACAGTGAGTCCAACATACTTCTACGCCTCCCGGCTGAATGTTTAACTAACTTTCTTTAGATTCATTTACTCGCTGCTTTATTTGATGCTGATTTACAACATCACATTGATATGCCAGGAACGAGATTGGGGGAACCTCGAAACACGCCGGCGTCATCTACGCTGTACGATTGTGATCGGAGAAGCATTCCGTGAAGACTATCTCCTCCAGCTGCCAAAATACGTCCTGTTCCCAATCATGGGATATAGTGTGCTCACACATTGGATGATCGGCGAGGCTCTTCAAACGCAAGAAAGCGTCTGGCGCGACACCAATGGCGATCATCCAATCGAGCACTCAAAATACGTCGTAAGTTAGCTTCTTGAATTTCCATCAGCCCAGTTCACTAATTAGAGTAGATCGTCTACGCAGCGTATCCCCTTTGGGGGGCGACTGTCTTGGTTCTCGTCATGACTGGACTCTGCTGGTGGGCATTTACGTATCGGCGGGAGGGCTTCATCCCTCAGATGTTTGGTTCGCTTCGAGCTTGCTGCGCTGCGACCTCTGAGCTGGATGATTTTACTCCAGAAGGGATTCAGTGGGGAGATCTAGGCGCGGGCGAGAAGTTTCGGCACGCGGGTCTATCGGCCGAACCTGTGGGCAAAATCCATCCAAATGAACTATACGCGGGTCGTGGTGGGCAGAGCGAGGAGGCGCCCGGGGGTGCGCGGAGGCGGGCGCACAACGATTGACCTAGTCGTCAGGGAGCCTCGATTTTGTCATTTTTGCCTACTATTGTCGACAGGAACCACTTGGTCTCTTCAGGAATGGAACTTTTATACCCGTCTGGTATTGGTAATGGTAACCTAGATAATTTCTGACGGGGATGGACTGAGTATAGATGTACACATAGATAGACACACGAGAGAGCTTTGAGATGAACCACCAATTTTCTTCGTCCATGTTCACAACACCATCAGATCAACTTGTGCGAACTCTTTCAAGCCTGAATGAACTGAATGAAGTTACTATCACGTGCTGCTGACCCACACGCCAAGCCATACCCCTGCCAAAATTATTTTATCAAATCCCATCCCACACCTCCACCAGCTCTCGAGCTTCAACCCTCTAAAACAACCCACAATGCCGTCCGCCAAACCCAGCCCCAAATCGCGAACCTCCAGGGCCCTTACATCCGTTTCTTCCTTCACAATCCTCCCTCTCACGCTCCCCGCACTTCCAGCTCTCAAATCGCAACCACCAGCCCCACACTACCTATACATCCAGCCGCACGCCCCAAAACTCCCAGAACCCGACACCGAGCGCAGCCTCTTCCTCGCCAATATTCCCATCGATGCCACCGATGGCGCAATCCGCGCTCTTTTTGCTGACCAGCTCGGTGGCGGGCGAGTCGAGCGCGTGGTGTTCGAAGCCACTGTGCCGAGCTATGCGGCGCTGAATACCAAAAGCCAGGGGGATTCCGGAGGCGCGCGGAGGGGAAAGAAGAGGAAGAGGGGTGTGGTCAATGAAGACAAGGTCGGCGTGGTGGAGGATGCGGAGACGGCGCTGCCCCGCGTTTGGGAGCGCGGGCTGTGTGTTAGTGGGAGCAGTGCGGTAGTTGTGTTTGTGGACCGGGCGAGTGCGAAGGGGGCGTGGGTGGCTGTGAAGGGGGCTGTTAAGGGGGGCGAGGAGGTGGTGTGGAGAGGGGAAGGGGGCTTGGGCGAGAAGAGTGAGTTTGTTCTATATTAGGGTCTTGGTTCGAAGGAAAATTTGCTAATTGAGATGCTATAGGATACCGGGATCACCATTCCCTAACATTCCCACCCCGAGCTACGCTTCAGAAATCGATAAACGCATATCTCACTGCGTTTACAGAGGCAGAGACGACGAGAGATCGCCTGCGCGCGAAACAACGCGCTGTGCCAGATGAAGATGGATTTGTTACTGTTGTTCGTGGGGGTCGTATTGGACCTGCTAGGCTGGAAGAAGCGCAGGCTGCCAAAGAGAAGGCAGATGAGAAAGATAAGAAGAGAATTGCCAAAGACGATTTCTACAGGTTTCAGACGCGGGAGAAGAAGAAGGAGAGGGAGATGGACCTGCGGCGGAAGTTTGAGGAGGATAGGAAGAAGGTGCAAGAGATGAGGGAGAGGAGGGGGAAGGTTGTGGTAAGTGGATCTTTCCAACTGTTCTGGTTGCAAATTTAGCTAACGTTTTCTCCAGCCTATGTCGTGATCGTGATACCCAATTTAAGACATAGCTGTAGAGTACACTTGAAAAGCTCTTCCTTATAGAAGTTTCCAAAAGACTGGAATCATGGCAGTATCGCCCCAGAATATCTAGGGATTTCTTCGATGTGTCAGACAGTAATGGCAGTGAATGACTGTGAACGAAATTACCACGCTGAGGAGAATCACGGAGAACTGAGCACGACCCTTCGCGGACTATAGAGACCGTGAATGGCAAGGCTGCTCAAGATCCATCAATGCGCCGAGGCATCTACCTTCTCCGCGCCAAGTTTGTGTGATAAACGAAGATGAACATGGAATCTATAGTAGATCTGACCGATGGAGCATTGAAGCTCCCAATAGGATTATCTAGCTTCACGTGTCTGTAACCTCTGATCGAGCCTTACTCCTTTGACTTGGCTACCACTAGATCCCTGGGACGGGTCTCCTTGTCGGTGTTTTCAGATGTTCATTGCAATGATTCCCTAACAAGCTCCATGGCCGGAACGAGCAATTCTGCACGTGCTGAGAAAGTATTGGATACCCTTATGAAGGGTGCTTAAACTTACAACTCGCTCCGCAACATTCTCCACCTCCTCAAATATCGTGAAATTCGGAAACAACCAAGTACAGAATTGAAAGTCAAATAAACACTCGATTTTCAAGCCTCCAGATCTCTCGGGCATCCGGGCATGCAAAACCTCACCAAATGCGGAAAGCAACCTCGGCAGTCTTGGCCCTTCACATGGCAGTGACGAAATCCGGGGAAGGTCATGCTGCACCTTCTCCTGCGCTCCATATAAACGCCTGTCACGAGCCATTTTCTGACCTCTATACCCTTTTATCAGCCTCCAGCTTCTGCTCCTATTAACTCATTGTCCAGCCCTCTCCTACCCACTGAAAGCGCTTCCAACACCGCCATCCGCATCTTACATCACCGGACAAAGCCTCAGCACAGCCCACCACATCCACAATGTCTCTCAAGAACGGTACGAACCTTTCACTTAGCACGTGAAGCTCAGATAGTGGAACTAATAGTATCACAGACGCCTTCCCCTCCTCCACCGCTTTCGACGCCATCGCCGCCTCCCTCTCCAACTCCGACGCGGACCGCAAAGACGCCATCAAGAAAGGCGGCACCATCTTCGCCTTCACGCTGAAGAATGACGCCGGCGCGACGGAATCCTGGTACATCGACCTCAAGGAGACCGGCACAGTCGGGAAGGGCGCGGCGCCCGAGGGGAAGAAGGCCGGTGTCACGCTGAGCTTGTCCGATAAAGACTTTCAGTCGCTGATTGCAGGCAAGGCGAATGCGCAGAAGCTATTTATGGGCGGGAAGCTGAAGGTCAAGGGGGATGTGATGAAGGCGACGAAGGCGGAGCCGATTTTGAAGAAAGCGCAGACGCAGGCGAAGTTGTAGATGGGGGGAGAAAAGTGTATATTAGAGGAAGCATACGTTGAAGTTATGCCGGTTTACTGTGCTGTTTCTGTCATCTTTTCCAAGCCCGAAGATGCATCGGCGCAATCTCACATAGACATATCCTCGCCAAATCTTAATTTTCCGAGGTCTGAATTCGCGTCTATTCATCTCTCGAAGCGATTTCCACCCCCCTCTAAGGATGTAAAACTCCTAACATTCCATATCAGACCACGAATGGGGCTAATGTTACAATGCACTAAGATATCGAGACGGGGCCGGTCCGATATATTGGGCCTGGCGTCAAAATCCTTCGATTTAGTCATGATCTGGCGTCCCAGAACGTTCTACGCTTTCGTCAAAACAAGCTCGGACTATGGAGCTGCTTCCGTTCATCTTTCTCCTTGAATAGACTTCGCTTTTGTGCGGAGCAGTTATAATTATGGGGAAGCTTTTCCTTATTTATTCAGAACCATCCACGCCATTATAAGAAGTACTAATCGCAATAAGCTCTTGGTAAAAGTTCTCGCAAAAACGGGCACATTCTTTCTTCTCAACAGGGACATCGTTCCGGTTAGAATCTGTCTAAATTATGACCAGTGGCTAGAACATTCACACTTGTCCTCCAAAACTCACCTCACACGACTTCCCTGTCTGGTTAGCGCCGTATCCCCTCTTCGTAAGCAAAATTACGCCCGGCTTAGCTTCGTATCTCCGCCCCAGCAACAGTAGACGTCCTCACCACCCCCGAACTGTGCTCTGCCACTTGCCCCCAAGCCTCACTCATCCACGTGCACAGAAACTGTTGCTTCTTGCACACCCTCATTGTCAAGTCTCTGTTGCTGCAAATATGTATTTTCTTTCGCGCTTCGCCGCATTCCACAAATCACAAATCTTCTAAATCTAAATCCAATTCCATCCATTGTCCGCCTCATTCATACCAAATCACCTCCTCTCCATCTTCCAGGCTAGTACGCCCCCGTCACAGACATTCCGCAAGACGACTGAGATACCCTGTACAGGCGTTTCGAGGATTCACGCTCGGCGTCGTGAAGGGTGGGAAGTCAGAGGATGTATTTCTTAGTTTACCCATCCTTTTCATGGTCCAAATTATTTCCTCTATAGCGTCGTCGCATTTTCTTTCATTCCGCCAGAGAAAGCCATCCTAGGCTTGGAGTGCTTCTTCACGAAATACTCTATTCGGGGCCATTAGATCACAAAATTCAACGCAATTGACGCTATGCGCCCTGATACAACATTCAGTAGTTGTTATGGCCATGGAGAAAGTCTATGTATTCAAGATACCTGGATATGTTCTCTCCTAGTGAAAAAATCCAATGGGAATGTCCACTGCGTTGAACTTTTCGTGGCGTTGGAGTTCCCAAAGCCTAACGGGGTACCCCGAGTAGTTGCAAGGACTGCCCAAACTTATGTCTTGGTACTGTATTCGAATCGAGCTACCCAGCAAGCTGGATTTCGCTTAAGGTATGCTCTATTGCTCCCCACTCCCTACCCCGCAAGTATTGTCACCAACCTCGTAATCCTTGCCTATTTTGTCATTTACTTGTACCACGATAGCCTTGCCGTTCTGCTGTTATACGTTCGCTCCTCATGGAACTACTGCCATGTGAATGGTGAAAGAGGAATGGTGATATATCTGAGGTTGCCAAGATAGTGTAGCGCATTTGGTGCCTACGCACTGGTACAGGAGTTGCTTCGTATGAAATCAAACCCGGATGCTTAGACCTCCGTAGCGCCGAGCTGAAAAGGTAATGGGTACGGGAGTAATTTAGTCCCGTAGTCAACCTTAGGTTATCTCTACAGCCCTAGCTTGTGCTGCATGAAGACGAGGTGGTTTAGTGGGAAACTATACAACACTACACAAGTGAGATCAGGCGGGCCGGAGAAGGTGTTTGGGCGCCAGAATATGGGGTAGCGCATGCGGAGTATATTGCTGTCTCAACGCATATGCGCGTGCATAAGCCGAAGAAGGTGAGTTGGGAAGAGTTTGCGCGCATTCCGGAGGTAAGTCACCCATCCCCCTCGCTCCCCCAGGTCCTCTAGCGCAATTCGAGTATCCGTAAGCATAGTTGCTCTTCCCAAAAGCATCACCGCCAACGCCTCCCCCAGGCCTGGATCACCGCAGCCCAAGCCTTCTATCTAATCGGCTGCTACACCTCCGGCAATTCCGTCCTCTGGCACACGCCGGCCTAGGCTAGTAAACGACCCGAAGCAGCTGACAGCATCAGTGAGGATCCCGCAAGTGTTCGCGTTTTCCCTAAACCTATGCTCGTGAAATGAAGGACGATGCTGCATTATGTTTTGTTGCTGCTGTTGTTTTTGTCGTTGTTATAGCAGATATAATGGGGCTGCCTTTATGGACGAGTCTTCCCAACGCAGTAAGTATGATCATACCGAGTTTGTGATACTATTCTAACTAATGCAAGCTGTTACTACGGACTCATTGAACGAGAGTCAGGGTGCAGCCATCGAGGCCAACAGGTCGGTCTCTGATATTCGGTTGGATCACGAGCCGACCTGTCAACATGCCCTGACAATTTTATGCACCCTGCCGGAGACTCTCGAGGCCGAGCCTGGTAGACATAAATCAAGGCAAGGACTTTCTTATGAGTATAAGCACTCCGTCTAAGTAATGTAAGACTGCTATTCTCAATCTCGTTTATCTGATAGCCATAGTCAAATCCGCCCTCTGCCAAGATACGCCCGCCATGCTATCCCGCTCCCAGATCTCCGCCCGGTACAACCGGACCACGCTAGGATCCAAAAAGACATTTGAATATGCTTGTGTTGGGGCTGGCGTAGCCACTAATGTGCTGTTCTTTGTCGGGCTCCTTGCCGGATCTATGATGCCGCCGCTGGCCCCCGCCCACACCGCTGAGCAGGTCGTCAGTCACTACAAGCGCCATCTCACCGGCATCCGCGTCCTAGCAACATTGGTCCTATGGTCCGGCCCGCTCTATGTCATGTGGACCGCGGTCTGCTCCTCACAGATGAAGCGCATCCCCGGCGTCCCGCATGCCGTGACGGCGACCCAGCTCGCGTCCGGGGCCTTGGGTGCAGTGGGCTTCTACGCGCCGGCCATCCTGTTCGCGACCACGGCATACCGCCCAGAGCGCCCGCCCGAGATCACCATGGCGCTCAATGACCTGTCGTGGATCTTCACCGTCTTCGGCTTCACGCCCGTCGTCACCCAGAACGTCGCTTTCGGCTGGGCCATACTGGCGGACCTCCGCCCCAAACCCCTCTTCCCGCGCTGGCTGGGCTGGATGAACGTCATCCTGCCCTTCGGCCTCAGTCCCGGCATGGGCCTCCATTTTGTTCATCACGGGCCGATTGCTTGGAACGGATGGGTGACGTTTTGGCTGGGGTTCGTGTGGTTTGGTGGTTTGACTGGCGCGAATATCATGTATCTGTTCCTGGCGGTAGGTAACGATATGGAGCGTGACGCGGTGGAAGAGGTTGCGGTTGAGGAACCCACGAAACGAAACTGCTGAGGTGAGTTTTCGTGTTTGCGCGCTCAATTATGATGACTGAGAGTGGTAGAACCAGCATTACTAGCATAGGATAGCCTTCCTGTCGAAGACATACATGGCGCTTGAGGCCAGGCTGTTGTCTGCTACCTCGACCTGATATTCCGGCGCATCTGGAAGCTTGCTCCAGAGCCTCGTGGTGCAGATACGGGGAATGAGAGCGCTTTGTGTAAGCGTTAGGTGGATCGCCTAGAAAGGAGCTAGGTATACAGTACCCATAGCGGGAAGCAAAGAGGAAAGGAGACCGCATACATTGATTCCGCCGACCCTCTCACTCGAAGTCTTCACACAACGGTGCACGTTTTCCAAGTAATGAGAAATGTTCAACATTATGAAATTGGTTAAAGAATGTATATACAACAAACTGCGTGTCAGCGTGATACTCATCAAAAGCGTGAAGCGTGAAGCGTTCGCCCGTCATCGTCATCATGAAGACTGTTCCGTTCCGTCCGCCAAATGAAGGTCATGAGAAGTCAAAAGAAGAACCAAAAGAAAGCCGCCGCCTCAACTCTGTGCTTGCCAGAGGAAGCCGGCTCTTGCGCCACCGTCCGTAAATCCCGTCCGTCCATGCATAAGATGCCACCACCATGAATACACCTCATAAGACAACAATACCTCGAGCTCCGATCCCGAACCTCAACTGCGCCGAATCCGTACGACACCAACACTACTAATACCTTTACATGACGTAGTGACTAGCGCCTTTTCCAGTAACGCTCATCTCCACGAGAACACCGAACTCCTCAAAAACCGCCGCATATGCTCACTCCCGCCCCACACCTGCTCCCGCGCCTTCTTCCCCACCACCGCACTCCGCCCTTTACTCAACCACCTCGCCAGCCCCTTCCCTTGCACGTCTCCCTCGCCCTCATCCTGTCCCATCAGCGGCCCTAGGATCCGCGGCTCCATGTCCACGGGGCTCAGCATCACAGGCACATCCATGACCTCCTCCGCCTTCCGCTTCCACTCGTCGGAGCCGGTTAGGCGCGTCAAGGGCGCCAGCGCATCGTCCCAGTCGCCGGAGCGCAGCGTGACGTCCTCGAAGTTGAAGTCTGCGAGCGTGCGGCGGTGCGCGTGGATGAACGCCGAGATCTGGGAGGAGTCCATGACGCCGTTTTCGAGCTCCATGTAGCGGAGGCGGGGGAACTTGAGCGCGCGGGGCCCGTTGAGCTGGGGTTTGGCGCGGGTAGAGTGGGAGCTGCCCGGTGGAGTGGGGGGCTGCATGCAAGGTTCGCGGTCTAGAGAGAGCGGCGAAGGGCCACGCTCGCCGCGCCAGCGGAAGAAGAGGCGGGTGAGGGCTGGCGCGAACGCGCGGAGGTAGGCGTGCAGGATGCGGAGGTGCTCGGTGCGGGATTTTTGCGCGAAGGGGAAGGAGTCCATGTGGATTGCTAGTTTGCGGATTTGTGCCCAGCGGCGGGAGGAACGTGGGGTGGAGCCGAAGGCGAGCATGGGTTGGAGGTACAGCAGGCCGCCTGGATGGATAGGGAGGAGGGAAAGTGTGGTTAGCTGGGGCAGGTGGGCGCGCTCAATGGCGATGCGGAGGGAGATGAGGGCGTAGTCGACGGTGCTGCGGCGGTAGCGCTGGGCGGTCTCTTGGCCTGGGCAGCTGATTTTGAGGTGGGAGAGGGTTGGGAGCAGGGAGAAGGCTCGAATGAAGGCGGGGATGTTAGTTGCGGCGTGGAAGAGGGGTGGGTATTGCTTGATGAGGAGGTCGGTCATCTCCCAGGATCCGTACTTGGGTTGCTTGACCTTGCCGGCCAGCGTATTAGGTGGATGGACCTGGGGTTCATAAAGAAATGGTCGATGTTCCCCGGTCAACGGGTCGACCAGTGGAGGTAGGAAAGTCTCTGAAGTGTGAGGCATATTGAAGGTAAGAGTCTTCACGTGACGGCCGACTCTCTCCAGGGCAGCCATGCGCGCTGGCTTGGTAAAGGTGCTGGGCTTGAAGGTAATTGAGACATCTTGAAACAAGAAGGGCGTGGCTCGAGTAGCAAAGTCGTGGCACACCAGGCGGACGTTTGGTAGCTCCTCCTTGGGGACCTTTTCGAGCAGCGCATTGCGACAGGTATCGTTCAGCCAGAACCGGAGGAACGAGGAGCTTGTCGACAACACGAGATTGCAGATGGAGCTGTTCGATCGATGTGCTGGTTAGGAACTGTCAGTGATGCTCCGCGACACGTAGTGCTGTGCGTGGCAGCTCACATCTCCCGTCAGCTGAGGCGGGTGTCAGCGGGATCTCGCCGAATAGCAGCTTCGAAGAGGCGCGCGAGGTCTTGGAGGCCTGGCTGTCATGGCTCTCGCCTGATACCGATCGCTTCAACGACGGAGGCGACGGTTGAGGAGACGTCATACGTGGAAATGGTCATGAAAACGCAGCAGAGTGGAGATTTAGAACAGCAGTTTGATTTTGAGTCGCGATAACGAGAGCGGGAAAGCAGAAACCTCAGGAGCATCAGGCATAGCGAGTGGCGGCCGTCTATTTACTGTGGCAGGGCACGAGCGGAGCATGTCTGCACGTGAGACGCAGGTATGAGTCAAAGCAAGAGTCGTTGGAGGGGAGGGCAGGCTTGGGGTTTTGCAGCGACGCTGGATTCGGGCGAAGTATTGAGCAGAATCACGACCATCTCGCGGTGCGCGCTCGCGCTCTTCTTTATATCGACGTGATGATTTGGCCCGCCGGCCGGCCCCACGAGGCCCGACGGATGCCTGATTCAGGGCTTGAAACATTTGGGTGAAGCAGCCAGTGGGAGGTGCAGAACGGGTCGTGTCCGTTGCTTTTTGGTGCATTAGCGCATGCAGGAGGGAGGAAACATCGAGGCTGGGCGGCCGGGGAAAAGGCCGCAAAGACGGTGAGGCCCGCCAAGCGCAGCACAAGGCGCGTCCACGTTTAAGTGCACGCGTCGTCTGTTTGGCCATGGTAGAGTTAAAGTTGTTTTGACATCCAGGAACGGGCCAAATGGGTGAATTGCGGGTGGTGCGTGCAGCCGCGGACGACCAGAAGTTTCGAAACTTCGGCTACCGTCAACACCATAGGCCCATCGTCACATTGTGTTGGCAGTTCCCAACGCGTCCCCTGTCCAGACACGTTCACGACGTTCCACCATCCTGGCCATGCTCGAACAAACTGACCCTTCACGCGTCACTTCACTGACAATAGGTCAGAAGGGCTCCTCCTGTTGCACTGTACTCAAGAACTACCTGGGGCGACATGAGCATCGCGAATTGCAGCGTCGGAGGTGTCTCAATGGCTTGAGTGGCTGGTGAATGATAGGTTGGAGTCACGTACATTCGGCCTGCACGCGTCAGTTCGTCGAAACTACTCCCATGTGGCATCATTTGTCCACCAAACTACTAGGCACAACGTAGACGAGCGTCAAGTTCCGCTTTTAAGTGTGGTTCAAATGCGTAAACGACTCTAGAAGGGTAGTCATGGTCATGCAGTTGTCACGTAAGATGTCTCGATAGTGTGCCCAGGTGGGTTTACTCTATGCATTAACTCGGGTTGCAGCACTACAACCTAGGGTCAGCAACTCATATGCAGTAACGTATCAGGATAACATGCTGATACAGGAGGAAGTAACAGGTAGTGCAACAGCAGTGCTGCAGCACGGTATCAGTACTGTATCAGGAAACAGGATGAATCAAGTAACGCGTCAGGAAGAGATACCACGTTATGCCCCCGGGGCTGGCCCCCCTCCTTCCCCTAGTATATAAACAACGAGCTAGACACCCATAGAAATCAGAGTTCACATCAATTTCAACCTGAGTCATTATGTACTTTTCTTCGATCTTGACGCGTTCTGATATCATTCGACGTTTTGGCGGATGTGATGGATGCACATATCCAATAACCCCAGACCAGAACACGGTCATCGTTTTTCTCGAACCCCATACGAAAACTCACAGGCATTGAAGTAGTACGCATTGAGCTCCACACAAGTCGTCCCGCTCACACACTACATCGGTCAATTAGCAATGTCCTCAATCACTGACAACACTCTCAATACGTACCTGTGTCGCACCCGTCCAACTCACTCCCCCACACTGACCCCAATGCGCCACAGTCAGCCCATTACCACCACTTGACCCCGTCACCGCCGCCACAGAACTCAACGCACCACTCACTGTCACTGTCACTGTCACTGTCACTGTCGCTGTCGCTGTCGCTGTCGCTGTCGCTGTCGCTGTCGCCGTCGCACTAATGCCCGGCGTCGGCGTCTCATCATTTCTCACACAGCCCGTCAGGTCCGTCAACTGTGCCGGACACGTAACCTTCTGCCAGCTAACCGCGGGGTTATCCGCATTCTGGAACCAGTCGAAGCGCCAACAACACCCAGGCTTCAGCTTATCCGAGAACGAGTCGCACTCCGAGCGAGAGGAGATGCCGCCGTATTGCGCGCCCCAGCTGTTGGGAGGTGCGCCCCACTCATTTGCGCAGCCGTTGAAGATGCCGACGCCGCCAGATATCGCGAGGTCGAAGTGGTTGTCGCCCAGGTCGCCACCTGTGTTGGTGGCTTGGACGACAAACTTCTTACCAGAGACGGGGCCAGAGGTGAAGGTGAGTCTGGGGCTGGAGTCAGCGGACTGTTTGACGGAAATGGCAGAGGAAAAGGATAGACGGAGGCCTCACTCGTAGCATGAACAGCACCAGCTAGACTCAGTTCAGCCTGCTAGCTTCACGGCCGCGAAACCGTAGCTTAGATTGTCGTTAACGGCCCACGGACTCTTTATAAGTCTAGTAAGTATGTTGGTTCCAAGTCGTGGGCATCAAGGTGACTCGTTACGTACTTGGTTCGAATGCAGGCCCATTCGAGACCGAGAAATCGCAGCTTGATTTCGCCGCCATGTCTGCGAGCGGATTGTCGCTCTTGTCGCAGCTCTTAATGGGGGCGCTGACCGCTGCCTTTCCAGCCCATCCACAGGAGCCCTTGCAGCAGTCCCAGTACCGAGTCGTCTAACCAGTACCGGAAGTCTGCGCATTGGTGATAGTGGCACTACCTCCGAGGAGGGCGAGCAAGGCAATCTTCTTTAGGATGGATGTCATATTTGAGAGATTGAAGCGAAGAGCGAAGATATGATCAAAAAAGCACGAGGAGGAACGTGAAGGAAGAAGTAGACTTGAGGGAAATTTTAGATGGATTATACGTCGAACACCGCAATCATCGAATTGTCTTCACCATGTCATGATCAATCCCGGATTAGGCCCTGCCGGATCGTCGTAGGGGCAGATTGAATCAGCGGAAATTCAAACAGCGGAGATTCAACACCTCCTTCGGAGCCGTCCGCTCGATAAATGTGACCCTAGAATCTCGGGGCGTTTCATTTTGTATCCCCTCAGACGCGCCACTTGATTAGACGAACACCGGGCGTGATGTCAGGGCAATCAGGTGCGTTTGTACGGTTTGTGGCGGAGTAAGATGGCCCGAGATGGCCTTTGGCTGGGATAGACGCGATCTGTGGAGCTCATTTGGAGTTGCGGGCCCTCAGGCCTTGATCTGTCTCGAATTGCCGAGCTGGTGGTTTGTGTGGCAATAGAGGGCTTTTGCCGAACAGGGGCATGTGCGCGTCCTAGGTGTTGCTCGACGTGCCTGGCCACCCGTATCCGTCTCCATTAATTTTGTCTTGAGCATGAGTGGCCGTGTCGTCGTCGTCGTCGTTGTCGTCGTCGTTGTCGTCGTCGTCGTCTTCATCACCACTTTCGTCATCATCCCAATCCCGATCGACCGCCCCAAGCAGCATTTTCAAGACGTTTCCATCACATGAAGTTGTGTCCACAATGTCCCTGTAGCACCCCGCACACTTAGTGCTTGCTTTCCCATATACTTTGAAAACTTCATGCCGGGAACTTACTTGTCTAATTTGAGCTCTTTGTGATTGTCTATCATCCGAAGCCGCTTCATACCAATATCATCGTGGCCAAACCGGACGAACTGTATGCCCGCTTGTCCATCAAGCAAACCCCGGTTCGAAAGCTCATTGACAAGAATTCTGATCGGTTCATCGACTCCACAAATGGGTTCTGGTTTATCTTGCCAAACGCCGTCAGTGAGGATATAAATACTGATAGGATGGAGCTTTTGTGTCGCCCCCAAAAAGCTCAAGCGAGACCTTGGGCGATTTGCATCGAGGCTTTGAATCTTTGCCCTGTAGCCTTGCGTGATATTTCCCAAGCTGTTTTTGATGTTGCAACGACCACCTAGTGTTGCTTCTCGCCTTTCCACCAGGCTGGCAAGTGGTGTCGTGTTTTTGTTGTGAAACTTCTCGGGAGAACTAGTGAAATACAGGTCAAGTCCGTCGGGATCTACTCGTTTGACAAGCCAAGCCAACGCCTCAAATACCCGTTTCAGCTTTGGCCAATACGGTTTCATGGACGCAGAGTCGTCAATAAGAAATATCTGGTAGATTTAGCAAGAATCCCGGTACAGCATCGGTTGACATACATGATCCCGGTCATTCAACCTCTGCAAATACTTGTCGCCATTCAAGGGAGGACTAGAACCACGACCTTTCTTTTTTTTCCAGTTGTGTACTTCTTGGACGGATAGGTTGGGGCGCTTCCCCCGAACCAGGTCTTCGGCAATTGTGCCGTCGTTTCCAGCAGTAGCTCTTGAGTTGTCGCGAGCGGGTGATAGTAAGCGAGGGCTATATTCGCCATCTCCCTCGTCTCTTATGGGCGTTTTGCCGTTTGCAGTATTAGCTCTCGAAACACCGCGATAACGCAACTTATAATCAAGTGCATATTCATGTTCCCGCTCGGTTGGTGCGCCGTTCTTTTGAGACGGTAGAGTCGCAGTGGATTGCGCAATGGTCGAAGCAAAAAGGTTTGTTCCTCGCATAGTACTCCGAGAACTGAGAGCGCTTGGCTCGAAGGATTCAGAGTCTAAGGAGTCATGTTCCCAGCTGACTGCTCTTCCGAAGGCTGACGCTCCATTCGGGGGGTTGGACCGCCCATTGTAAGACAGCTGCGAGCTACCAGAAAGTTCCGAACCAGTCCGTCTCTGCTTTGAAAGTAAACCCCGGGAGCTCCTTGAGGGGTAAGAATGTGTAAGTTTTAGTCCCGCATGTTCTGGTGGAACGTATGGAGGCTTTCGAGGGGGGACGACTGGACTACCGACGGTCTGCATGATCTTGGGATATTTCTTTTCTCTCGCCTTCTTCAAGATCCGCTGTGAGTTTCTGTGGACGTGTACCGCATTGAATCGGTTGGTGTCCACCAGCATGTTGTCAATGAGCGGAACGACGTATTCTGTGATGTGATCGATGTTCATACGTCGCTTCTCGAGTATGTCTTCGTGCATGTGACCTACTGCCTTAAGGACATGCGTGCCATTGTGGAAGCAACCACTATAGCCAGCTTCTGTAAGACCTGGCAGCTCACCTATCTCAATCGTACGAAGATTTTGGTAGTGCTTGAGACCAGGCATTCCCCGCACAACCCATACAACAGCCTCGCTGAACAGACAGCCTAGGGACCATATGTCGATTTCAGGGGATATCTCTAAGGCGGTCCGTTCCATGAATCGATCTGACCTGCAGCATTCGGGAGCGCCTACACAGACTTAGTCAACAGAGCGCTTCATGTACACAACGCTACTCACTGTACATGGGCGTACCGCACATGTCTTTCCCGGTGAGATGGCTGAGACCTAAATCGGCAAGCTTGAAAGTACATTCGTAATCTGACTCGCTTGTCCCCTTGCAAACAAGAACATTCGCGGCTTTGATGTCTTGGTGAACCCTTAGGGTTTTTAGTGCTTGTTTTCATATCAAATTGAAAAGGGTGTCTGTTTTCGTACCTTTGTAAACTGGGCGGGCCATTTCCACCACGTTTCAACTCATGTATTCTTTGGAGAGGTTGGACGATCTTGAAAAGATTGTCCCAGAAATTTATGATGTCTACTTCAGCGGAAGGTGGTTCCACGTTTTCGAAAAACTCTTGAAGATTCCCACTATCCGCATACTCGAGGATGATATTATACGTCCCACCTTGACTGTAAGCCCCGTAAAATGCAATCATATTCTCCTCGAATTTTCTAGGACTCATAAGTTGAATGAAGGCGTCTACCTCGTTCTGGTAGTTTTTTTCGGCCTCGCTGACGAAGTAGGTCTTCAGGACGAATGTATCCGTGAGGGGTCGGCCATTTGGAGCCTAAAAAAGAGGTGGCGTGTCAGCGGATAGTAGGAACAAGTTGATTTGGCTCATTCTTGTATATAAACGTACCCTTTCAACCAGATGATTGTAGGCGTCGTGCAATTTGATTTTGTAGATGGCGGCGCTTCCTCCACTTCCCAGCTCCTTCTTCTCGATGATGGGAAGTATTAGATCCTCGTCGAGAACACTGCCTTTTAGCTTCTGGGTGAAGTCGAGAGCACAAAATTGCCATTGTGCTTTGTAGAACGATGGGAAAAAGTCGTTGGAATCGGCAACGCTCGGCCAATGGGAAGGTCGGTGATTCAAAGACGTAATAGGCAAGATTTTATCTTCAAGGTCCGAGTGCTGAAGGAAGTGCTTGATATATTCAGCTTTCCCGATGATTATAAGGATGGCGAAAACTCGTAGATAATGCTCCAAGACGTTTGCAGCGTCTATGACTCCTGGAAGAGCGGCGAGAAGCTGTGTCACGCGGCGTTGATCCAGATAGGCCTCCAGCAAGTCGAGAGGTACGAACTCTTTCTGCGAAAAGTCACAGGTCACCGAGTTGCGGACAAATTGTCTGAAAGCTCTGATATATGGGTTGTGATCAGGCTGCACAGAGGCGGCCATTGCAAGGAGCGCGCAACGTTCGGATGGAGAGATACGAGGGAATGAGCCGTGAAGGTTGCATTGATAAGGTTGGGGGGGCACATGCCTGGGCCGGCGCGGTGTGTCTTGCGATGAAGCGGAAGATGGGGGAGAACGATGTGTACTGAGGGGAACTGCAATACCAAATGTCGCCCCGCCAACCTAGAAGCAGCTCTACGCGCACGCGGCTGATAATGAGGGCGGCCAAGGTCGACTCAGCCGCCCTGCAGGTCAGGCCGCGTGATCGTTGATCGGGTTCGCCTCGAAGCTTCCACATGAGCAACAAACGCCTTCAGGAAATTGAACTTGAAGGAGAGAGACTATGCAGTAAAAAGCTGAAAAAACTAACCTCTCCTAGTAGCAAAGACTAGCTCATGGGATGTTCAGTTGCGGTACATCTGCTTGGGCAAAGAGCAAATGGTGGTAGAATATTCTAGGTGAACAGCCACGCTCCGCGAGGCAGAGAGCCGCCATATCTGCCTTGCCTGCTATTGAGCTGCGTATAGCACTAGCTCATACTAATCAATATACGAAAAAGCTGCGCCTAATTCCGGTCTTGTCGTGAAGGAAAAGCAGTAGAGATGGATGCCTTCCATCCTTGAAACAAATGTTCCGTTAGAGTTACACTGCCCCCTTAGCTTGTCTTCTCTTTCTTGGATCAACTCCTACCCACCCCTGGTACAAGGCGACTGCGCCTAGTAGTCCGTAGACCTTTTTGCGGATTACGCCCTAGGCTTTCACTTTAGGCTATGAGAAAATCAGGCAGGCTCTAGGATTTAGTCTCGAGTCAAAGACAACGACCGGTTTGATGTATTTCATATACAGACCCGAGCTTCTTTGCGCGAAATTACTTCTGTTTCTGCAAAAGAACGGCCGATGCCCTACAAAACATTCCCCGGATACTTCACACCCCGACTTATTAGTTGCTACTATGTACGAGCTGCCTCTGTACATAGTTCCCATCGTAGATTTATTGATTGCATCTCTAATAACCAGTTTGGTAGTGTCTTTAGTACACCTAACCGCATACTCAGGACATAAAAAAAGTAGCACTCTTAGTTTGAATAAGCCGCTAGGCCGTGTACGTGTGTATGCCACTGCTTAGAGTTTTTGAATGCATTCTTGGAAAGTTAAGCACGACGAAAGCTCTTTACCTTGAACCGTTTTGTTGAAACACTCTAAGCAGTGGCAGACAGGTGTACGCTTCAGGCAGCATGCTCAATGAGGATGTGTCTAAATTCGGGTGGTTGAGCCCAGTTCCCTCTTCACCAGCCACCTCAACCGGTGTATATAGCTAGCCGCTGTGCTGCCCTCACAATACAACTTTTACAATAAGCTTCTCTTCCTCCCGAGTTTTGACAGTGTGCGACTATTTTCGCGCTTAGCGTGCTGCATCGTCTCTTCTACCTGTTATCAGACAAGCAAGAGAAAACGGTAACATAGAATTCAAGGAAAAGTTTACGAATGTAGATCAAGATGCTTCATCGTAAAATCAGAAGACTGTGGTTAGGCCGCTTCGCAGAGCTCGTCTTCAGCTGAGACCCATGGCTCTGAACGGTCGCCCCTTTTCACCCACCAGTAAACAATGTACCAAGCAATGAAGGTAACGAACATTAGGGGGATGCATATTTCCATATACAACTGGAGTCCTTGGAACTGAAAGGCTTTCGTTTCATGACCCTGATTATCTGTGCTAAATTTGATGATATCCGTGCTGAAGATTGTCTAAGGCCCAGGTCTTAGCCATCGTTTATCTGTTCAAGATGCGCGTTTACTTACTGCAATGAATGTTCCTGGTAGGAAGAACAGGGTGACTAGGGTAATGATGCGCATTGAAACGGTTTCCTGCTTAGTCTTCCGAGCGATTTCATGCATACTAGTGGTCATTTTTTCCATATGGTGGGCGGATAGCTGAGACTTTCGGGCGAAGAACTCGCTTGCCTTCATACTTCGGTATTGTAAAATGCCATAGAGCTATTCATTCAGCATTAGACTTAGAGTTAGGGATTCTTCATTAGAGGAGTCTTACTAAACTTTTCCGTTCAGCTAGCAGACACAGGAGAGTCTCGGTCCGTGACAGCTGCATTCGGAGGTCCTTCTCCACACCCGAAATGCATTTCTCAAACCTCGCGAACTCAGAATGGCACTTTAGACTAATCTCAGAAGGGAATTGGGGATCCCTGATCACAGAGCGATAGTGTTCCTTCAAATCACGCAGTACTTCGCTATTAAGTTTGAGCACTAAGAGCACTTCATTGGTTTTCTCTTCGATGTACTGTATTCGTTGAAGATCGCTGAATGAGAAGTCGTCTTTCAACGTTGAGGAGCCTTCATTCTGGACCCTTGGGGGCAAAGTTAGACGGTCAGCCCTCATTATAGAAGGGTTCTTCCGTGGTTCGGTTTTCTCCCTTAAGGGTTCGGGGAGGTTTGCGGTTTCCTCTTGTTGTTTTCGCAATGAAAGTTTCGAGGAGAGTGTCTTCCAGCTGCTTTCTGTCATCATTGTTGCAGTTCGAGCTTGAGAGAAGGTCGATAGTGCTCCCGTTGGAGCTCTCGATAAGACAGAGGACTGCCCAGATTTCGTCCGCGACGGTGTCGAAAAGGCGTCGGCTCCACTAGTTGAGGATATTGGAAACATTCCGCTCGGAGTTTTTGGACTTATTGGGCTTGGACCATTAATAGACACTGGGCTAGGGGTCTCGTCGATTGGCGCTGAAAGGGCCTTTCGGGTTACACTCTGAGCTTCTCTCTCTAAATCGTTCAAGTACCAGCGCCAATTTTCTCCCGACCAATTACAGAATATCAAATGCGTTGCAAGGGCTGACGCAAAAGCACCACTGGTTGAATCGAAAGACCTTGGGTTCAACGCTTGAAGCTGTTTTGATGCTTCCGAGATTCTTCTTTTTAGAAGTTTGTTTCCTTTCACGTTGATCCAGAGTGTGCCGCCGGACGTAATGTCGAAAGAATGATATATCGTCGTCTGTCGAATGGACCAAGGTAAATCCACCTGCCCTTTCGAGGGTTCTACTGATCGCAGGTTGTAACATAGACGCATCGAACGTCCTGAGCGTCCTATTTCTGAGACACAAAGGCCTCCATCGGCATTGCTGAGATAGTCGTCGTCTCGGAACCCACTGAAATGAGAATCCTGGGCTTGTTCTTGCGCTCCGAACGGGAAAACAAAATCTAATAACGGAGCCATAACTTGGAAATAGGTGAGAGCAAATGTGAACATCCGATGTGAAACGCGAAGTCGATCTCGAGAATGAAGGGCGTGAATGAACCTGAAAATGTCAGCAGGAGTGCCCCAAGGGTCGATTAGTCGCAAACCCCGCGAACTACCCAGACTCACATGAACCGACAGCGAGGATCAGTATGGCGAGGTTCAATGGCTTTCCGCACATGTTCTTTAAGTTCGTTCGTATTTGCTACACAAATAGCTCGGAATTCTGCGATGGTGAAATAAGCTTATTGACTCATGTATTAAGAGCTTGCCACACTCACCATCGTCCCCATCATTCAGATCGAAGAAATCAAGAGCTGCTTTATTCTCCTCGCTAAACAGCCGGTCTTTCTCGTCTTGAAGGCGGTCAAAGTAGGTTTTGAGAGCATGCGGCGAACAGTAGTGGCGCACAAGGTTTTGTGGATAGCTTTCGAATCTTTCACAGGAACTGATAAGTTGATCCATTGGAAATGAACTACGACTCTCATACATCACAAATCATTCCCTTGGTGGTCCTTTAAAGGACTGTTTCCAAGAAAGGCTGAGAAACACTGCCCCCAAAAAATAATCACGCCGCGTTGCCGAGTTGCCCCTTACCTGCAAGGCTCCTGCGAAGGTGGCTCAGATGCCAACGCCTGAAAAAACTCATTCGTGTCCCCTCCGTTCTTGCCACGCTCAAATGGGCGACTGGTCCAGCCTTAATCATCATCGCTTGGGTCCCCGAAACGCAGGTCGCGAATGTTATTCCTATCTACCTGTCATTTCGTGAGGCTCATTAGCTCGTGAGTTCTGCTGTCTCAATGTTCAGTGGTCCGCACATCAGATAGTTTTTCAGGAATTAAAAATATATATTCTCCATTTTGGACCTTGCTTGGCTATTAGGTTAATGACTGCGAACTCATTGAAGAGAAACTGACCTCAGTAGAGAAGTTGTAGTCTCCATATTTCTTAATAAGGTAACCTTCGAGGGCATCCTGCCTAAGTCGGTATGTGGGAAAAGTGTCCAAAACCCAGTTCATGGTTTCGGGTGAGACGGGAAAGGCCGAATGCGCAGGCGTGGGGTTAACTAGAGAACGGCAGATCACACCGTCGAGGCAGAAAATCAATTGAGTAAACAACCGGTGAGCAAGATGCGGAGGTAGCGGTAAGGCGAATCGACAAAAGCGAAAAAATTGGGCTGATCATCTAGCTGAGTGATGAATATTTATTGCCTCAGCTCATTGACGGCGACCGTATCTGAGGCTCAACTGCCGCTCGTAGAGAAGGCAACTCGTAGCCTTGTGACGGCAGCAATGCAATCACGTATACTTTACAGGACCCAATCAATGAACGATCTGTGTGTGTCTTGCAGAAACAGCAACCATTCTGAACCCGTTTATACTGCGAGTGGTCCACGTGGCTCCAGCCTTCATCGGAAACTACAAGGGCGGTCCTTGACAAAAGAGGCTTCTGATGTAAAGCGATAAGGCCACTGGAGAAGCCGTTTCCAAGCAGTGAAGATGCTTGATGAGGCTCATGCGCGAGAGGTTGACTGAACATGTGTTCTATGATGATTCGAACAAGAAGGTTTGTTCGAAATTTGGCTGCGGATTCGACTCTCTGCCTACGGAGTGTTATGCAAGCCTAATTCAAGTCTACAGCTCTACATTTATTCACCTGTTAATGGATCATAACTTAGCTCCCAGCATCGACATCGTGCCGGACTCTCCTCGCGCAAGGCTCTCTGTCCTCCTCAGCGCCTCGCTTGGGTATCATGGCCAGCGGCGAACCCTCGCTCCGTACATCTTCCTTATCGAAAGGTTTGAGCATCTTAGCGAAGTCATTTTTCACAACCAGCTTCTGATGGAGCGCCTCATCATCTAGCTTCGTAACCTCGCTATCCGAGTAATCATTATTATGGCCAACCTGCTCTTCAAGCTCTCCTTCACTAATGCTAATGGCTACGAAGCGTCGTCGAATTAAGGTCGCGATCTTGCCACCTAGGTAGTGGTTTCAATAGCCACAAGTATCGAAACGGGCCATACCAAAGATTTTGTCCCCTTCCTAGGCCTCGTCGTAGTCTGTCACAATGACATAGTTAGCCACTCGTTCTTTCAACGGTTTGATATTGGTACTTTGCATACGTTCCTCCTCCATACCATTATAAGGATCCTCAAGAGGGGGTGCGCGTTTCCATACCAATATAGGTATGATTCCAAACCTCTAGGAGAGGGACGAAAGATACCAGCTCGATATTAAGGTTCCAGTTATCTCCCACTGTGCCTCCGTTAGCATCTAGTTCATAGATAGTCATCTTTCGCCGGAGGCCATCCTTGGAGTCGCAGGCATAGTAGACAAGAATATTGTCGCTCTTCACGTCTCGACCGTCACTTCCCCTCCTGGCCCTGGGCCCCCGGATCCCTCCCACCGTCTTTCTAATGAAGAGGAACCAGTAGCGGGCCCTACTCCTTGACCTCGCCGCACCCTAGCCTCGACTTGTACAGTTCAACAGGCCATGTACTTCAAACAGGTGTAGGTGGCAGTCGCTCTAGCCGAAGACATACTAGATCGGGAGGTGCACATGACAGAAGGTATACTTGCAGCGGACGCGGCTGGTCATTTTGACGCAATTCTTGCTATTTCGGAGACTGAAATTTAGAGTGATCTGGGTGCTGTTGCGGTCGGGATGGAGGAGAGGTAGGAGGAGAGGTAGGAGTAGGTCGAGCCGGAGTCGGAGGGAGCTATGGATGTCATCATGATCGTGCGACGAAACTGACGGGAAAAGAACGGTGATTTCTGTGGAACTCATAGTTACCAGGGGGCGATGGGATGGAAAAGGAGAGAAGGGATGAACACCACGGTTGATTTTGGCTCAGCGCGTTCTAAATTAGCTCCCGCGTTGAATTGTGGAACCAGATCGCGCTATCACGTGCTGCTCTCTGATCTGGACCCTGCTTCCGTCTTCTAATTAAACCTTTATCTATTGAAGTCAATTTACGCGTCGACCGAGGAAACTCGCAAACTACAAATAGAAGAAAACAATCTTATTGCCTCCAATACTTGGATTCAATGGAATGCCGCACGGATGTAGGACAGAATGCATGCCAAACACCGGCAGGATCCAGGAATTTTGAATTTTTAGATATATCTCCGGAGACCGGGCGGTTTTTGAGGCCACGGGAAGCGTATAGTTGGAAGGTCGTTGGATTTCCAAAGGCAGATGTGGACTGCTCTGTGGTCGTGCCTCAATCAATCACTGATTGACCAAGAAGTAGCAACTGTCACATGTTCAATCACCAACTGCCACAGAAGACGACTCAACCAAACGCCTTTTCTCCGTTTAAATATTAGCGTATCTTATACTGGAATCCATATACGGCTCGGTAGAAGCCCGAATACCGCATCACGAAGCTCCACTTCACCCCTTTTGGTCTGCATTCATCGTACCTTATTGGTGTCTCCTTCCCCGCGACATCTTCCTTCACACCCCACCGTCGCAATCTTAGGTTCTAGCGCTTCTTCGTTAATGTGCCCATAGCGGTAGATTGCGGTGTCGCACAATCACTTCTCATCCCTTGATCGGCACGACAAGCGAAACCTTCTCGCCCTTCTCAATTCCCAACCCAACACCCTCGCCATCGCTTCCACTTCCGTCGACGTCGGATTTTTGAGACATTCCACCCCCGACTACTCCTTGCTGCTCGAATCCGCCTTCGCTCTTCTGCTCCCTCAGCGCCACCATGCTGCCGTCCGCTCCATCTGAAGTGCTATGCACAGATTTGTACCCATATGGCAGCGAAGCACTGAGCTTACGGGCGTGGTTCCTCCAACTTTTGATTCGTGGGACTTGGGTATGAGATCGTGCTTGCGGGGAGGTGTGCGTCTCAGGGTTATCGCGGAACGTGAGGGTAGTAGCGGAAGTTGAAGTGAGAGGCGTGGAAGCGTCAGTGCCGAACATGCGGGTGGCATCAGCGGCGGCTTTAGAGCGGATGAAGGCTTGACTGCCACCGTTGTTACTTCTTGGTTCAAAATTCCCAATGCTAGCAAGACGGGTTGATGGAAAAGGGTACAAGACTTACTGCTCTTCAGTCAGGCCCGGCATGCAGATGTCTACTCGACGAACATCCGTGGGTGAGCTCTAGACATGTCGGTGTCAGCGGTTGCATTCGACAAGACGCCAGCTTCGAGTCGTCTTACAATTTGCAGCGATGGCTTTTCGTGACCTTGGGAGGTACAACATAGAAAAAGCGCTTTATCGAGGCCAGGGTTTCATTCGTATTTTTCATCGTCGTGATTAAAATTCTGAGAAGTAAAACAAAGGTTTTGGCAGTCGTGGAGATCGTTGATATGCAAAGATATGAGACAAAATGACCCGCTTGCTCAACGCAATAATGAACAAGTAAAACACACAGAAAGCATACACACACTTTGTCTAGCAACGAAAGTGAAAGGAGACAGTTTAAGGTTGTTGGGGTTCGCTGTGATGAAGCAGAGAAGACCCTCAGACTACTGTCTCAGAGGTATATAAGAGGCTCGGACGGGGATGACTTGCCACGCGAGTACTCTATACATTCCTTACTTGCCAGAGTCAGGACAATGCTAAGGTACCTAGGTACCACATTCCTTGTTTCCAAAAACTTGATGCGGCACACCGGATAGGTCGGCGAGGTTTGAAATATGTTAGGTAGGTGCAACTTCAAGCCTTATAGTCTTCGGCGGAGAACAATCATCGGGCAGTATCATGCGCATTCATTTCGTAACTCAAGCACTCGTGCAGATCTCCACATGTGTCTGTACTTTGTGAATAGAAAAGGGTAACGCTCGACTGGGGTTTTCGCTTACGAGCTGTGGAACGTTCCTTGCATCTCTGGGAGCCACTGACGCATTCCACAAGCAGGTACCTTTGTATCGTTCAACGCGTCGCAGAAACGCGACTGAAAACTTTAAATGCCTTGTTGTTAAGCAAGTGGCAAGATCCCGCGCTGCAGAATTTAATGTCCGGTCCAAGCCACGGAACTCTCCGATATACATAAAACAAGGTTCCTGTCGCACTGGTTACCTGATCAGACTAATGTAAGTATCATCAAATGACAGTGCACTCGTGCTATCAATGCTCGTGCGTGGGCCTTGCATCTGGGATTAGCTAAAGCATCACGGTGCAGGTCCCACATACTTGAAGCCACCAGGAACGAGAAACAATTTGTTTCACATGTATCCATAGAGCTACTCGAACTGCTCATCTCGTTCATCTACTTCGGGTAATCCTTGATGTGGTAGCTCTTGAGCTTGACAAACTGGTCGAAGCCGAATTTACTCAGAGTCTGTCCTTTCCCCGAGTCTTTCCAGCCGACCCACGCAAGGTCCTGCTAACATTAGTTTATGCCCATGGGTTCAGTCGGTATTAACTTACTGGACTAGGAAAGTCGCAACGATTGACAAAGACAGTCCCTGCCTCGACGTCATCCACGAGTTCATGGCCTTTTGCAACATCCTTGGTCCAGATGCTAGCAGTTAGGCCGAACTGGCTATCATTCATCAACTTGATGGCCTCCTTATCGTCTTTGACCTTCATGACTGGAATTACGGGCCCAAACGTCTCTTCCGTCATCACAAGCATGTCGTGATTGACATTCGTCAGAAGAGTAGGGACAACGTAGTTGCCGTCGGACGGAGGCGATTTGAAGGATTCGTTCTCTGGTGTAGCATCTTTCGCACCTTTATCAAGGGCATCCTTGATATGAGAGCGGATCGTCTCTGCCGATCGCTTAGACACAACGGGACCAATATGTGTTTTGGTATCGAAAGGGTCTCCGAGTTTGTAGCCCTTGAGAACCTCCTGCACAGCGGAAACGAACTCGCCGTAGATCTTTTCATCGACATAGACTCTCTCAACGCTGCAACAGCTCTGTCCGGAGTTAAAGACGGCACCATCGACGATCTCCTCGGCCGCCCATGGGATGTCGACGTCGGAGCGGATATAAGCTGGATCTTTGCCACCAAGCTCCAGGCCAACTCGCACAGCCACACGATCACTAGCAGCAGTCTGTACAGCAAGGCCTCCAGCTACAGAGCCGGTGAAACAGACAAGCTGGATTTGAGGCGATCGAACCAATGTCTCGATCTGGCTCAGTGCCCCGCAGTGGAAGTGCTGCATGACACCTTCTGGCAAACCGGCTTCAGTGAAGATCTCTTGAATGTGCTCGGCCGTTGTAGGCGTCTGAGGGGACGGTTTCAGAATGACAGAATTCCCCGCAAGCAAAGCCGGTACAATCGAATTAATAAGGGTCAAATATGGGTACTGCAGTGCACATCAGTTGCCGTACAAGTGGGAAAAGAGCCTCATGTGACGAACATTCCATGGGAACAAGATCAAGACAGGGCCTATTGGCACCTTCCGAATATACCTCTTGATCCCTTTCTCGGCCTCGCCGTCTGTGTCGCTGAGAGCATCGTCGCTGATCTTGAGGAGATACTCGCCGCGCGCCACGGCCGTGGTGACCTCCTTAGCTGTGTAGGCGATGGGACGGCCCATCTGCTCCGTGATCTCTTTTGCTAGCTCATCCTGCTTGTCGTTGAGCAGCTTGAGCGCTTTCTTTACGATTTTCTGTCGCTCGCTGAGAGACGTCTTCCGATAAGCCTCGAAAGCTTTGGTTGCAGTAGCCGGGAGGGCTTGCAGGTCGCCCTCTGTCAAGCCATTACGAGTCAAGACGGGCTTGTTGGTAATTGGCGAGATGGTCGTGAGTGTTTCGACGGACATGATGTGGCTCTGCAATATCAAAACTCAGGTATAGGCTAATTGTTTGGAGGCTCAACCGAGAATTTGGGGGCGTTCGCCTTTTCGCAGTTTCGAGTCCGATGCCGGGCCATGACCTCACCTGCACGTCCACAGCGCTAGGTCTGTTTTAGACCTAGCGAGATCAGCCTTGTCAAGATGACCTTCCGGCGGGCCATTCAACACCACAACATCCATTAATTGCCAGCACAGCTCCACAGACTTCACCCTCTTCATCTCGCAGAGCTTGACGGTAGGCGCCTACCCCATTTAGGGTACTTGGTTTCGAACCCAAGCCGATAAACTCATTAGCTGCATTCGCGCCTCTCACGCGAAGTCTGGTCTGAATATACATTCAGGTTTTTATACGCGTACTTTACACTGCCAGACTCCACTCTGGAAGTGACCCGTTTCAATTTCTAGCACAGATGTCTTAGTTCGCAGTCCCAGGCCTTGCTTGACGGCTCTTCCTCCCTACAGCATTCTTTACCACTTTGCACCAGCACTTTCAGCGCCCCCGCCCCGACAAACAGTGAAGAGATTTTTGAGTTAGATTCCATCTCTCTGCTACCAATTCAATTCAACCTTGCGGTGTTGGCTGGGTATATTCCCCCCAGCTGAGGTTAGCAAAGACCCCACGGTCAATCTGTCGATTTCTATGGGAGAATTTTGCCTCATATGTACAGGAAATTCTGACCACACCACCTAAACCATGGAGCACTATCATCGCAGGCCCAAGAAAAGGGTCGACGGGAAGCGCATGCTCTCGAATGTGGCCTTAAGACTCATTCGCGCTCCTAGGAAAGCTGAAGAGTACCTGCCGCATGCAGCGTCAACCTGCATACCGGATTCTGTGATAGCAGCTGGGGGCTGGGAGCTGACGCTGTGCGGGCTAGACTGAGAGTAATATCGGAGTCCGAATTTACTTACCGGAAGTCTAAGATATCATGCTGATCATTTTTCTCTTACTTGACGCTGTTCTCAGGGTTACCCGTGCCAACCCCCGGTCCCACCCACGGCCCATCTCTTCAACCTCCGGGCTCGATCGGGACAAAGGTGGTGGTCAATCTCACCTCACGTGAGCACCTAGACTGCCGACCGGCATCGCGAGGTCCTCCAGGCGCTAGACCTGGCCGCAATGCCTGTGCCTACGCCCTGGTGGGCCTTACTTTCATCCTCGCTCCATCCGCCACACTAGGTTTCGTGGTTGGAAAGTCAATGATCGCCCGGAAGGGTATGTCCGAGCCAGAGAGAGTATACCTTCTCTATTAGACGTTCCTGCAGAGGCAGCTACCAAGATGGATTCTGTGAAAAAAGGTAATTGATGACATTTCAGGACCGTTGAAATGCGGAGCAAACCACAGCCAACACTATCGAATCCCTCCACAAGGTGCGTAGATCATGTTATCGGTCGTTATGACATGGTCTCTCAGGTTGTCGAGCGGATCGCCTCCGTATGCCCATTGTCGTCAGACAGTACCCTCAAGTTGGTTGCGATCGGAGCAGGCAAGACTATGGTATGGAAACAGAGAATGCAAGCAGGGCGACGACGGGTTCCTACGCCGCCACCACTCGCGGGAGACTCAGACCAGGTATGTTGACCCCGCTAGTCCGCACGTACTCGATTCGGAACTTCTTATCTTAACAGAGCTATTATTGGCCTGACTTCCAACTCCAACGCATCCACCTTTCCATAGGGGTATCTGAACAAATTATGTAATACAGCTGACTGCCCGGAAGCCGTGAGTCCTCCTCTTATTGTGGAGGACTCGCACGACATGCATTACCGAAGCCCATAACAGACGCCATTATCATGCAGGACATTTCTGGATTCTGACGCCAGCGATTCGAAACAGGGGTGATCCTCGAACCATGTGGTTCATGTCACGACAAAGAGAAAGGCTTTTTGGCCTCATTTTAGGGGACTATCGTGGTGTGTTGTTGCGAGCAGTGATTCATACCGTCACTGCTGTCCTGAAATCAGGGGTCTTGGAACTCGCCGGCGATTAACACGCAGGCTGCCAGCGGGAGAGAATTTGGGGTGCAGCATGACCAGCATTCTCGCTTAGTGGCGAGCAAGTCGTGGTTGGTGTGCTACTGGGGGCCTGCGTTCGAGGGACGTACCCGTAAGTATACGCACCTTCGGGCGGTTTAGCGCGAGAGAGCGACCGCTGCTCGCCGTTTCTGCGGACAGGGTGGCCGCCAATCGAGCTGGCTGCGAATCACAGATGCCAGCAGCTGGTGCACGGGTTCACCGACAGTATGGGTCAGCAGCAGAAGCGTGTGGTGGTCGAGGAAGAGGTCTTGATTCGCAGATACCGTTCGGTACGTGCAGCAAGCATAGGAGGCTTTCAGGGCGTGAGCAGGCGGTGATATAGGCCAGGTCTGCACCGATGAGCCAATATAATGTTTGATTGCGGTGGTGGCCACTGTGGAGAATGGGTTGCAGACGTCAAGCGGCGGCACGCGGCGATCCTGTGGCAGTTGTTGCTTGAGGAGGCCGCAGCTATCTCGTTCAGACTGATCCCGGAATGTCTGGGGCCCAGGCATGGTAACAGATTAAATGGGACAGTCCAAAATCACTGGAGGAGCGACACTTTTCAAAGCTTCCAGCTCCACAACGTAGACTGCATAGATTAAGAAATTTATCGCATGCTCTCCTACCCTACGCGCATTCCTCTCTTTAATCTTAGCAAAATCGATTCATGCTGTAGTGCAGAAGAGTTCATGTTGTCGAGGTTCGGGTTACTAAACGAGTGTCCCATTTAATCTGTTACCATGCCTGGGCCCCTGACGAGTGATGCAGCTAGGTCCGGATATGGGCCTCGAGTATGCCGGCCGGTATTGGGCACCCCAGCTCCCGCTGGCAGTCTCCACCGAAGCATGCACAAAAGCCCTGGAGCAGTGGAGATGCTCATGGAGCTACTATACCCCGCGACTTCACTAGCCACGACGGAGGAGGCGCTGCAGGGAAAGTATATTGTATGTCACCGCAGCCGGCGAGCCAGCCAAGAAATCCTACCATTCAGCTGCACACTAAACTTTCTCAACGTCGACGGGCACTGCGTGCTCGCCCTTTACTCACCGTCTGAACTCCTGCCCTCCTGCTTCCAACTGCTCCTCCAGCCACCATTGCGCCTGTTCGTGATATCGAAACCATCTATCGTCGACTAGCGTTGGAGAGAAGAGCGGAGCTCGCCTCAGTACGGCCGAGGTCGCGGCCGCTAGCATCATGATTTCCACCAGTCTTCATCAGTACACCCCGGCCTTCAGCAACCTGCCATCGCCGAATCTGGTCCACCACGACCAACACCAGCATTCTCACAGCCAGCACATGGGCCAGTCAAGACTGGATGCCCTCGCCCATAGCTCTCAGTACACCCTCCACTGCCAGCAGCCACGCCACGTCCTTCCTACGGGAAAAGGCATTGTCAAACCGCGCCACCACGGCTTCAGTAATGGGCCCATCGCAGCAGCTCCCCGCAGCCAACGCGACGCCATGCTCCACGACCGCTCAGGGCGTTCTTCGGCCTCAGGGCCGGTGCGGCGACGGATCAGCCGTGCATGCGACCAGTGCAATCAGTTAAGGACCAAGTGCGATGGAAAGAGTCCTTGTGCGCATTGTATGGGTGCGTATGCGAGTGTGCGTGATGTCCTACGTATTAGAAGCTAATAGGTCTCAGAATTCGGTCTGACGTGCGAGTACGTGCGGGAACGCAAGAAGAGAGGGAAAGCGTCTAGAAAGGACATCTCCCAGCAAACCGCATCAGCAGCGGTAGCTGGCACCAATCCGGAGCCTTCCTATGGCAGTCCACGATCTCGTGACGGATTTTCTTCTGGAGACCAAGGCCTCACTGATTCAACCATAGGAGGCCATGAAGGGATGCTTGGGCCACGCTCAATCATCGATCTTCCGCCGCCAGATCTACCCCTTCCAAGGTCTTCTAGCATGGCTGGTAGCCGTAATATGGACGGCGGTGCCATGTACGGTGGCATCAATCCAATGTCACGAAATATGAGTCTTTCAGCCATCGACGGCATGTCCGACTATGGCTCTTTGGACGACTTCAACCGCTGCATGATGCATCCTTCTGCTGCAGCACCTGGCCATCCAACGATGCAGAGTGGTGCTGACGTACTCCCTCATCCCATTATCCCGTCAAATAACATTCAAGAATACTCTGACAGCCCCTACTCCATGATGAGCCCCAAAAACCGACGAGCTCCGCCGAACGCATACCGCATGCCTACTAGCGAGTCGCCAATGCCAGGGTTTATGGGAAACTCTCCAGTCTCCGGCTCACCCGGTTGGCTGTCATTGCCATCGCCATCAGCCACAATGTACGTAGTAGCACCATCTTTGCGCTATCCGGTACTGCAGCCATTGGTGCCACACCTAACGAACATCATTCCACTCTCACTTGCTTGCGATCTCCTGGACCTGTACTTTCAAAGCTCTTCGTCTGCCTTCATGCAGCCGTTGTCTCCATACGTTCTTGGCTATGTCTTTCGCAAACGATCTTTCCTACGGCAAAACCACCCAAGAATATGCAGTCCGGCTTTGCTTGCAAGCATGCTTTGGATAGGAGCGCAGACCAGCGAGTCGCCATACCTCACATCACCGCCCTCGGCTCGGGGTAAGATTTGCGAAAAGCTCCTGGAACTTACTGTTGGACTGCTCAAGCCGCTCATCCACTCTTCAGCAAGTAGCGAGGCCAGTTCAACATACACTAATGCTATCATCAACGGCGTCGCATTAGGAGGGTTTGGGGTAGGAGCACAAGAAACCAAGCGCCACGGCTCCCCTGGGGCGACCAGTGGGCTTGACGACGTTGCCACGTACATGCACCTCGCAGTTGTCGTATCTGCTAGCGAGTACAAAGCTGCCAGTCTTCGGTGGTGGAACGCTGCATGGTCTTTAGCGAGGGAGCTAAAACTGGGCAGGGAGGTTCCACCAGATCTAATGCCGCTTGATCAAGGCGGGGATGAAGATGCAAATGCTCCTAGAGAGATTGACATGGACATGAACCACAACATACCCAGAGGTCAAACGAATGGTGCTCAAACCAACCCTTCTATAACGACTGAGGAGCAAAGAGAGGAGCGAAGGCGGATTTGGTGGTTGCTATACACGATGGATCGCCACTTGGCGCTCTGCTACAATAGGCCACTGTTTTTGTTGGACGTCGAGTGCGATGGCCTACTTCAACCGGTAGATGACTCCCTATGGCAGGCTGGCGAGTATTTCAACGGGGACTCCGCTCAATCGTTTCCAGATTCAACCTCCCCATATCTACGACGACGAGGTCCAACTTCCGAATGCACTGGATACAGTATATTCGGATATTTCCTACCTTTGATGACGATCCTGGGCGAAATCGTCGACCTCAATCACGCGCGCAACCACCCGAGGTTTGGCCTGCGTTTTCGAAGCGGCTCCGACGGGGACGACCAAGCCGCCGAGGTTGTAAAACAGTTGGAAGCATATGGAGAGAGTCTTGAAGAGTTCAAGGTCCGGGGCCTTTCTGAAGCGAACGTCGAAGCCTCAACTCTAAACCAGTACGAAGTCAGCACCCCTTCAGCACGGTCCGTCAACTCATCAACGTCTCGAATCCACGAATCAATTCTGCAAACAAAAATCGTGTTTGCGTATGGCACGCACCTAATGCACACATTGCATATCCTTCTAAATGGGAAATGGGATCCCATATCCCTTCTCGACGATAATGATCTCTGGATATCCTCCGAATCCTTCATCACTGCGACTGGCCATGCAGTCTCAGCCGCCGAGGCCATCAGCGATATTCTCGAGAACGATCCCGACCTTAGCTTCATGCCCTTCTTCTTCGGCATATACCTACTACAGGGCAGCTTCCTGCTCCTCCTGATAGCCGACAAGCTACAAGGCGAAGCTAGTCCTAGCGTTGTTCGAGCATGCGAGAGCATTGTTCGAGCGCACGAAGCGTGTGTTGTCACACTCAATACAGAATATCAGGTGAGACCGCTGTACTGCGTCTACTTTCCCCTGAGACTCTTCCTTCTTTAGCTTCAATCATCTGAAATGAGCGACATCATGGTCACTAACATGTCTTCTCGCAGAGGAATTTCCGCAAAGTCATGCGCTCGGCTCTCGCTCAGGTGCGCGGGCGCCTGCTGGAAGACTTCGGTGAACAGCAACTCCGCCGGCGTGAGGTGCTCGGGTTGTACCGATGGACGGGTGACGGGACCGGCCTCGCTCTCTAACTCTGAATCCAAGCCCTACCGGCGATAGCAGATGGAAAGGGTTTGAATACGACCTTGCTGGAATGACTCTTAGCACTCTGCTCAATGACAGCTTCGTCTCGGCGCGGTTTCTATTTAACTCCAGCACCATGCTGCTCCTCGTTACAAGACCACATCTCTCGACCGCTCTTCTCGGTCTGCATCTTTCATTCTTTCATTGAACTAGGGTAGGGGCTGGGTAAGAAGTAGTCTGTTTTTTGGGGCAAAATCGCCTTGGTAACGTTTTCAGTCACGAACATCTTCGGTGGCGAAGGGGGGCTTCTGAATTGCCAAAAGTCATCCACATTCTCGGGTACAGGGAATCGCGAGCCGGCAAAAGAATACATGTTTTGAAAGCGTTTGAAAACTTCTGGTCGCTGGTTGCTGGTTTTCTTATCATATACCCATTTCACACAGCTTGTACAGCCTTCCATGGTGGAGGCTCGTTTCAAATTCCCCAATCGCTACTTGTATACGTTTCATGGCCGTGGTCCAGCACATATCATATCATTTTTACATCTATACACCAAATTCACCGAATTCACCGGCACACCGGGTGGCTATATTATACGCCTGGTGCTGCAGAGCATATACATGTATAACTGTAGTTCCCCGAAACACGCAATCATGTTTTATATGCGGTTCCTCGTTGAAACGCGCAATGGTAGCTGATATCGGGCGAGGTGCAGTGGAGCCGTGAAACGTGTTTCAGATCTATGGCCGAATCGGTTCGGATCGAAGCGAGAACATGGAGGGGGACGTTGGTTCTAGTGATCTGCATTTGTCCCTCCGTCACTTCGACGTCAGATGAATACGACGGCCGCTCGTTGGTAGGATCCAGATAGCGAAGACTTCCGTTCTCGAGCGATAACACTGCGGGGAGTGGTCTATCGATTGATGACAATGCATTGCGCATCGATTAACTACTCTCTCTCTTTCTCTCTCTCTCGACTCTTCCCATTTGATCTTCTTTTCTTAAGTTCGTCTTGGCACCCGATGTCACGTGCTAGATAACTCAGTTCACCGAAACGCTCAAAAATCTGATGAGTGCCCTATTCATAGATGCTGATAGGGCAACTGATGTACTCGCTAAGTTTGATGATATTTTCCAGAGATAGGTACTTATATCGGGAAGCTTTCTCAACAATATCCAAAGATACTTTTACCGCCTCTTCGCAACCCTCGCACGTGAATGTAAAGGTTCGAGGCTCGTGAAAGGGCTCTCAACTGGTACGTAACTACATAGGCTCGTAGTGGATCGAATTCTTAGTTTAAAGAGCTATAGTATAAGGGTTACATTAACGTAACGCTCTTTCGAATTAAGTGACCTATTCAATTGTTGAGCCAAGCGGCTTTCAGTTCTTCCTCGTTTCTAGTATAGACTATGAAAGAGGCCAGGCCTTGCCTCGCGATGAGATCTAGATTAGGCAACTAGTCCGTGCCCTTCAGGTCCTTACATCTACACTGGAAAATCTTGAGTCCACAGTGCCTCATCATACAGCGTCATGATAATAGCAAATTCAGCGCACAAGTGACTCAATTTGCGAATCTGAGCAACAACGTTGTGTAAGGCACCTAATCTACGCTAATGGTGTACCCGGCACAGATTGGTAGCCTACCACAGCCCCCCCTTTCAACTCCACGTTGCTCTTTGCAGCAGCCGTTGACGACCTAAAAAGATCACCATCCCCGACAAGTACCGGCACGTCACCATCCTTCCCTTCCCATGGTCCAATACCCCTCGCTTCCAACGCCTGTCTCTGCAATTGCATTAGCCCCTGCTGCACCCACTCTTCCTGCATGCTCGCAAACCTCCCCCATCCAATCCACAGCACTAGCCTTGCGACGAACATATCCAGAAAAATCATCAGGGAGCCCACAGCCAAAATAATAGCTAGCCCTACAACGCTAAAGCTGGCATGATCTTTGCTTATGACTTTCTGATTCTGACAAAGCGCCCTCATCCCGGCGTCAGCAGGCGGCTCTATCTGGGAGGGACTCCGCAAGCCCGGACGAATTGCAATGTCTGGTGGAGTTGCATACTCGACCACGCTTCTTTGAAGCATCGCAAGCGAGATGTTGTGCATATTCGCGGCCTCAACCTCCCATTGATTGTCAGGAAGGCTGGACGAATACGACGTTGATCCCCAAAGATAGTCCTTTGCGAGCAGCAGGTCGTCTCCGAGCAATACCATTGTCAGCTGGAGTGACATACTCCACGCAGATTTCCAAAGAAGGGTGAAGGTTGAGGATTGTATTGAACTAAGATTAAGCGATTTGGTCGCTTCATTGCGGACATCGTACAGGCCTGTGAGAGGTGTGCATGTGGTACGATGGGAGCAGAACTGGTATTGCTGCGTACAGCCTAGGAAAGAGGCAACGCGATTCGCAGACTTGAATCCGGGAAGGTCGGTGTTATTGGTGGCTCGATAGAGCGGATCCGTAACGTTACCGAGATAGGCGGCCCTGTTGATTATGGAAAGTATGGATACATCTGAGTCGGTGGTGTTGAGGTCCGAAATGGGAATATAGTCGCTCACGGAAGCGTCGCGTAAATAGGAATTAAACCACCTAGGGGTCAGTTAGGAGCTGGACTCGAGTAGCAGGGGAAAATAGGGTGGCTTTATCGGTAGCCAAAGACTTACGATATTGTGTAAGGCGGGGCAGGTAGTGATTGCGAGTAATTACTCCAGGCAAATGTTACATTGTCGGGAAAGGTCTGAGGTATGCTTTGTCCGAAACAGTACAACTTGAAGGTATCGCCAGGCAGGGCATCGTCAGCCTCGGGAGGTTGTATCCAGCCTGATGAATAGCGTTCTTCAATCAGGACGGGTGCGCAAGTAGTGACTCGCCGAATTTGAATGGAGTCTTCTTCACGAGCATTTAAGCCCATGTCGTCGTTCGAATCGACGAGGCCGGAGTCAAACTTCAGAGCGGGAGTTTCACAGACGCCGTCCGCGAAAGGACAGGGAGAATTTCGGGTGATGGTGGAATTCAGACGTGGTCGGACCATTGTAGAGCAAAGAGACGCAAACGTTCCCGTTTGCTCATCGTAGCAGGTCCTGGCATAACTAGCGCTCCGAGTGTAGCTCCATCAGCCAAGCACAGCTTGGGAATTCAGCGTGGCTAGTTGAGATTCATTGAACGAATCTTCGGGAGTGTTGATGGGATTTGGAACTGATTTTGGCCATCCGCAAACATCACTGCGGACGAGAGCTTGGTTACTCGTAGTAACCACGCGGGACGAGAATAAACCAGCGATGCCAAAGATGGCTAAGTGGACTAGGCAGATCAGAATGAGAGGCATCGATCGGGAAAATGTGCGGCGAGCATGCTTCCTCCATAGCCATACAGTCTTCGTAGCCTCCCAGGCGGCGTTTGAACTACTAGCGGCGTTCCTTAGGAGTGCTTGTTGCTGATGATGGAGTCCGTCCTTCGCCCGCGAACTTGATCGGATTTGGTGTAGAACGAAGCAGACCACTCGCCAGAAGAAGCCGCCGGAAGCTTGCACGAACAGGGCGAGGAATGCGACAAGAATAAGGCCCTGTGCCGCGGGAAGTGTAATAGTCGCGCCAAGGTATTTGCCGTCGCCTATAAAATATTCAGTAACTGTGGGACGGTAGTGTCGGCTTATCGGGCGAAACCCGTGTAACTGAGAGTCGACCTACTCCAATTTATCCAAAAACCGTTATGAATACCACTGTCTCCCATTTTTATAGTGACCTGCAGAGAAATCAATGTTCCAACATCCAGCGGGGAGGGGTTAGCGGCTACATGTAGTGCGGCAGCTGATTTCAGCCACATCAACAAAGTAAACCGTTTTCAGCTTTCAGCTCTCAGCTTCCTTAGCTCAGCCAATAAATCTACTGCAACTCTGTTGCTGAACGCCACGCCTAGAAGATAAGAATGCATAGCTTCGCACCAATAGCGCTGTCTTACGAGCTGGCAATGAGAAGAAAGCATGGCCTAGAACGCTCCAATTATACCCCAAAGTGTAAAATATGCTGGGTAAATTCCATTACAGTTCTTGGTAGAACTTTAACACTTTCCTCGCTTCAAGGGCACTTAACTGTGCTACTTACAGTTGTTCTACCTTTTGAACTATACCTAGAGGTGTTTGGATGAATGAATGACTTATACCTGCGGGTAAGAGAGAGGGAAGTACCTTGGGAGCTCGCCAGATCATACTGCTGAAGGCCATTTTGAGAAGTGATAAGGAATTGATAGCGACGAGAAAAGAATATATACAGCCTGTGAATTCACGGGGCCACCATACACAGCCACAAACATGTGTATATATGGAGGGAACCCTAAAGTCGGACTTCCATCTGGAATATCTAGGTACAACATCTCGTAACCTCCTTCCCGACATTCCTCATGCTGCGTGTCGATTGAGCTGGATGTTGCATTGCACGCGCTAACGCTCAGCTGCTTCGTTTCTAATCAGAATTCGACGTCTTAGCTCTCTTTCAACCCTACTAAGCGTCGAAAAGGTTATGAGGGGCCATGCGAATATTTTGCATTTGGATTGGCGAGCAGTGGTTGACTCAATAAGTGACCGTGATCGGAACGCAGCTGCGAATAGCATCTTTTCGCAGTACATCTACAGGATGATGCTGCCTTTTTACGGTAATGTTTAGGTATCGCTTCTGAGAATACTACACAGATCTAGATTTCTAAGGATGACAGAGGAGATTGAGTAGCTGTGGTGCGCGCAATGGCGATTATAGATAGAACGATGCGATGGATGTTGCATCTGCAAATCTTTGACATGGCGAAGACGCCTTGAGGTGTTTATTACTCGAATGCCCTGGGTTCCTCACGATGTATACCTAGGATTGTGCAGATGAACGAAGTCAGCGCGAAGATGCTTTGGAAGATGTTGTGCATAAATGCATTAGTCACCAATGCATGCACAACCTCCGAACCTCGGTCAATATCAGAAGGCAAAGCATCTCCATCCGCAACACGAGCAATGCGCGCCTGCTACCGATGTAATTCCTACACGCCAGTATGGAGTTTATGTCGAGTCTGCAGAACGGTCTCGACGAGTTGAAGCCGTCCTTGTTTGGTGAGAAGCCCCCTAATCCAGCAGCTCCCTAATATCTCCCTAACGCCCCTCTGTCTATCTTCAATATCTAATGTAACGTCTTTCTAGAACTTCTTTCTGAACAACAACTGTCCTCTCTATTACCTCCCTCTCTCCGATACCTTTTGACTGTCGCCACTCTCCGGTATCCCCGGTACCTCCTCTCCGTCGCCAACTCCTTCGATGAGGTCTACGCGGTGCTCATGCTCCTGGTGGAGCGACACTTCCTCCGAACATACGGTGGCGGCTTCACCGAGAACTTCTACGGACTGAAACGCGAACGTGTGCTAAGGACCAAAGGCGGGGAGGTCCCGCGAGCACAGCTCGGCGCACCGAGCGATGTGCGCGAAACACTCAAGCTCCGGGACAGTGATGTCTGGCGGAACCTGGCCGTGATGGTGGGCCTACCGTACCTAAAACGAAAGCTAGATGAAAGCTACGACATCCATGCCGCGCATGCGAACGTGTTAGGCCCAACTTTCAACCGCAATCGCGACACATTACCGCCTGGGGCGAGTATAAAGCAACGGCTGATATTCTACTACAAATGGTTCCTACGGCACATCTACCCGAGCGTGAACGCAGCGTACTACTTCTCCATGTTAGCATTCAACCTGGCGTATTTGTTCGACGGGTCGAAATACCATTCGCCATTTATGTGGCTGATTGGGACTCGAGTACGGAGACTAGGAGAAGCTGACTACCACGCCATCGAATTGGCCACGAACCCAAGGCCACCACCAACGCGGCCAGGCCGGATACCAGGCGAGGGAACATCGATCTTCAATCCTCGAACACTTGGCCGAACAGTATATCCACGCCTCCTCTCCTCTCTCCGCATCCTCCTTCCCACATCCATATTCGCCCTTAAGTTTCTAGAGTGGTGGCACGCGTCAGACTTTGCGCGGCAACTTTCCCGAAAAGCAGCTGAGAGCTTAGATTTACCACCACCAGTCATATCAGGCCTTACCTCTACCACATTCTCAAAAAAGAAGCAGCAAAAGTCGCAATCGCAACCAGCATTAGACTCCGAGGAACCCTCCCTGTCGGAAAATAAGCCTTCACCTCCCATTGCTGCATCCTCCCTTCTTCCAATACTCACCGTCCCAACTCCACCATCCTCATCCCTGTGTCCAATTTGCACGGGACCTATCGTCACTCCCACCGCTGCGCCGACTGGCTATGTTTACTGCTACACCTGCATCCATCGGTGGGTGGAAGGCACCCACGAGCGCCAAGTTGCGTTCATGGAGGGTTCGAAATTCGAAGGCGTCGATAGCAGTATGGAGGAAGAGGGTTGGGCAGCAGAGGAGGGCAGTCGAGAAGGGCGGTGGGAGAGCGGGAAAGGAAGGTGTGCGGTGTCGGGGAGGGTGGTGCTTGGGGGAACGGAAAGTCTAAGAAGAGTGATTATTTGAGCAGATTGATAGGCACGAAGAGGTGTTGGATAGCGTCTGGGCATTAGTCGCAAGCCCTGGAGCGTTGTATGATGTATGATAGGGATGTTTCCAAAATGATATCCAGAAGAGACTTGCTCAGACTCGATTTGCTTCTTAGTAGCAGTGCCAGGAGCAGCAAATCCCTAGACCTCAGACAAGAGGCTGCTCAAGACCTTTAATAGCCATTTTGTGGTCAAATGTGGGTTCAAGAACCGCGTCTACTACCACACACTACCAAAAAAGAGACTATTGACATCAGTGGGGTTCCACGCGACTCTCGTCAGTAGTGTTTTTGTATACGTTTTCACGATCACCAAAACTACCGCCTTAGACCACTCGGCCATGATGTCGCTTTTTGTACCTGAAGCGACCACGCCGTGTTGATGCTTTCGCATGAGGCTCTTCGGATCTTTGTAGGGCGGAATTTAGTTCCTATAAAACCTAGATTCTCACTGTGAGTGGATATCGCAGGATATCGCATTGGTGACGCTGCGTCGGCGGTCTTTTCAAGGTGACTTGAACCTCTCAAATACCTCACGCTATGCGTCTTCGCTGTGAAACTGTGGACAACGTAGAAACGTCTTGTTGTTACAGGGGCTGCCGGAACTTAACTTTTTTTTTTAGCAGATTTTCGAAATAGCTTCCCGATGATTTCCGGTTTCCAGCTAGGTCGATTTAAGTCCACTGGCAAAAATTCGAGGTCGCAAGAGAACACTCAATCATCAACCATCGAAAATAGGTCTTCGGCAAATGTTCCGGTCGATATGTCACCTAGGGTCAGGCTTTGGGCAAAGGGTCTTGGCAGAGTGACATCCAGCCATCCCCTCATTGGCTCCTTGCTTCTTCATCACCAAACATATATATCGCCATATCGTGGTTTTACTATGGCTTCCATCCTTCCCATCACTTTTTCTTCGCACGAAAATGAATACTGCAGAGCATTCTGTAGCGTCCGATCCACAACCCGATGCTGGGCTGGGGAGACTACCACAACATTCGATAGAAGATGGACAAGATATTGAGAAGGGCGCCGTACCGCTTGCAAGAACTGAAGCACCAGGTAAGAGCGTTATTCCTTGCATATTTACTTATGTTAATCTTTCAGCAGTAGGAAATGGTGCTCCCGATCTACCACCCCTCCGAGGTCTCTCATTCCTCGACCGCTTCCTAGTCGTCTGGATCATTCTCGCCATGGCAATCGGCATCATCCTCGGAAACACAGTCCCATCAACAGGGCCAGCCCTTCAAAAAGGCCAATTCGTAGGCGTCAGCGTACCTATAGGCAAGTCCCCATCCTTCAACCACTCAAACCCGTCTAACCGTCTCCCCAGCCGTCGGCCTCCTCGTAATGATGTACCCCATCCTCTGCAAAGTCCGCTTCGAAACCCTGCACCTCCTGCTCCGCTCCCGCGACCTCTGGATCCAAATTCTCATCTCCTTCATCCTCAACTGGATCATCGCGCCCCTCTTCATGGTCGCTCTCGCATGGGCCTTCCTCCCGGACCGCCAAGACCTCCGCGAAGGCCTCATCTTCGTCGGCATCGCGCGCTGCATCGCCATGGTCCTCATATGGACCGACCTCGCCAAGGGCGACGGCGACTACTGCGCCGTGCTCGTCGCGTTCAACTCGATTCTCCAAATCGTGCTCTTCGCTCCTTTCGCGGTCTTCTACATCAAGATCGTGAGCCACTCGTCGAGCGCGGTGACGGTGAGCTACAGCAAGGTTGCGACGAGTGTTGCGGTCTTCCTTGGGATCCCGCTTGGGGCGGCCATCGTGACGAGGCTGGTGTTGAGGAGGGTGTTGGGGGAGGCGACGTACCAGCGGCGGTTTATACGGTATATTGGGCCGTGGTCGCTCATCGGGCTCCTCTACACGATCATCGTGCTCTTTGCGTCACAAGGGAGGCATGTCGTTAACCAGATCACTTCGGTGTTAAGGGTCTGCGCGCCGTTGATCGTCTACTTCCTTGTCATGTTTAGTTTGACCGTGCTCCTGTGCTGGAAGCTCGGGTTTGGGTATAAAGTTTCTTGCACGCAAAGTTTTACGGCTGCGAGCAACAACTTTGAGTTGGCGATTGCGGTTGTAGTTGCGGTGTATGGAGCTTCCAGCGGACAGGCATTGGCGAGTACAGTTGGGCCGTTGATCGAAGTCCCGGTGTTGGTAGCTTTGGTGTATGTTCTGCAGTGGTTCAAGAAGCGGTGGGGATGGAAAGATTAAGTAGAAGAATAGCGTTAGTCCTCGCATCTTGTATCTATGATAATTTACTCAGATGAGGCAAGAAGTAATGTTCCAGCGAACTAATTGATGCTTTCTCCAACCAACCTAGGTCCTTGGAACAGGCGACATGGAATTTGGAACGGGCAGTGTACCTACCCACGAGGGACTGAAACAGTGAGAGATTTCTGTAATACAGAGTTGTGACGTCAGATTGATTCAACAGCGTTTTCGTGAAGTACGTAGCTGTCGAATTCCAATGAACATCTAGGAAACACATATGGAAAAAGAATCCAGTAAATTTTTGCGTTCATTCAATTAGGTACCTCAGCACCCTCAAAGGAATAATTTCATAATGCAACTGTCTAGTAGAGCCGCTAGCTAACATTTCATAAGCCTGATCCTCCGAAGAAGTAGAGGCCTAATCAGCAGTCGTCCCCAGAGGCCCCTAGCCCTTCCAAACTGCCCTCAATGTCTTGCCTAATTTCCTCCGTGATGTATAGCATAAACAACACGGCAGCACCGCCATCCAGTTTCCCAGTCATCAGCTAGAAATTCGTACGTAGACCCTTATCTACAAGTCGCCATCCTCTTCGTCTGGGAGCGGCATCTCAGCCGCGTCCTGCATCTCTTTCTGGTACTGCTCGAGAACGGCCTGGTCGACCTGGACTTCTGGGGGGGCAAGAGCGGGGGCAGCGACGAATTCCTAGGTATTTCGTTAGTGTGTGTCGTTTCTCGTAGTGAGTAGGCCGCCTTACCAAGGTCTGGTTGCCCACAAGCTTCCTGGCAAGCCACAAGAACGGCTTCTCGAAGTTGTAGTTGGACTTGGCGGAGATATCGTAGTACTGGAGATTCTTCTTTCGGTGGAAAGTGATGGTCTTCGCCTTCACTTTGCGCTCCTTCACGTCGACCTTGTTGCCGCACAGCACGATGGGAATGTTCTCGCAGACACGGACGAGATCACCTGGGGAAGGGTTAGTGTATGTTTTCCCGAAATATGAGCTGGGTTCGGAGCGTACGGTGCCAGTTGGGAACGTTCTTGTATGTGATGCGCGACGTCACATCGAACATAATGATGCCGCACTGGCCGTTTATGTAGTAGCCATCACGGAGACCGCCGAACTTCTCCTGTCCGGCAGTGTCCCAGACGTCGAACTGGATAGCGCCCAGGTTCTGCAGCTAGTTAGAATGGCCAAAGATATCATCGCTGTATCGCTGGGAGGGGGTTCCGTACGGTGGTGAATCCAAGAGGGTGGACCTCGACACCCAGAGTTGCGATGTACTTCTTCTCGAACTCTCCGGTGATGTGACGCTTCACGAAAGTTGTCTAGAGTTTGGAATGCTGGTTAGCCATGCGTTCTGCGGTAACGAGGGCGACAGCAGCACAGTTGCTGTGGTACCCCGCGGAGAGGCTGGGAAAAGCTTGTCCGTGACGCCAGTTGATAAGGAGCTTCTTACCTTGCCGGTGCCACCATCTCCGACGAGCACGAGCTTGAAGGTGGGTGGGGCTTGCGCGGCAGCGCTGGCTTCAGCCATGGTCGCGGTGTGTTGCGGGGTGGCGGGAGTCAATTGGGGGTTTGCGACGGAGACTGTGCAGGCGGAGCGTTAGTGGCTGCGAGGTAGATAAGAGGCCAGAGGTGGAAACATGGCGGGGCGACAAACCCGTGTATGAAAGAGTAGTGTGGTGCTGGGGTGCGGTGGTGAGAGTGTTTGGGTCGTGGGGGCAAAGATGTAGGCAGGTGGGCCGGGTTGAATTTGTTGTGAGGTGTTGGCGGTCAAAGCGGTCAGTCCGCCGCTAATGTAAGCAAGCATGCTAGTCACGTGATTGCCACAGCTACCAGGCGACAGCAAGGCAGCTAGGCAGAGGTAGCCAGCAGGATGGTTGGAAATCAGAGTTGTGCCTATCCTGTTTGGCAGAAGCGCCGTGACGCCGGGATATCATGCCATTTCGCCCGAAATGTGTGCTCCAGTCCATGCACGCCACGATCAGTCCGAAAACCTTTTCATCTCGAATCTTCCGCTAGAAACTACACCGGCAACAAATGACACCCTAGCATTCCTCGCCCACCCCAATTCTTTCGCGGCGTCAGGTTCATCTGGACTTCTTGGGCGCGGCCGCCAGATATGTTGACGCGAAGTACTTTGACGATGATGGGCAGCTGGAACATGGGTCAGCAACTTCAAATCACCAACCGTAGCTTCTTGTAGAAATGCTAGGCTCAAGCAATGGGCAAGGCCCTGGAAATAAGAGATAGAGCCGCTGGCGGACAACTCACCCCTTCGTTCTGGGAGACAGCCTCCGCCACCTTGCTGAGCTTATCATGATTGGTCCAGTCTACGGTGCCAAACTTCACAATGCTGTCTCCAGCTTGCAGGCCCGCAGACTCTGCTGGACTACCAGGCACCACGCTGTTGACCTTGGCGAATGGAGCCTCTAGCGTACCAGCTCCTGAGCTACCTGCAGCCGGCTCTAGGGCGCTTGTTGACGCAACTGATCCATTCTGCGCTGCTTCGGCCATAGCTGCGTGGTGAGCATGTAGGCCCTTTTCGATGCGCCCCATGATGCCCTTGTAGTCGTTCTTCAACCGTATTATCCGTGCTCTTGTTGTGCGAACTGTGTCTCAAGTCAGGCCCTGTCTCACAGCATAACGAGGTGGTATGTGTATGTACTCTGCGCTACATCGATGTCGGCTCTTGGGAATCCATCGAAGGTCGTAAGGCCCGTGTTCATGTTGACGCCGTGCTGTACGAGCGACCGTTAGCCAGAGGTTACAAGATCAGAGCATGAGCCTTACAGAGTCAAGAACAGACCCCAAAGCTGATAGCTCCGCCTCGAGCCGATCTTTCTCGCGAATGAGTTCCATCAGCGAGAGCTTGTCTTTCGAGACACCATTTGAGTAGCCGGAGGACGTTGGCCCCGAGGACACCGTCGGCGCATGTATGTCGTCCATTCGTAATCCCATGAATTCGGAGACTGGGAGCTCTCGTAACCTCAGTGACAAGATGCGAGTCGATGGAGAAGACGGCGCGAAGATGCGTAAATGGACGCGAAGATGTGGGGCCCGAAGATCACCCGACCTGCTTGTGTAGTTCGTACTGCTCCCCTTTTTTCTTCACCCTGCATCTATCCTAAAATATCATTCCTAGATGTGACTCTTCGTCGAGTCCGAGAGATAGAATTGCTTTCTTATTGGCCCATGGTGATAGGTAGAATACTCTATGGTCAGAAGTCATGGCCCTCCTCACCTTACCGTATTGAATGCAACTATCAGATTGGCATGCAATCTACATATTTAGAGGCGGTGAAAACAGCTTCCTGGAGTGCATGTGAGATTCATTGCAACCTTTTCAAAGTCTGCTTCGAAATGGACATTTCGTCCCTTCCCTCAGTCTGGAATGTCCCCATCACGTCAAGTGCGATTTAGTTCATTTGTTCTTTCTTAGAGTACCACGTTTTCTCTTTCTGTACACGTGCAAACAGATTCGCGTCTCGAACTACCTTCCCCCATCCTGCCTTCAGTTTTGGCTTCATTTTGGTCAAAGAATATTTATCTTTCCAATCGACAAGCCCATGCTCCGCCCATGATCTCGCCTGGGCCTCTCCTTCGCCATGGCATATGTCCTCTCCCTCCGTCCCCAGAGTCCACTGAAACGTTCCTTCAGTGAAACGCCCTACCTGAGGTCCTACTCGACTCTACAGGAAAAAACGCAACAAGCAGCATTCCCGCAAGTTTCATCTCGGATCTCAGTGGGCTCTCTGAAGTCTTTCGCATCTGTCCAGGCAAGCCCAAGGACCCAGGGCAATGAAAATACACCACTAAAACCCAGGAGCCGATTCAATTCTACGAAAACTGCCCCCACAGAGACCAGCTTGTCCTACGACTTTCGACAGCCGGACGTGGTGGCTGAGCCCCACCGGTCGTCCTCCTCGACTTACATAGAATCACCCGACTTCTCATTGGATCAAGAAAACAAGTTGGATGTCGACCTCGATAGCCTTAAAAAAGGAAACGACCCGGTCCAAGACGATGTAAACAACCCAGCCCTCACCGACTCAAAGTCCGAATCAGACATTTGCTCCTTTTATGATGCGCTCCAGATCCCACTACCAGACAGCCGGTCATCCGATAGCAACCGATCATACGACTCTGTCGAAGAACCTGCCCAGATCGTTTTCGAGATTAGCCCACCGCCATTCAAGAGATGGATAAGCACACTGAGAAGGAAGCATGCCCTGAAAGGCACCACATATCGGTCCGAATGGAGATCTTCCGGTCTTACCGATACGGGTGACGACTTTGACTCGGCATTATGGCTTATGCCTCACATCGCTGAATCACCTCGAAAGGATTCTGGTTCGGTCTCTTCGTCTCTGGGATTTGTAACAGCAATCAAGTCCGCCTCAATAACTCTAGCGAGCGTCAGTATAGCTACTTGCTCACATGGAGGACTTCACAAGATCAAGTCTAGAGGTAATAGAAGTAGTGGGCTCTCAGAGGCTAGGAACTCGATAGACAGTAGTTCTGCCGCCCTGGGGCCAATCCTGGATGAAGGGACATGGATCCGTTCTGTACAGCGTCGAAAGATCCTTGAGGAGTTGATCGCATCCGAGGAGGGCTACATTGGGGATATCAAGATCCTGGTCAACGTAAGTGAAATAGTCCTGCTCCTGATCAACATTAACGAGTATCACAGGAATACTTCATGATTCTGGCAGCGGTACCGAGCCTCCCTGCTCATATCAGAATGGCAATACAGCAAAACGTGACACAAATATTGCAGTTGCATGAGGATATACTCGGCGAACTTCATAAGGTTGTTCCGCATGCAGAATATACGCACACCGCACGTCACACATCCTACCCAGTCACCAAAGCGAAACATATCCGCTTCCATAGCGCTGATGTGATACCTGGACGATTTCATGAAACTCGGAGACCGAGTCACAAAACTCGCCGTTCCCTTGATAACGGTACCACTCCAGATCATCGGCCGCGTGGTTTAGTGACCGATACCCAAACTGCCGCAAATGTGGCCAAGATCTTCAACAAACACGTATAGACTTTCTTGTCATGTCGAAAAAAGCTGTGATACTAACAAAATACGCGTTAGATGAAACGTTTCTTTGCTTACGAGGAATACGGCGCCCAATGGACTGCGATGTCACAAGAATTGACCTCGACTTGCAAGAACTTGCCATCTTGGCATGCGTACGAAAGAGGTGTTGAGGCGCTGTCTAAAACCCTGACATCTGAGAACAATCGCGAGGCGAACAGTCGTAAAGCTCTGAGCTTCTCGGACTTGTTGATCAAGGTACAGGATCTACAGAGCTTTCGATATCGGTACTAATACGCGCTATACAGCCGATTCAAAGGGTCTGCAAATACCCTCTTCTTTTCTCGGACTTATGTCGCTACACGCCTGTCTACGACGATCCGGAGGCTCATGCGGAGCTTCAGAAAGCTGTTTCTCACCTACATGAAGCCATTCGTGAGGTTAACAAAGCGAAAGACGATCCAAGGAGAAGGCGACTGATTGAAGCTACTTGGCAACTTCAAGATCGCTTGGCTTTCCAAGAAGAGGTATTAGCTCTGAGCACAACGATGGCTACCACGAGCTAATATGAACTAGAAGACCATTTCCCGCACTGCTGTCTTTCGACTATTAGGGCACGTACTCCTCTGTGGAGTCCTTCACGTGGCGTACCAATCTCCAGAGCGACCGAAGGGACAATACATGATATGTGCTCTCTACAAAACGTGCTTGATTCTTGCTACGACCGATCCCTCCTCATACAAGATCTACAATGTAGTAGCTGCCATATCTCTCGCGAATGGTAGCATTGAAGCACCCAACAATGGCCGAGGTATTTGCTGCCCAAGTGTCATTCAACTGCAATTACTAATTATATGCAGGACTTCAGTGTCATACCGCTCAGCATACTTGGAAGCTTGTCTTTGAACAAGATCATCGCATTTTCGACATCATTTTGAGCGCGTGCACAGCGCAAGAAGAAGAAACATGGAAGCATAACCTTCAAGAGCGCATCAATGCCGAAACTCACGACCTAAGTGAAGAACGTTCTGCTGCTCAGGATACATATTCGTCGCTCTCCTTGGATATACGATTCATTGGCCCAGTGTTTGGATCGGAGGAGAATCTTCGTCGGAGAATGTCAGTCCACCGGGCTGCAACCATGGGACCTAAGTCCAACTCCAACCAAGTCATCATCCAAGGCACGCAAGCACAGAAGATCCAAGAGCCTAGCCAATCCACCGTTTCTCTTCCAGTTGCTCGTTCAAAGTCGCATTTGTCGTCCCACTTTATCCCCACGCTGGCTCCCAGAAGAGGAGAGAGGACACGGCTGGAGACAGTCATAGAAGACGTCTGGACAAAAGACATGTTGCCTTTCCCAGGCATGGCTCCTCGTCGTGCAGAGAATCCTCTCCGGGCTTCGGCCAACTCAGTCATGCGAAAACTTAGCATGGCTAGTATCGCTAGCAACTTCTCCAGACGATCCCCAAGCTTCACGAGTCTAAGCCATACACGCTCGGAAGAGTCATTTTCAGGAATGCCGGGTCCTTATGGTGGGATCAGGGCAAAGTCAGCGCTGTCGGACCGGCGCCCAGCTCCAGCACTAGTCGACTTCCACAATGCACCAGCAGCATTCCTCCCCGCCGATTTTGAACTGCAAGACAAGACGGCTTCTCGCCAGAGACGGTTTGGACATAAAACAACGTTAGCCTACCGCTCAAGCTATCGATCCGCAAAGAAAGCTCGACGTGATTCAGCGACGCAAATTCCCATGCTTCCACAGCGACCAATGCTACCTAACAGAATGGGATGTTCGAATTGCTCAGACGACACTATCGTTCATAAGCGCCCGCAAGGTAATCCGAATAGCATCATGGAGAACGAGATTCCGCGATGCAAATCGGCGCAGTCAGCGCCCGCGACACGTGCTCCCTCCGTGGCCAGCACCACCGCACCGAAGAAACCATCGCGTGTGAAGTCTACGCTCCACCGTTTCTTCAAGAATTGATGATCGCTGGGATTGGAATAGCCGCCGCATGCATACTACACCCCACGCACAGCACCTACATGCTGGACTACTTTCTATGTTGTATGCATATCGGCGCGAGCATGCTGGACACCGGGTTTGCATGGTTGGGGCCGACGGTTTGGGGTGGCAGGCGGGGCTGCAGCTGCAAGGTACTCCCGCGTACGGGGTTCCAAGGTTCTTTTTCTTTCGGCGTGCTTGTTTTGAATTGATTGATTCCTGACTTGGAGGGGTTGTTTCCTGGGGAGCGAAGAGGGCTTTGGTTGCGTCACGCTGCGGGCGGACTGCTGCACATCTCATAGACTGCGAATAGATATCATCATCTTACTGCATTGCTTGCCGATGTGCCTGTCCAGATTAATTGCGTGCATCATGGCAAACGTGCTAGCTGCCCAGGCGTGCGTGCCTTGGGCAGGGCTTTGCGGCACGAGAAGCTCGGACCACTCGATGACGTAGTTAGCAGGCGAGCTTGCTATATCACACGACCGCCTGCTCGTGAAGCCACTCACTTCAACAACTCTACACCCTCAACGCTCAAAGAACAATCAATCTCTCAATCCACTACCCCAAACTGCACGAATTACCGGACCCAACCCAACCACCAAACTATACCAGCAATCATGCCTCGCGGAAACGCTCAGCAGACCAAGGTCCACTACAAGGGCGCCGAGGATGACTACGTGATCTTCGTCGACAGCGCCAAGGCAGTGCAGGAGTGGAAGGAGGACAAGTCGATCCCGCTGTCGAGCGTGGTCAGCGGATGGAAGGTGTTTGTCACCCACAAGTAGGTTCTCCCCTCTCCTCACCATCGCTGGAAGCTCCAAGCCCTGTTCCTCTGAGCATACGCCTTGTCCCTGGGAGCATGCGCGTCGCCAGAACCACAATCCGGAGTAGACCGATACGAATTCAATGATCGCGTTACAACAGTTGGAGACACATAAAACTAACGCAACCGACTCCCACAGGCAAGGCACCCAAGGCATCCTCGACGCGGCCTCAAACGGCTCGCTGGAGGGCGAGTTCGGCACGCACAAGGACGACGACGTGGTCAAGGCCATCTTGGAGAAGGGCACCGTGCAGGAGACTGAGGTACGCCTACCGACACCTTCTTCCCCCCATCCCCAACCCCACTAACCGATCTATCTGCAGAACCCCGAGCGCCAAGCTGACCGAAACATCGCGAACGGCGGCACGGTAGCCCACTGAGCGGAGATGGCTTGAAAGAGGATTTTTCGGATATCAGAGATGAGCGGTCTGGTGGGAGAGAGGCGGCAGACCGCTTGCCGGCGTGGGGACGGGTTGGGGTCGGCATTGGCACTCCTACTGCCCACTGGGTATTTTTGGTAGGGTGTTATTCTCTGGAATATAAAGAGATGAAATGATGTCAAATTATGTGAAGGTATTGCGTGCTGAAGTTTTTTGATGGTGATTAGGTCGTGGTGTGATTCGTGATTGACTTCGTCGAGGTTAGAAGGCGTTTGAAACTGTTCGGGGCTTTTTTAAATCGTTCGTCGCCTGTCTGAATGGATTGGAATAACCAATTAGCTTCCCTACAAGTCTCAGAGTCTATCACTACAGCACTATGGCATAAGTTTAGACACTCCTTGCAACTACTTGGGGTACCGCGACAGGCTTTAAAAACTCTAAATAAGATGTAAAGGCCAACGTAGTGAAGATGAGACTACCATTTGACGAATTTAATACCTGCGAGCTGGGGTCCTCCTGAACGCGGTGTCGATCGAGCAAAAGCAGCGATATATCCGTTTACCCAATCCTATAACCTAGTACTGTACGGCCGTCACGTTTCTAGAGCGTTCCTTGGAACACAAGTATTATACAATTATAGCTACATCCACTCCCACCATCCTCGCTGCACCCTCAACACTGCCATCCCAACTCGCAAGCCCCCCTCACGCCGACGCCTGCAACAACGGCGACCGCTCACTCGCCCCGTTCCCATTCCCCACCCCATTCGCGTCCCCCTCCGCGCCTCCCTTCTTCCTCCTCCAATCCCTCACTACAAACGAAATCCCCATGCCCAGCAACACCCCCTGCAAGCACCCCGTCACGATGTACAGCCCCCACGCGCTCCACCCCTCGCGGCCCAGCCGCGCCGCCAGGCTCGCCGCCCACACAAAGCTGCCGGGTGTCTGGATGCACATCATCGGGATGCTCAGGCTCAGCACCTCCTGCAGGCGCCACGTCGTCCAGATCTGCGGCAGGTACTGCACCGACGCGAGCACAGTGCCCAGGATGCCGAGGAAATTGGCCCAGCCTTGTAGGTGGGCGGGCGCAGCGTAGATGAAGACGAGGGAGGTGAGGAAGGCGAAGAGGAAGAAGGCGAGGGAGAAGAGCAGGACGAGGATAGCTTCGGCCCAGGTAGGGATGGTTTCGTGGTCGGGGGATGGGGCGGTGGGAGTGGTGGTGGTGGGGGTGGAGGGGGGCGAGGGCCGGCGCGGGAAGAAAATGAGGAAGAGGAGCATACTGGAGGCACAGCCCGGTTTGTTAGCTCGAGCTTACTCCTAGGTACGGTTGATCGGGGGTGGAGGACGCACATGAAGAAGAAACACGTCCACTGCACGCCCACTTGCGCGACCCCCAGCATCGCCGCCGCGCACGCGAACCGGCTGATCTCGGTACAGCACGCCATGTCGGCGCGGCTGGCGGGCAGCGTGAGGATGTTTGCGATCGCGGCGGTGCCGGAGACGGTGCCGAGGAGAACGAACATGGGCGAGAGGCCGAGGGAGGAGCGCCGGCTGATGATGCGGTAGTGTTGGGGGAGGTAGGAGATTAGGATGCCGATGAGGATGAAGCTTTGGGTTATGGTGAGCTTTGTAGCTTTTCGAGAGTCGGGGGAAAGGTGGACATACACTGAAACAGCAAAGTTCCCGACATCTGGAGATTCCAGCTCGTCACAGTGGGAGCTCTTGAACGCTGATGGGAACGTCATGATGGCGGGAGTGGTGGTGGTGGTGATGCGGGACTGATTATTGATGATGCTCAGTTATTGAGTTTGCGATTAGTTGTCTAGTATATTTTGGGATGCTTCAAGCCTTCCATGGCTGGTTGGGAGGCATTCGTAGACGTCCTTTTTGGCTTGTTGGCAGTAAACAGCTCAGAGCTGGTCGTCGCGGTCATCGCAGCACGAGCGTTTCGGGAGTATGTCGGGCCGATAAGCCAATCAGAGTGCTGACATCGACCATGCTGTGCCTATTTTCATCTCGCCTCTATCGAGACGTATAGTTCTCCTACGCTAAGGCGGCGAATAGCAGACCCAATACCTATAACTTTGTCATAATGGTAACACCATTGTAGCTCCCATGAACGTGCCAACCTCTAGCAAAACCGGAAGTCCCACACCCTGATTCTCACTCTCCTGTCCTAATGATAATGATAAAACAATGTAGCTATAAATCAGACTCCAATCAAAAGGCTAATTACTAAGGTAGCTCTGATCCGCGAAGCCCCAATTACAAACTCTGGTATCTACACTTCTCGGCATTCTGACTTGAGATTCTACAGTCAGATGAGCTTAAGATCTGCACAACATTGTCTCTATTGCCGTTCTGTTTCATCGCATCACTATGTTTACGCCAGCTATAGCATCTTCAAAGCCGAGTCTGAAACAGTATAAACCTAAGATCCAAGTCATCTGTCCGCCAGGCTCCTAACCTAGCTTTCTTGTACAAAGTCTCCCTCTCCTGGGGCGAATGAATCACGTCACGTGACCCTTCATTCGAATAACCTTTCTAGCTCTCAGCAGCTTAGTAGACAACCCACAAACTGATCTTCCCATCCTTGCCGCCGGCTGCAATCCAATGCCGCGCTACTTCTGTCTCTTCCCTTTTACGCTCTAATTCTTTCATCGCATCTACCCCTCCACCTCCTCCAGTCACGCTACTATCTTGGTAGGGCGAGACATACGCGTTCGAAGGAAGCACGGGGTTAGGCCGATTCAAGGCGCCCAACCCAGAGGTGGTAGAGGGTTTACTGTACGTGTGTGTTGTGGGTTTCGTGGCAACCTTTCCGATCGTCTGGGCGATGGCGGTGGAAGAGCTGTAGGGGGAGACATATGCTGAAGATGCTTTTGCTACGGCTACGGCGTCGGCGTTGGGCGGCAGGGTGGGAGTGGAAATGCTGTAGGGTGAGACGTAGGAACCGCTTTTCGTGTTCGCAGATGGTTTTGGGTCTTTTGGAGAGGGACTTGGAGTTGGGTGGATGGGATAGGCGGGCCCTTTGGGCTCCGTGGATGCAGAGTTCTCTCCCTCTCCACTGTTGCCTATCCCTTTCGGCGCCGGTGCTGAGGATGCAGGTGCGTAGGGGCTGACGTGGCCCTGTGTTCTTAACGTCTCTGTGTCGTCCTCGGCACGGCCGTCATTAATGCTCTTGCTAATAACAGGGGTGACAGCAGAGGAGAGTAGTTGATTGAAGGTCTGTGCAAATGCAACGCCGAACACGCCCTCTCGATGCCACTTAAGCACGGCGACTTCTTTCAGTGATTTCGCGCTGTAGACCCTTACTCTCCCATCCCATCCCGCGGTCGCGAAGATTCGACCATCGGAGCGCACGCGGAGAGACTGCTGGCCTGCGTGCTTGGTTCTGGATACCTTATGGGCATCTTGGACTTTGGTCGAAGACTGAGGTAGCGCAGGAGTAGAGGAACTATGTGGAGTAGCTGAGCTTTGAGAAGCCGTAGGGAATGGCGGTGGTTTTTCTTGCTCTTTTTGCAAGATTTCAGGGTTTGGAATGCGGTGAGCGGCGATGATGGCGTCGGCAGAGGAGGTGAAGTAAGTTGAGGCGTCCGGGGTAGCGTCGAGAGACAAGACCGGCTGGGAGTGAGGCTGGCTGAGGTAGACAAGATGCCAAGTTGGGAAGATGGTGCTCCAATTAGCCGGAGGCGTATCGTGAGAGAGCGTTTCAAGTTGGTGGATTGCGGTGTGACCGCTTTCGTAACCGACGAGGACGAGGAGATGGTTGGATGGATAGCGGATGAGTTTCAAGGCCATGATCATACCTAAATAGGTCAGCCATGAATAGGGTTCAGGAGGAGATTGATTTAGAGTGTATAGAATCGACATGAGCATTGCAAATGAAGCAATGAATTCTCAGAGTATGAGAGTCCATGTTTCAGCTTACCAGTATCACTTGATATAACGCGAGGCACGGTGTGTATCCTCTGCTCACTTGGAAGCTGGAAGATGTCGACCTTCTTGTCATCTGTGCCCGGTACAGCCACCAGAATCGAACCTGTGGTGCTATCTTTCGTGTCACCCTGTCCTGCCACGGACTGGTCCTTTGAAGGATCTGTTGCTGGTTGCTCAAGGCACATGGAAAACGAGCAGAAGTTTAGGGTATTGACACCCAGGGAGTGCAGTAACCATGGCTGCGGACGCACTGCACTGAGATTGTCGGCCGGGGGTACAGGCGAGAAAGTGTGCTCATCGGCGACGCGGAGTTGCCAGACTTTGAGTGCATTATCGCGGCCGTGTCTATAGTTGGGGGTGGAATATGTTAGTTGCTAAGAGGATGCATGCTAACACTACTTTGGTATTTCAGAAGGCCGGGGGAGTCTTATTATGATTCGAAATCAACGACTGAGAAACCAAAAGGATATAGCACTAGAGTGATGGTGTGAAGACATGAATGTCGAGTATAACCAACATACGACAAACTTGAAACGAGGAAAAATACGACTATTACGGATGACTGTCACTTACGTTATAAGCTTCTCGGGCCCCCATTCTGCGAAGCCCAGAATCGCCCCGTCGTGTGCTTTCCACACAGCCACGGGTCTCTTGGAGGCAAGCTTCCACAGCACGACCCAGCCGTCCGCATCCCCGGATAAAAGACGGGTGTTCTGGCGCACAAACAGCACAGCGTGCACATGGGCTGTGTGGCCGCGGAAGATATAGGAGGGCTGGGCGGGGGGCAACGAGTTGTGTACCTCGCTCGCGGCCATGGTCGATTCTGGCCAGCAAGCACCAGCATCCGCCGCTTTGTGGGCTTCACGGGCTTCACGGGCAAACAGGCAAGCCGGGACGAGGCGATCGGCGCATGGAGTGGCACTTGGGGCGGCACGGCGGGTGCGGCGGTGCACGGTAGGTTTCCACAATCGGGGAATGGAGGGTGGTGAAGGGTCGTCTGATAGGACGCGGATACGTGAATACGTGAATACGTGCTAGGTAGGCAGTGCCCGCGCGCCCGGCGTCCGGCTGCTGCTCGAGAGCCCGATTGTGGCAGTTTACGAGGTGGAAGGGCTATGAATAGCAGGCAGTTCTTGCGAGGGCATGGCGACCCTGTCCGCGTTGTCTGCGGCCTGCAGCGCGCTGAAGGTTTGCTGATGACGGTGGAGACCTATCCAGGCTGCCTACAGTGCGCTCTGTCCCTATTTCGCGCTGAGTTATCACGACTAAGACGCGGCAGACCCGGGCGACGGCCGCTATGCTGGTCATCTGGCGAGTGCAGTAGCGGATCGTGCTGCTGGGAGGCCTGGGGCCGGGGGGTGGGTGGTGGGTGGCATTTGGTGGAGCATCGCATCTCACCGTGAGCAGCAAAAAGTGCCGGCCGCACGCACATCAGCAGGCTGAGGCTATTTTAGGGGCGAGCTTATTCTGCAATTGTGACAAGAATTGTCGGCGCATCTGCACCACGGCCTGGACGCGCTGCAATTGGCTGCCCGCTGCGAATGCCATTCACTCTCCAGCCCGCGAAATGAAGCCCCAGCCGCGGCCGTCCACTGACAAGCGGCTTCCTGCACGCTGACAGGGCGGCCGCCGCCCGAACCACGGCAAGCCCCCGTCTTGTGCATGCAGCGCGGTGCTTTCGCTGTGCTTGTTGATGCTGCGGAGGCTGTGCCGTGCGACTCGGTGGGCTTCCAGCCAGCGTGGGGACGAGGGCCGCGTGCCAGGGCAGAGCAGTTAGATATGCAATGTCCTGGTGGTGAGGCCCTCTTCAAGTCGACTGGCCCGCCCCTTGCAGCCACTGCTCGATGACATCTGCCGCCGTCCGCGTCGTGGAGTCGTTATCACCCAGCCCGGATTCCTGCTTCTGCACGGCATCCTCTGCGCTCCATCCGATCCCACATCCGCTCCCTCGCTCGTTGCTCGTCGCCGCGCTGGGAGTCCCCTCGGAAACACCGCCGTCACTTGCAGGGCGCCGACGTTCCAGACAGCGCGGCCAGCCCAGCCTCTGACCGCATAATCGCATCGTAGATCGGCCTAGCGCGCTGCTCTTACACCTTCCTTACCTCCTTCGTTCCATCCTCCCACCGCGCTCCGTGTCGAGTCGAGCCCTTTTCCCCCGCCAAAGCCATCGCGAGCCTCTCGTTGCTCGCTGAGATACCTCGCTCTGTTGTTGACGTTGACCGCCGCGGCACAATCGTCGTCTTCCATCGCGTAGATCGACCTCGCCGCCTCGACCTGCCCCTCCTCGTCGAAACCTGGTCCACCCGGCATCTCCACTGCATCTATCCCAGCACCGCCAGTACCACCGACATCACAACCTCGAAGCTGCTTTTTCGCGATACTGCGACCATTCCTCTCCCTCGCCCTCCGTGTCAGCTGGCCCGCGATCAATTGCGCAGACGCTGTGTCCCCTCTGCGTCCGTCACTTTTACTACACTTACGACCAAAGCGTAGTCGATAGGCAGCCTTACGACGCTAAAGATATCTCAATACTTGCTCCTCTGCCTTTGCAGATGCCCAGAAGTTGCGACCGACTCTCCCGCAACAACGTGCCCTCACGGCACGCCCTCGACCATCCCCAGACCTCCTCCCGAGCAATCATTCACCGTGGCGGCCACGATAGAGCAACCCGGGTTCGTCCAGCCCTTCGACTTCAGCTTCCTGTACCCCGGAGACCCTGGAATCTCGCCCTCGGCGACTTCAGATCTGACTGTCATTGGGGACCAGGTGCTGCACACTTCGGACAGAAGAAGTAACAGCTCAGCCAGTCCGCGGCCGAAGAAGGGCAAGCAGGCGCAACGCGCTGACCAGACGCGCAAGCACGCCGGTGGAGAACAACAGGGCAAATCCATGGCAGGAAACGAGGCTACCACCACACCCGCCGCAGATGCTACGCAGGCTGTGAGTAAGCCAAAGAGGGTCCGCACAGGATGTTTGACGTGCAGGGAACGGCATTTGAAGTGTGACGAGGCATTGCCTATATGTCAAAACTGCAAGAAATCTAACCGCCAGTGCAAGCGTGGTATACGACTCAACTTCATCGACACTCATGTGAAAGCTCCACCAGAAGTTCCACCTACCCAGGAATGGACCGTCAGCTTCTTGGACGAGTCCAGAGAGATTGCCAATGAATATAAAGGTGGATTGAGCAAATACGGCGCCCTTGACATGGACCCCCCTCCTCCACTTGAGAACGGCATGGGATTCGACTTTTCGACTACCATACCCCCTCCAACCTCTATTGCACACCAACCTCTACCACCAATCCAAGGGATCCTGCCTGATCATTTTGCCGACGATCAGCAGAATGGCATGTTTGAGCCGCAGCGGGAGCCTTCACATCAACACGCGCTCTCGCATACAGAGTCTACATATTCCGGCTCACATCTTCCCGGAGGCTCATCTTCGTACGGAAATACCGAACAGTCTGCGACGCCTGCGGAAGGTGCGCGTGACTACTTGGACACTCAAGAGGAGGTGCTTTTCATGCAGGTGTTTGTTGAAGAGGTCGGCTTGTGGATGGACAGCATGGACCCTATGAAACACGTACGCTTTTGATTTCTTTATGAGTCTAGCTTACACACGTTGCTGACTGTTCTATTCCAGTTCTCGCGACTGTTGCCGTTTCACGCCCTTGGCGAACCCATGCTTCTCAACGCTTTCCTAGCATGCGGGGCGCGACATCTTGCCCTCGTGAACCCGAAATATACCGAAGACAAAGCATTGCATTACTATGATACTGCAACGAGGTATCTGCTTAACTCACTGCAGAATCCGAACAGAGATACAGTGATATGCGCGACAACCGCGGTGATCCTGAATGTGTACGAGATCATGTGCGAAAAGGCGTTACAACGGATGAACCACATCGCAGGAGCCCGCGCATTGATCAAAGAATGTGGCTGGAATGCTCGGTCGACTGGAATTGGTGCAGCTTGCTTCTGGTTGAATGTCGGTATGGAGCTCCTCAGTTGCCTCCACTTTAACTGGCAAGTGGCCTGGGATCCCGATGAATGGGGCGTCAACATGGACTTTTCGCAGGAAACGGAATCTGGACGGGAAGAAATCTGGACGTATCGGATTGTGTATATTGTGGCCAAGGTTGCTAATTTCCGTGCCACGATCCCACGGCACCAGGAGGCCTCGCCACGAAACGAGAACATGCGTTTGGACCATCGCTACCGCGAATGGCAGAGACTGAAAGACTGGGCGGATGCTTGGAATGAGGGCATTCCACGAACGATGCATCCAATGGCGTATCTCTTCCCCGGCCAAACCATCTCTCAGTCGGCCTTCCCGGAAGTCTGGCTCATCAAGCGGACAACCATTGTTGCGCGCCTTTTCTATCATACTTGCATGTGTCTACTTGCTCAGATCAACCCTTACAAGGGCCCAGAGGCCGACGAAATGCGAGATCTGCAGATTAAGCATTCACAGCTCATCTGCGGTATAACGGCACACGTCAAAGATCGGTACGTCTTAACTTTCAATTCATGTGTACAAGTTGCTAATATGGACGTAGTGGTGTCGCAAGTGTTGCCCTCCGATCTCTCGCTATCGCCGCCGAGTGTCTCACCACCCGCCGCGAGCAAGAAGAAGTCCTGCAAATCTTCGACAAGATCCGCCAGGAGACTGGATGGCGTGTCGGCTTCCTCAACAGCGAGCTCAAGGAGAAATGGGGTTGGAATGAAGAACCTGTGCAACCGCCGCCGCAGCAGCAGCAGCAGCAGCAACAAAGCTTCACTGCCAACATGCAGAATCCGGCAAATATGCACTATCAGCAGCAAGCTTTGCAGCCTCAAGTCACGCTTCAGCCGATGCCGGCAACCTCTTTACCACCAGCACCGCCTGCACGACCGCGTCCTCCCGTTGGCATTTTGAATCCCTTGCTTGCCACGGCCGATTTCGCGATGCCACAACATCCGTACCAAGCGTACTATGTGGCGCCAAACCCCCAATATGTGGCGCCAAATCCACTTTCTCAGTCACAGCATTTCACGTACTGACAGCTAGGGTTTTCACCCGCTTATTGCGGTTAGGTTCCGAGGATGTACGGATTCTCGACTTCTCAACTAATGTTCTTATATGTCCTGAGCAAGCGGCTTTGTCTTACTAGGTTCCTGGACTTTTATTACCACTGGGCGGCTGACTGAACACTCTTTGAGCAAATTCGGGCTTTTGTTTATGTCATCTATTTCCCCAGGGATTTCCAAATGTGAATTTCCGGTTCTTTTTTCATTGCAACTTCACACTTTATAATTTGGGATTGTTACGATACCTACGACGTGTCTGTTGCTTGGAATGATGGCTGGATTGGGCGGGCGAGACAAAAAATAGAAGTGATGGGCCAGCTGGCAAAGGTTTTGCGATGTTAACGGATTTTTACGATTTCACATTTCTGTTCTGATCTATGGCGTTTGGGGCGAGATATTGTGAATGTATGTACGAGTGGAAATCGGGAAGTTGACCCTACGGATCTGGATGCAAGATTTAATACGAGGATACCCCAACACCTATTTCGTGTATTGGAACGGGACGCTTTCTCCAACTTTTGCTGAGGGCTTATCGTGAGTGATGCTAGGGGTGATCCGCCATCTATATATATCACTACACAAGGAAATTCACCGCCTCGAACTTAACATCCCCCATCCCCCATCCCCCCCCATACTCACTAACCCTCGTCATCTACTACCACGGATTAGAACCGGCGCCTGCATTCTCCACTCCTACATCTAACCTCTCTGGAGGGAATCTCGGCTTTCGGGGTTAGATGGGCGCGATTACCGGAAGAATTTGGGGATGGATTGATGGAGTTGTGTGCCTTGATTTGTACAACGCGCACGGTATAGAAAGAAAGGAGGGTCCCTTGATGGGATGGGGTGGGGTGGGTGAGCTCCTCTGTCGAACCGGGGGGGGGGGGGGGGGGTTTCAGAGTCAGGAGACCACTTACATGACGAGAGGACGAGTTGTGCAGGTTTAGTGTAGTGTAGCGGGACAAGAAACAACACGCAGGCTCGGTTGAGAGACCCTACAGTGGCAGTGGAGAATTGAATTCTGCGACTCTGCAATCGAGGGTTGGCCTCGGCGAAGCTACTACCTTGGTGTCGGACCTGTCAAAACTTTTGTCGTTTGAGAGTTTTTGATAACATACCAGGGGAACCTCCAAGCGGGTGCTAGGGCAGGTGTACACAAAAGCCCAGAGCGAGTGTGTATTTAGTGGACATCGAGTTTTAGAATAGACTTCAATTCGAGCCCTCTACAAGGCCTATCCATTCCGTCCTTCTTAGGAATTATACACATAAGAAGTGAAGATCTTCGCTGCACTTAGTCCCACCTGACGCCAATAAAAAATCCCTGCCAAAATCTCTCCGCCGCACACCTCTCCCAATTCCCCAGCCCCGCCTCCTCAAAAAAAAAGACACAACCAATCGACGCATAAAGAGCGTTAAGGGTATATCGCGATCCCAGATATAATCAAAGAGACGAGATAAGAATGCTAGCGAGCCGCCCAAGCGAGGTAGAATAAGAGAGTTGGTAAAGGAGATTGCCGGCCCAAGAAGTGTGACGGTGATAATTAATCCAGATAGCGCTAGAAATAGATGATGCGTGCGTGGGTCGAGAACGACCCATGGGAGGGATAATTCCCAGTTTTATTGGGAAAGTGAAGCCCCTTTTTGTAGGCTTGTATCCGAGACATAAGAGAGATGGGTTGGTGGCGATGTAGAGGACGAAGAGGCTAGGTGCTATCCATGTCATGGTTTGCGTGGCGCAGTATGATAGTCGCCCTCTTGATGCGAGGGGATCCTAGGGAACGCCGTCGAGATACCATTGAAGGATTCGGCGGCTGGTGATGGTAATCATCATGTCGAGATAACGATGTTCTTCCTCGCGTCCGCAACTTCGGGGTAGAATCCGAACACGAATCGGAACAAATCTCTCATCCAGGCGAATTGCTCGTTTTTCCGCATCCACTGCACTGCTCGCGCCACCTCACCGGCACTCAGCCGCTTGGGAGGCACAGCATGAGCATTTCGTAGGGCGGGATCCGTCAGCACGCATTTCCGATACGAGTCCAATAGCTGGGTTTGCCATTGTGTTGAGCCAAAAGCATTCGCGGGAAGCGATTTCACATAATTCGGGAGAGGCTGACCACGGGCGTAGCCAGCGTTCATTGCGGCTTTGATAATGAGGGCTTTGAGGCGGATGAGATGAGGGTCTTCGCGACCGGCGGTTGCGGTGGATGAGGTGCGTTGGGAGGTTTCAGAGTAGCCCGAGAGGGTGGAAGCAGCTGAGGACCAGCGATTGTGGGTACGGGTTGCTCCCGCTTCGGGGCCAAGGACGAGAATATTAGGCACATTTTGTTCTTCAGTAGGGGAGAGCTCGTCGCGGTCATCGAATATAGTTGTAGGTGTTTCGGGGTTCATCGAGACCGCGCTGTGGTAGCTCTCGTCTAATGACGAGCGATCGGACTGGCCTATGGACCGTTCAGAGCGCGAGCTTTGGCTTATGGAAGCGGGAAATGTGTACTGGCTCGGCCGTGGCGTCCCTCTTTCGGGGCGTATCTGAGTCCAGCCTTCACGGAACAGGTCGCAGAGTTCCCAGCACGCCTGAATGGCCGATCCGAGAATCTCCTCGTCGGCAGGTTTGCCATCTCTAGTGTTCTGCCGTATGCTGAACAGCATCTCTGCAAGAGACCAGCACGCTCGTAGTAGGGCGTCGGTCTCTTCCGGTAGCGAAGTCCTCTGTTTCATCAGTCTGTGGCATAAAGTTAAATAGAAATCTAACGTTCGCTCTCTAAATGCCTCGGGTAACTGTCGGTCGTGGGTGTTGTAAAGATGGTTGTTCAGCTCGAAGCTGACGCGAAGAACCGAGTCCGAGGCTTCGTCTCCCCGCTGGCGGACTTCAAAAAGTGCCTGACAGAACTCGCGACACAGCTCCAAAGTAGGCTTCACCTGACTGGCATGGTCCTCGTTCCGGCTCTCGTAGAGTTTCTGGCATAATCGCCAACAGCTTCGCCAAGCTTGCTCTTGCGCTTCGCCCTCTCCACCTGAGTACTGGAACATGCGCTCGCGGTGATTTTGGCTGAGTCTTGCCAGGGTATTGCACAGAGTCCAACACTCGCTCAGAGCACTTTTGAGGGACGCAACCTCCTTCTCTTGCTCGTTAATGTCTAAGAGAGCCTCCCCCATTGTCTGAGTGCCCATAGAAACGACCGAGGTATTATCATCTTGAGTCTGAGTGCCGAAGTCTTCCGATTCCAAGATATCTAAATGTGGCGTCAGCTAGCTCATAAAGCGCCGAGGACAAGATTTACCTGCTAAGTTGGAGCTTGCCCGGCTTCGCGACCGCCGCCACTCGTCCTCTACTTCCTGGCGGGTTTGTGCGCGAGGGGTAGCCCGGTCGAAGGATCCTGGCGGGGATATGATTGAGGTGTCAATGGGAGACATCATAGAAACGGCAGATTGTCTCTGCTGTGATTGCTCAGTCACGCGTGTCACACCTAATCCTGTAAGGCCTCTCTGCCATACCTTCTCATCTGGATGTTTATGAGACTCGGGTGTGACGGGCGAGCCTGTCACAACAGTGTTGTCTGACTTGTCAGACGTGTTGTTAGACAACGCCGGCGGCGGCGTTTGGCTTAGCGTTTGGGAGATGGCGACAGACTTTCGAGGTTGCTGGCAGCTGTTAGCGTGTATCTCAAGACGGCATTCGGTTGGTGAGTGCTCACGAAAGTCTTGAAGTCAGTCGGCGCGTGGATGACCGACTGCGGTGCCTCATCCGAGTTGGAGCGGGCCCGCGTTGGTATCATGGTCTCAAGCTTTGCCAGCTGTGACATGTTTAGAGATGTCCGCGCATCTCGAGGCTCGAATACTACCTTTCCGAGGCTGCCCTGGCTGGACGGACTGGTCAGGTCGTCCATGTCGGGAGAGCGGATGTCGCTCATCTCGTCCTCGCTGGGCGGGTTCTCCTGCGACTCATCCTCGATCTGCGCACTCTTAGCAGGGTGTCAGGCAGCAGGAGCAATGGGTGTTACCTCGGTGGAGACGGTGCCATTGCTGTCGACGGGCGAGGGGTCGACGTGGGCGGGATAGGGACTCGGGGGCGGGTGCAGGTGGTCAGAGGTGGTGCCCGAGGATCTTGGGGAGTCGGCCATCAGTAGGGGCGCTTGCAAAGCTCCTTGGGCCTCTCACCTGTTGGAGTAGACCGAGTGGGGGAAGGGAGCTGGCGAGCTGGGAGAGTCGGTATAAGGGCTGAAGGCCGACTTCAGGCCCTGGGTCGGCGAGGGCATCAGCTGCGTGGCCGTTGCCATTGGGGACCTGGCGAGCCAGCGCTGCGCCGCGGTCGAGCTGCCGGCTTCAGCAAGCTTTGCGCTCGTCGAGGACGCGGGTGCAGGACTCGACAAGGCTGGTGGGCGAGCGAAAGGCGACGGGCGAATCAGGCAGCGCGCAGCAGGGCGAGGTGTTGTGGAGGGAGCGGCGGTTGCGGGCGGGCGAGCGTTAAGAAGCAGGACGGAGCAGCAGAGACGCAGCAGAGACGCAGCACGCAGCACGCAGCACGGGACTGTTGGATGCAGGCAGCGGCGGGGACAAGGCTGGTGGGAGGGAGGGCTCTGGGGCTCTGCGCGTCGTCGTGTCGGATGGGGACAGTTGGTGACTTTCTTGTGCTGCCGTCGGCGGTGCTTGGCCTCTGGCCGCTTGGTCCTCACGCCAACGCCGCCGCCTCCTCTCCCACTCGCCCGCACTCGGGCCTCGAGCTGGGAACCCAATCCGTGCGCGACAGACGGCCGCCTGCAGTGCGCGTCCAATCACGACGGCGGCGGCGGCGTGCAGCGAGTGGCCCCGGGGTCGTAAGCGCCGTGGACGTCCTGGCGACGGCGTGCTCGCTCGTCTCGTCCATCCAGCATCCCAGGTCCAGCGCACCGGCGCAGGCTGGCGTTGACCAGCCACCAACAGAACGGTGGAGGTTGATCGCGGGCCCAAGACAGTTGAAATCGCTGAAATCTCCGTCAACCTGACTCAACTGGCCTGTCGTCCGCCGCCGTGGGCACCAACACCGCGCTGGAACCGTGCTGGAGCCGTGGATGGCGGCTTCTCCGCAGCCTATCTCCCCGGGAACTTCGCGGGAGCTTCGCGGGCGCGTCACGGCTCCCTGCCATCACTTCCACAGCGCTGGGGGCGCCCTCAGGATCGTGGGCCGCTTTGGGACATGGCAGAAGGGCAGGCGTCGGCAGTTTCATCTGGTCTTTGCAGCCTGCATCATGCGGAGCTACTGCAGCAGGGCCGCTCTTCACATAGCCATCTGCGAAACGACTCCAACCTGGACGACCTCTCCCTTGCAGCAACTTTGCCCCGGCTGACTCTCGTCGGTGTGAGTGTCAGTGAGAGGAAACAGACCCGCAACCTACGTGGCCCTCTTGCGCCAAATGAAGGCAGGAACACTGTGCCGGAATCTCAATAGACGCCGGAGCGCGTTGCGCGCATCAATCACACGGAGAGCGTGGCATATGCATGTCATTGATCGCCCACTCCTCCTGCACAAAGGCCAAGCACCACTTCCTTCCGTCTCTAGGCTACTGCTGCTCCTTACAGTAACGGCATATGTTGGATGGGGGCCAGCATCAAGGCCATTGGTTTCTACCTGCTCTCTGGCCATCTGCTCGCCCAGAGCTCCGCTCCCAGGCAGTGAATGAGGCCGTGGGAGCTCCCTCCTTCTCACCGAGAGTCTTGCCTGGAGTGTGGCTAGGCGATTCACTGGCCGCACACAGGGGCTGTGCCGTCTTCACCGTTTCTTCCTCACCTTCGCGCTTATTTCCCGCGCCGCTGTGTTTCTGCGCCCCAATTGTGCAGAAGCGTATTAGCATCGTCACATCCGAGTCGTGTGGGTCTTGGAAATCTTCATCGCCTTGCTTCCACCACAACTCAGATGACAGCTAGGCTGCAGAAGGGGCCTGCCTTATCAAAATTAGCCCACCGCCCTTGTAAAAGCATAATCGACACTTCAGAAACAACGCCTCAATCTCCTCGGCTCCAAGGTTCCGAGCAAGGCCCATCGCAGCGAAGCTGGAGTTCTAAGCGCCCAGGCCCATGTAAGTACCAACTCTGCTAACCCATTCGGTAATCTACAACATTCTCCGTCGAAATCCGAGCTCTCATCATGCGTTGCTCCTCATCCTAGGGAGAGACGTGTCCGCCTATGCCGCATTGACAAGGTTTCGGCAGCCGGATTGTGCGGTCCGGACTGTTTCTTGACTTGGAGAGAGGGGCACTGACACTCTGAAGTAGCCCAGCACCAGCTACCCAAATATTGATCCCTTGTGGCAGCAATGGCGAGCTAGTACGCGTTCAGTGACGTTCAAGTGTAGTTACACAACATACTAAAGTTCCTTTTACTTATTACTTCACTGACGAGATAGTTAACCGACAACAGCCGCCACAGGAGACCATGTGAATATTTCCACTACTTTAGTATGCAGTCCCGTCTCTCGCCGTAAAACTTCACTCCTCCGCCACCAACATGCAGCAATGAATGTATGTGTCAGAGGCCACTATTTCTTAAACTTCGACTATACCTTTCACAGGGCTGAAGTCCGTCCGTCGCTTCACTAGGACAGCACCTACAACCTTATGCCGCCAAGGCTGCAAAAGAGATCGCTCGAGTTACACTACATGTAGACCGGTGACCTGACCAACTCCAACACTCACCACTGGCTTGCTTCTTTCATCCCGCCTCTGCATAACATAACGCAGACAGACACCGCCACATCCAACTAAAAATCTAGGTGTCATTCATCCATCCGCTCACATCTCAACTTCGCCCGGCCGTCCGCTCTTGCATGAGCAGCTAAGCACACCGCGGGTTAGATAAGCGGTAGTCCAGGTCGCTTGTTGGAACAGAGATATGCGCTGTCTGCGGCGAGGTTCTCCTTCATCTGGACTCCCGACGCGGGATGGAGGCGTCTGATAGTGGCGATCCACTTGGCGGTAGGGAGGCCAGCAAAGGTCAGCCCCCAGTCTCTAGGCCAGGAAAAGGCTGTTGAGGGCGAGTTGCCTCTTTACTCGAAAGGTTAGCATGAATGCTCTCTTCACTCGGTGCTCAAAGACTGTGTTACCTTGAAGTCATGACGTTGCAGGTCATCCATTCGAGGACGGTAGGGAGGAAAACTCATCCCAGGAGGAAAACTTGCTGCTGAGGAGAAGCATTCCATTTCCCACTTCGAACTCATGTCTTGCGTTTCAAGGAGCACAATGTCTAACAACACATCCTCTCGCTCTTTCGTCTACCAGAACCATCGGCGTTTGGGCTTTCACACACGTACTAACCAAAGGCAGAGACTTTCCCTTATCTTCGCCGTGGGGAGAATTTCACACAGCTAACAGTAGTGGATCAACAATACTATATGTCACAAAGATGCCCAGAACTACAATACGGTCCTTCAATTTCACGTACCGGTCCCGGACACGTTATCGAAGACCCGAGAAGCGAGGGAAGCACTTACTACATCATCTCATCAAGGGCTTACTTTGACTAGATATTTAAGTTCCCAATTGAACGAGATCGAAACTTACACAACTATATATACAACCAACCAATCTTCACTCACCTACGAAATATTTACAGAAGAACCCGACCCTTCGTTCCCTCCTCCCCCCCTCTCCCCACCAACCCCTTTCCACTTCTTCCCTCCTTTCATACGCCCCTCCACTATACGGTCGGCCACCCATTCACCCACGAAATCGTATTCCATCCAAACACTTTATCCCCATCCGCATACCCAATCGTCGTATCCACATGATGATAGTACAGCACCGGGCCATACGTCGGATCATCATACACGCCCTGCCCGCCCGGCCCGTACACGGTGCCATGGCTCGCCAGCACCACCGTCCCCCCGCCAGCCGTACACGCAACCCCGTTTTTATCAACCTGCATGAAAGCCGTCAGCGGGGACCGTCCGTAACTCGCCTCTCGAATAAAACGCATATATTATATCATAACAGGGGGAAACTTACGAATCCGCCCGTCGCGGAGCTGCTGCGGCACACCATGACGCTATACTCGGCCCCCTTCGCGGGGCGGTCGGTGTCGTACCCGCAGCAGATCCCCCGCGAGAAGAAGAGGTAGTAGTACCCCCCATGGCTGAACATGTACGAGCCCTCCATCGCATGCGTGCCGCTCGCGTTGAACGCGATATTGTAGCTGCTCCCCGCCGTCTTCGTCGGCGTGGCGGCCAGCGGCGCTTGGTAGATGTCGTGCCAGAAGGAGCCGAAGTTGAGGTAGTAGCCGCTGCCCACGGCGACGAGGTTCGGGTCGATGGCGTTGTAGTTCTTGGAGGAGGAGGAGGCGATGCCGGTGGCGCCGCGGTCGGTCCAGGAGCCGGCGTCGAGCGTGGGCGAGGTGGCGAGGCCGATGGCGGAGTTTTGCGAGCCGAAGCTGGATACGGAGTAGTAGAGGTAGTAGGTGCTGCCAACGAGGTGGACGTCGGGGGCCTGGTGGTGAGAGGTTAGCTACACTTGCTGGGGGTTCGAGAGGATGAGAGGTGTTTGGACTACTCACCCAGAGGTCAGTGTTCCCCGTCAGGTCGATCTTGGAGCCGCCGGAGAGCACGACGCCGTTGTAGGTCCAGGGGCCTACGATGGCGGGAGCGGTGTAGATTGAAAGGCCGCCACCCGTGGAGAAGCGGAAGTAGGTCCCATCGGATGACCTGCGGATTAGAGAGGGGTCGTGCGAGTTGTTGCAGATGCCGGAGCAGGCGCCTGGGTTTGCGTAGGCGTTGGCGGAGGAAAGGAAGATGAGCGCTGTCGTGATGAGGGTGGATAGGAACTTCATGGTGCAAGAAAATAATATGAACTTTTACTAAGAGAAGAGGCGCATGACAAAGGAAGAAAGGGAACGTTGAAATAGACTATATGTATACAATTTGAACTAGTTGAACGGATGAGACGGAAGACCGCGATCTGCCATCATGAGAGCAAAAGGTTAGTTCCTATAGTTCAGATTGCATTGAACGGAGAAAAGGTGTATAGAGGTGGGGTCTGATGGTTAGCGTCCCGTTTCGTTGTAATTATTCTGTGCCTGTCAGGCCCTTTGGTAGTCCTTTCCCAATTTGACTTGTCCGACCATCAGATTAGTCGTCAGCGAGGAGGTTGCCACCAATGTGCGACCATGCGAGGGGTCAAATAACAGTTGATACTCAAGGTTTGGAGCCCTAGTTGTTTGCGGGGTGAGGTGGATCAGGGCTGGACAGAATGTCTCGTGAAAAAGTGCTGATTGGAGGAATTCGATTCGGAGAAAAGATATCGCAGCTCTTTGTGCAGCCTTAATGCACTGCTAGGGTATTTCAACTGCCGTTGAGATATCTTGATGAAAAGCCGAGTTACGGCAAGTGTACCCACTCTCGGCCTCGTTTCGTTTGAGATGAGTTGAAACAAGCCGAGGATAGTGCTTGAATCATGCATCATGCGTGATATCAGAGCATTTCCAAGCAGGAGAAAGTATCATCAGTAACTGATTATCATATAACAGTTTGTACAGAACAAAATACTTCCAATGACAAGTTGGCAATGCTGCAAGCCACCTCGAAATTGGTGTGACAAAGGGAGCCAATTAACCGAACTGATGAATTAGATGATGAGGTGGAGTTATCATCTCACAGTACATATCATACTGACGCGCACATTTCATACCGGATCCAAGTCTTCTGGCGCGCTCTTCCTTTCACCGCTTTCAGATCCAGTACTACCCAGGACGCTACCCGGCTCTCGCTTCTTCGCTACGGCATAGTTGCTCTGATATGGTGACTGAGTTGCCTACGAGCTAGAGAACCCGTCCAATCCACCCACATTCAATTCACATTGAAGTAATGCGCTGGAGCACCCCTGACCGTCTCAAAATAATCGCAAAACTCTCGCAGCATTCCCTCCCATGATCATATCGTATTCGTCCGTCCCTCCGGAGGTATCTCCAACCGCCTTGACATTCGTCTTGACACTAGCTGGCGGAAACAGAGGATGATCGGTGCCAAACATGACTCTGTCTACTCCGCTGGCTTCAATGGCTGCCTTCAAACCAATCTTGTCAAAAATAACAGAATTCAGATATAGGTTGTTCTTTAAAATATCCCACACAGTCCTGCGATCTGACTTCAGCTTCCCTTCCGCCGCCAACACCCTGTCATGCTCGATGCAGCTCTCGATTCGACCCGCGAGGAACGGCAGCGTACCCCCAGCGTGAGACACAATAATCTGAAGATTGGGGACTTTCTCGAAGATACCAGCCAGTATCATCCGTACAAGGCCAATGGTGGTCTCCATTGGGAATCCAAGAGACACAGCGGGTACCTGGCCATAGGAGCCACAACATGGGCCCCATACCGAAGATGGCAGTCCGTGATGCGGATGTAAGAATACTGGCATGCATATCTCTTCCGCTGCTTGGAAGACTGGGACGAGTTTTTCATCGTCCAGACCCTCCCCGAGGCCTCCGGGTCCTAGGATAATGCCTCGCACATGGGAAGCAGCTTGGAGCCGAAAGATCTCCGCAACAATCACATTCGTCGGTGCACTCAAAGGAAGCGCTGCAAAGAAGAATAGCCGACCTGGGTAAGTCTTGCAAAGCTCATTTGTGGAGTCATTTATCGTTTTGGCCACATCCCCGGCCGTCTCTGACGGAAGAAAGTCGAGCCATGGATTGCCAAGTGAGAGGACCGATATGTCGATTCCGTGCTCGTCCATAAACGCAATTTTTGTGGAAATGTCGTATAGCAGAGGGGTCATGGGCTTGCCATTCTCACCCGCTCGGTTGACGAGCCGGAGCTCGTTTGTGTCTGGGTTTGATCGAACGCATGGAACTTCTGTGCGGTCTCTGAGGAGGTCGATATAGAGGTTAGGATATAGGTGGCTATGAACATCAACAACGGGCGACTTCGAGCTCTGCGTCATTTCAAGACTGCGAATTGCTTTCTTAACGGAGAACGCGAGAGACTCATCGCCACTTGAGCCTCAAACCAATATATTCTAATCCTCCAAGATTATCGATAAGCATCCAAGCATCCGACGACCCGTATGTTATACTAGGATGCCGGTATAAACCTAGGTAGGCATTACACATCTAACGGCACTAGCTGCCCGCTATTCTAAGCGCCACTACTGCCCCTCACTCAGTCTGCTATCGGCCGATAGCCGTCTTCGGTTACAAGCATGCGGATCCAACTGCCATTCCGCGGATGCAGGTATCCTTGCTTAACGCAGGGCAAGTTGCATCTCACATACACGTGATAGGCGGCGATATTTGGTTCATTTATTCCTAGCTCTATCTCTGCTGCGCTTCCCAATAATTCCTTTAATCACTCCCACTTTGTCCCTACAATGGTGCAAAACGCAAAAGGTCCCTTCCATGTTGCAATAATCGGTGCAGGTATCGGCGGCCTCGCGTTGGCAATTGGCCTTGTACGTCAAAATGTTCAGTTCACACTATATGAGAGTGCTGGGGAGTACGCTACGGTGGGCGCGGGCGTTGGGCTAGGGCCAAATGCCTTGAAGAGTATGGACTTGATCGATCCCATGTTACGGGGCTTGTATAACAACGTTTCCACGGGGAATCTAAAACCAGAGAAGAAGAATGTTATGATGGAAGCTTTGCTTCTTGAAGAGGGCTTCGGTGAGAAGCAGGGATGGATGGGAGGAGAGTGGGGATCGCCAACTTTCGAACGGACGAGCGCGCATCGAAAAGCATTGCTCGATATAATGACGAGTCTGATCCCTCGAGACACAGTCAAGTTCAACAAGCGAGTAACAAATATCCAACAAAACAATGGAAGGGTCTTCATCACCTTTCAAGACGGTGAGGTCGTTGAGACTGACACAGCGATTGGTTGTGACGGCGTCAAGGGCTTCACAAGAGGTGCAGTTCTCGGATCCAGATATCCGGATCTGGTAAATCCACAGTACTCCCACAGGTATCTCTACCGAGCCATCGCGCCCATGGAAGACGCAAAGCGCATCCTCGGAGACCGCGCCACAGACGCAGCCATGTTCATGGGACCCGGCATGAATTGGTCTATCTACCCTATCTCGAAAGGGACAGAAGTCAACCTTGTTGCATTCAAGCAGGACCCCAGGGGCGCCTGGCCATACAAAGAATACACCCACCAAGTCGATCTCCAGACCATGTTGTCCGATTTCGAAGGCATAGACTCTCGCCTCCTCAAGCTCTTGGAGCTGTACGCAAAACCTATCCAGTGGTCCCTCCACCACCACATCACCACACCAACCTACTACAACGCCCATGTCGCCCTCCTCGGCGACTCCGCACACGCCACGGGCCCGCATCAAGCCGCCGGCGCGGGCCAGTGTCTCGAAGACGCCCTGGTCATGTCGCGCCTACTCGGCCTCGTCAAGCGCGCTGCTGATCTGCCCACGGCCTTCCGCATCTTCGACTTCCTGCGGAGGCCGCGTGCGCAGAAGATCGTGCAGACGAGCTATGATGCTGGGGAGATTTATACCTTTGCGTACCCAGAGACGGGGAGCGATATGGCGAAGGTGACGGCGAATTGTAATAAGCGGTTTCAGTGGATCTGGGAGCATGATCTTGAGGCTGATGTGAGGGTCGCGGAGAAGATGTTCAGGATGGAGACGGGGGATGTGTGAAATTGAGAGTCGTGAGGTTAGGTCAGTGGGTGGGTGAGGTGGCTAGTCTTATGGTGTTGAGGCATGGGGAGGGAGCGGGTTGATGGAGACGGGACTTGAGCATGGCTGTGTGCTATTGAGTTGTAGGGCTAGTGTAGGATTTGTATACGCATGGCATTTTCTATTGCATTTACGGTTGTTGTGCCTGAAACATAGCTGGCAATACTAATCTATATACGCCTTAGGATTAACAACACGATGCAATCGCCCGGACAGGTTCTTGGAATTCCAAGCCAAAGAGAGTCCCTAGGGGCTACTCAAGGCGGAAGAGTGATAAGTAATTAACTTATCAGGGGCCTGCGGGCGACTGATTGGTTTCCAACGCCGCTCATCCGCATCCCTCAGCATCGCAAACCTATCAACAATGTCCGTGCCGCCAAACGCGAAATCGTCCCAAACTACCAAATCAATTCGCTGGTTCATCCAACAGCTGGAGAAGGTGAAAGAGACATTTGACGACAAAACATCCATGTTACCAGCTTATCAACACGCGCCATTTGATAAGTGTCATCAATTAATAAAAGAAAGATCCGACATCTTCGACAGTGGGGACAAGCCAACAGTCAAGACGGACGCGAGCGCGCATTCTTTTAGCAGATGTTTTCTCACAACTGGGACCTGACATTTTCCTATTATGCACTTTGGCAACGTCAATCACCCACTTGGCCTCTGTGACACAGAAAGGCCTCATTGCGGGCCTGCGAGGCTGGTGGGAAGATACGTCACACCCACTAGGATTGACAGCTGTCGCAAGCCAACTCTGCGAAACGTATTCAATCAAATTGTTACTTTTTCCGCCTCGGAAGCGTCCTATCTCAGAGGTTTCTGCGGCCGTTGGTAGGAGAGATACTCAATAATAGGGAAAATATAAAACTAATATTCAAATAGACTCTGCGTCACCACAGACCGGACACAGTTCTCTAGAGCAGCATATGCTAGAGCACATACACACCGATGTTACATAGAATACCGAACAAGCTCAGACAAAATCTCAGGATGGGCGCAGTATATCGAGCTTGGTTCCCAAGACTATCCACTCGATTCAAGCTCAGCCAGCAGGAGAAGGTGCGCATGATGATCCCTGTTATGCTTTTGTCATTGACTTTTTTTCAGGGCGACTTACCGGGAAAGTTTATAAACTTACCATGTTAGATGCTATTAAAGCTATCGTATCTAGTGAAGTTGATGGTGACATATTTTTGACCGTTCCAGTGTATCAGACTAACTCCCCATTCATAACTGTTTCGATCACAGATAAAGGTATCAGACAAATTGTATCCAAACGTCCACGAATCATGTAATTAACATATAAAAAAAATCTTTATATCTTCATGACACGGCCTACTTGAGGAGATCCAGTGCAAAGATACGTCCAGTCATCCTGCCAGGGGACAATCACTAAATTGGGTTTCGCATCCATCCCGACCATGTCCACGTAATCATCATTCTGTTTTTGATATATCCTAATTGAACCCCAAGCATTACGCAGATCGACCACTATAGCCACAGTCCCCTCCCGGAGTGTTACGTCGTCGCCATCCTGATGTGTCGTCCAGGTCGGTTCTGAACAGTCGTATTTGGTCTAGGATATCAGTTTAATATCTGAAGAATATATGGCTTATGGCGTGGCCTTCACGATGTCCTTGCATTTCTCTGCTATTTTCACCCCTGCAGACTCCACAGTCGGAATTTTAGTTGCTCCCATGATCGAGTCTCTAATCACGAGACGGCAACTGTTGCAGGCAGTTCTCCGAGCGCACCAGAAAGGTGCAAAGGAGATTTATGCGTAGATCTCGAGGTCGCTCTAAAGCGCAGATGCGTAGAACCGTGGTGGGCCGCAATGGCCATGCAAGTGGGAGGATAACAATCAACAGGAGAAGAATCCAGCGCAGGTTCGTGAGGGGGGACAAAAGCTACAATTCGTGCAGAGAATGTCAGCAACCTCATACTTGGAGGGGTACGTCGTTTGATAGTCACCCTGATGACTCGAAAAAGCGCAGCCCGTCGGTCGCAGCGTATCAAGCAGATACAAAGTCGAGTGAGAGTGGAGTGTGCCACAGGCCCTCACTGAGGGAGAAGGACGGACTTGCGCAAAGAGATGTGTCCTTGAGTTGATAGAAGTTTATAGCTGCTCCAACATTGGTGCCTGACAGATGCGCCTGCTTGCGACATACCTTTGTAGTTTGCCCCACTATTGAGGCCACAACTTGTCACGTGGACGCGACCGATCGGCATGGCCCGCGCTGCGTTCAACTTTTTGTCACGACAGCAGCTATCGTAACGTCGCCATCGCAAACTCGTCACTGGGCTCCTCACCTTCCGGTAGGCGCGCCGAGCCTGTTGACCAGCACTCCGCCAGCACCTTTCATCGCTCAAGAGCACTCTCCGACTCTCTAAATAACACCTGCTAAGTGTCACCGGGCCTTCTCGAAGACCTTATTCATCTTGGTCACCAGCTTGCTATCTAATTCAGCGCTCATCTCTGATGAGAGATCCGATAGGCGTCCGGTCTGGGTGGACGGTAGGGCTGTAGTACCACAAGCTAAATCGATCACCACAGGGGACTACTAGTTGGGGAAATAGCGGCGCTTAATATGATTTTAGTTGTCGAGCACGATAGGCTCCGCGGGGATGGATTATGGATAGCAGTTAGCCGTTAGGCTTTGTCACGTGAAGTCTGACCACTACATCTCAAGTGCTTATAAACGTGGATCTGGATTATCCTTACATCTATGCCATTCACATAGCATCCCACAGATATCCAGGCTCTCTCTCGCTCAAAAGATTCAGCTCAAATGAGGGATATAAAAAGCATTTCTGAATCGACAAACTCCAAGTACGCCTGCCATTCTATAGCCCTCCACTTTGTTTTCAACGAAAGCGACGTGGGGCAAACATCCTCCCCTTAGCTCTAATCTGTGGTCCCCTCCACATAAAAATGCCGATACCAAGCGGGAAAAACAAGATCGGGAGAACCGCAAAGACAATATACGGCACCTTCGCGCCGCCTGGCTGCAGGATCCACTGCGGGACATAAAAGGGCGGGTGATAAGCGTTTAGATTCAAGAAGAACTGGAACACGACGGCGCACTCGGCGGCCGAGTGCGGGTAGCAGTCGGTCATGTAGGTGAGTAGGACGGTGATGAGGACTTCTTGGCCGAAGGCGAAGATGGCGATGCCGGTCAGAGCGGCAGCCCAGCTGGTGGGGTAGTTGAGTTCGAGGCCGTACAGGAGGACGCCAGCCTTTGAGATGTTAGGGGCTGTAGAGCGGATAGTAATGGATTGAGATGGCCACATACCGGAATGAAAATTATGCCCGTCCATGCGACCTTGAGAAGCAATTCCGGGACCCACTTCTTCCCTTTCTTCAGATGCCTTTGCGCAACGAGATCACAGATAGGTCCAGCCACGACTTCCCCAAGCACGGCGCCAATGAAACCGGAAAAGGAGCAGAAGCCGACTTGTTGCGTGTTGAAGTTGTAGTGGGTTCCTTTTCCGAATTGCAGAGGGAAGCCGGCCGTGTTGGCGACTTCGGTCATGAAGCAGATCGAGAACCAGAATGAGGGGAGCACAACGGCTGGGTACGCGAACATTCTGAAGTTACGGGTCCATGTTACTTTCATGGGCTCCTCGTTGTGGGGTTTCCTGAAGCCTAGGCGGCGCCAGATGGAGCGTTTTGTTTCTTCTGATTCTGCGTTGGCTTGCTTTTTGATGTATATCGTTTCCGGGACTAAGAGAAGATTAGGGAGATGGAAAGTGCCCAGATTTTCAGAAACATCTTACCTAGGAATATTTGAGCAAAGAGAAGAGCGGCGTATAATAATGCTGCGATCCACATAGCCCAGCGCCATCCAAGATGCGGATTATACTGTATTGATCCACCAGCTACACCACCAAGATATGGCGCACAAACGAGGAGAAATGTATTATATCCCATGCGTTTGCCCTTCTCATGGAGGAAAAACATGTCAGAAATGGCCGCTGGCGTAATGCATATGCCAACTGAAGCAAAAAACATGGCAAATAGGCGTAGTGTTAATGCTTGGGCATAAGTCTCGGATCTGGCTAGACCAACGGTAAATATAATCGCGATGAAGTTACCACCTAAAAGCACAGGCCGTCGTCCTATTCTTTGGCTTAGGGGAATCCATAGGAATGGCGCAACTGAAGGCACTACTGCAGCAGCGGACGCAATGTATGAAGCTCTTCGCGCTGAGGTATGAAATTGTATAGCGAGCCCATGAGCACCGGGGGCCTTTTCTCATTGTTAGCACAACAGTGACGGTACATTATTACATAAGTAACCTACAAGTAGCGTTGCGGTGAACTTGACCAAGAATGTTTCAAAACCCAACGCAACCAAGGCTAGATGTTTCTTCCAGAAGCTCCAATTCTGAAACGGTGTTAGCATCACCACTCCCGCTGTTTCTTCCAACACCTACTAGAGGCTCTTCTGGGTCATCGGTCGGCTGAGGCACCAACAGGATGCCATCCTTTGTCGTCTTCGTGTTGGGAAGGATCGTGACCTGACCCTCCTTAGACTCAGTCTCCATATCACCGAGTGAGGCTGGAGCCTCGATGCTCATCTCCTTTTCGGGCTGGGTGCTAGTCATCATAAACGACCAGCGCAATGCTGAGACAACAATCAGTTCACCGAAAAGTGAGGCATGGTTCCCAAGCGCAAATACATGGCTAAGCCAGATGTTATCTCGCGTGGATTGGGCTTGGCTGTTTGCCGGGAAGGGTTCACGCCAGCACGACGCGTGCTCCCCAGGCGCAGAGTGCCCCATGCAACTGTGCGTCCGTATTCCCTGGCCTCAGCCGTCGGTTACATGCAGCCGTCGGACATAGCGGCACCCTTCGGGCAATGACGCGGAGAAAATGCAATGCGACACAGATAACACTTACCGTTTCGATGTCGCTTCGCAACGATCCGTGCCGCACGGCAGAACCATCGTGGTGGTGAGAATAGCGTCGCATGTGAACGCGATGATTCCGAAGAACTATACGAAGCAGTGTCGAGAACAGCATCCTATCTCCAGAGCTACTACTCTACCCTATCTAACTCTATCATCACTCGCAAGCCTGCAGCCGTGATTATGGCTGTCTGTCTTCCGCTGCCTAATCGATGTGGTGCCAGTAGCTCATATATAGTCGCTGTCCAAACATTGAATATCTGGAAAAACTGACAATCACATAGCAGCAGACCCTGTATGTACAGTGCTAGATAGGATGTGTACATCTCTTCCCATACTCTAGAAGGATTGACATGAGCTCACCTCCCGAGTAGTTTCACCATGAGCCGCAACACCTCTCCTCGAGGGCACTTCGCCGTAATCCTCCCCTCCACCAATACCGTCGTCGAAGCAGAATACCAGTGGATGCTCGTGCCAGGCGTATCGTGGCACAGTAGTCGCATATACATCCCAAATCCAAAGCTCGACAGCGATGAGGCCTTTGAATCCTTCAGCAAGGACCTCAAGGTAACGATCGCCGATGCAGTCAAGAGCGTGATGACATGCAAACCCGACTACATGGTGATGGGTATGTCCTCTGAGACATTCTGGGGAGGAAAAACTGGGGCCACTTCATTTGAAGCATGGATGAGGGAACTGTCCGGGTTGGATGTGACTACGGGTGCCGCCTCCTGCAATGCAGCCTTGGACGTGTTTGGCGCAAAGCGCATAGGGGTCATTACTCCCTACCAACCCGTCGGCGATGAGCAAGTCCGCAACTATTTCACTGAGATGGACTACATCGTAAAATCAGTGTACGGGTTGAAGTGTGACTCGGCCACTTCTATCGCAGAGACCACACCGGAGCAGATTAAGGCTGCATTTCGCGCTGTCGACGGCCCCGACGTCGATGTACTCGTTCAAGCTGGCACAAATCTTCCCGCTGCCCTGGTCGCCGCGGAGATGGAAATCGAGCTCGGAAAGTCCATTGTTCCAGTGAATACCGCAACAGTATGGCACGCCTACCGCACCCATGGCATCATGGACCAGATTACGGGTTTCGGGTCCCTGCTCGAAAAGCACTAGAACCGTGGAATGGCTTGCAAATTCCTATCATGTTCCAGGGAACCTCCCAAACCCCGTTCGTAAATATCTGCAACTGACTTTCTGCACAAAAGCAATAGTCCGCCTCTTTATCTGTGTCCGATCGGCATGAAACCAATAAAGCCGATCGTCCAACGTTTAACGGATCTTCCCATCAATCCTAGCGCGTGGGGCTTCAAAAAGGTGGTACTCTAATTCTAGAGCAAGTCGCCGGTTTGTGCGCGCGTATGCCACTGCTCGGGATGCTTCAATGCATTTTCAGGAATCTGAGTGAGATAGAAGCTCTTCACGTTTGGCTAGGGTAGGAACTCGTTGAAGCACTCCAAGTAGCGGTAGACAGGTGTACACATAAGGCAGCGTACTTAATAAGTGTGCCGCTTTTTTGACGCCCAGCGCGCCTAATCAATAGCCAAACCCTAATCACATTCGGAATAATCCAGCTTCCTAATCCGGCAAATTTTTCATCTTGTCTCCAGGGCTCACCCCAGACCAGGGCTGAGTCATGTCTGGAGCGTGGAAACCTTGCAACGTCTACCTCCCACCCCCAGGATGTGTAGCTTAGGATCTATCGAAAAGCCATGGAGTACCCCAGAGTTGTTCGGTTACACTGATATCCGTTACGAGGACATAGCATAAGGTTTCCACAAGCAATCGAATATGGTGCTGGTATTTTAGCAATTAACCCCTTGGTAGCAGCCCTTTTCAAGGCGAATATGCACCTAAACAGACGCTCTATCCGCTTCGCGGTAAGTTCCGTCATATTTCAAGCAACCCGCTATCGAATTTGCTTTCCATTTTCTCCATGAAACAAAGTCCGCGGACATACATAAGGCGACGAATTTATCCCCTGTATTTCGATTGACCGTACTCCGGAGGGAGCCAAATCAGACCACATCGACTTCGCAAATTAGGCGTAGATGGCGAAATGAAGCAGAGAGCAAGCGTCTCAACAAGCACATGAAAGTTTGAAGGGTTGCGTTATACAACCGACCCTCCATTTCTTCGTTAGGCAATCGACAGCGACGCAACCAAAATCTACTACCTCACCCACGTCACCACCCCTCGCCTTGGCCCTTGTGTTCTTAGTGGCCGGCACTCGAACCGAGTCTGAACTACTGGAATACTAGCTGGGATGCAAAAGTGGACCATGATGTATGCGACATCGCGAACGGTGAACCGAAGCTGAGATCAGGCCTTTGAAACAAGGTTACCTATTCGGTATGAGCAAGATGCATACGTGGTTCCCAGGTTGTGTCCTCGATTGATATCGTAGCACGTTCCTGCGTGTTTTCAAGGATCCCTAATGGCAAGGGTTTAAAAGCCGTGGGATTTGGTTCACGGCTAGCTCCAAGGACCATACTAACCCTCGAAGGTTTGGTCCCTGGAGTTGCGACTGTTTCAGATGAGTGAAAACTTGGCAGCAGATATTAGCAATACTACCCGTATGATCATGAATTTGACCGTTCAACAACACCAGTACTTCGCATTGTCATTCCACATGACCCACATAGCTAATGAGCCTGTTGGAATTGATTCTACTACCCCTGATGATCGAATTGGAATCTTGACACTCAAAAGCCCTGACAAGAGGCAAATATTATTTTCCAACCAGCGACGCAAGCCATTGATGTAGCGTAGGGGGCAACACCAAAGGATTCCCGGGGGTGGTGCGCCAAAGACTAGCTGGTACATTCTCTATAAGACAGGCCCCCGCAAACGAGCTCGCAAAAGGGTGCTAGCCGGCTAATTTACTCTTCTGGAAAGCAGGTCTTCACTTGAATGCCTAGAATTCGGCAGGGTCTAGGGCGTTACATCCCCAGCACGCCATTCAATTCGCCCTGCCATTTTGTCAGCCTGCGTGGGCCGCATCTCTGCCGGGTTTAGTGGCTGTATCGATCGTCCTCTAGCGCTCCTAGTCCGACCCGGTGGCCCTGCAGGTGGGACAAGGTTAAAGATCCGACTCCCCACGCACCCCAACGACGGCGTACAACCCCCTCCGAACGCCTCCACGAACTTGAGACGACGTGCATCTCCGCTTCTCCATGCTCGTGTTCTCCGGCATCGAGGGATACTTTGTAACATACCTTCAATTGCTGTATCAGGAAGAACGCCTTCTGGAGCGCTGTGCCAGCGTACCTAGGAAACTTCCACCGTAGCCACAATCATAGTCACGATGAATACAAGTAATCGAAGAGTGCCGTTGGACCAGCGGAAAAGGACAGAGACCAGTTGTGACAAGTGCAAGTCCCGAAAGCAAAAATGCGACCGTTTGCCGGGCCAGGACGAATGTCGGTACTGCCAACGACAAGGCATTGTCTGCGCGACAACACAGGTTCGGAAGAAGCGGATCTACGGCAGCGTGGAGGGACTGGGCACCCGGCTCTCGTTATTGGAATCTCTAGTCAAAGGACTGCTCCCAGAAGCAGACCTCTCCAGCGTGGACGAAATGCGGGCATTGGGACGTTCTCTCGGCATACCCCTTCCGGCATCAGACGAAAGTGGACTGGACACTACGAAGAACAGCAACAAGCAAGATGAAGAAATCACACTACCAGACCAGCAGGGGCAGGATCAATACATCGGTCCAGCGAGCTCCTTCTACTTCCATCTTAATCTGAGGGGATTGTTTGGACCTGAGGCTACGAAAGGCCTTTCACGCTTCATCATGTTTGGCCGGAATGCTGCAGACACGAAGTACGAAGCTTATGCTGTAGAAAGAAGGAATACGTTAGAATACGGCCAAGAGTCGAGTCCGGAAAGCTTTGTGTCTCTTGGACAGCCTCCTAGTCACACATACAACTCTCCCTCCGCGGGGCTCCCGGACATCGATCAACACACATTGGATTCCCTCGTAGTAGCCTTCTTCGACCACATCCATGCCGACTTTCCAGTCCTGCACGAGGCTTCGTTTCGAGAAGAGTACGAAACCTGGTCACTGAACCCTTCAGGGGTAGATCGGGCATGGCTATGCAGTCTCCTCTGTGTACTGATTTTAGCTCGACGAGTCGCACCGCACATCCGTATTTCCGAAGAGCAAGAGGAAAAGTGGTGGTGTCGTGTACAAGCGCTGCTACCTTCTGTGGTTTTTATGACGAGCATGCCTGCGGTCCAAGCACTCATGCTCTCAGCACTCCATCTCCACAATAATTACCACCGAGACGCATGTTGGACACTTACCGGCGCAGCAGTTCGTATAGCATTTGCCATCGGAATCCACAGGGATGGAGTCAAAGCCAAACAAACGCCCGTCAATCGAGAACTCCGAAAGCGGTTATGGTGGTCGCTTTACGGCTTCGAGCAGATCCAAGTCTCATCCCACGACCGACCAAGCGCCATCGAAAACTCCGCCTGCTCAGTCGGATGTCCTCGAGCCTCTATCTTAGGCATGGGAGAGCACTCGCCACCCGAGCACGGCATGTGGTCGAATCGACTAGTCGTAATCCTCGGACAAGCCTGCCGAATATCAAAAACATGCACCTCAACGAACTCAGACGACACCTACCTAGGCCCACTCTCTCCCGCTGCAGGCATCCTGCGCGACCTCACGCGGTGGAAGCAATCCCTGCCCGCCCATTTAACCCTCGAAAGCATCGACTCTTCGCCCCCATCCTTCCAACGCCCCCTGCTCCTCCTACATAGCCAATACCACTACACCGTTTCCCTCATCTCGCGCTCCGCCCTCTTCTCCCGCGCGACCATCCTCAATGACAATAGTACAGAACTCCTGCCGCCCTCCCTTCTTTCCCTCTCGGACACCTGCATCGAGTCCGGCCGCACCCTCGCCCAACTGCAGAAGAAACTCGATTCCCTCGGCAAGTTCAACGCTGTTACTTGGTGGGACATATACTACAACTTCAGCGGCGCCCTGATACTCGTCCTCGACATCATCTGCACGGTTATGCAGAGTGGCGCCGCCGCGGCGAGTGAGAGCCGCGAATTGCTGCGCCAAGCGGCAGACCTGGCCCTCCAACACTCCCAGAACCCGCTCATGCCAGGCACAATCCACAAGTGGGCCACTGTAGTCGTCGAGATCGGGTACATGACCGAGCAGTTTGTGACCAATTCGCAGGCGAGGGGCAAGATGAGCGTGAGTAGTGCTGTCAGTCGTCATGCGCATACCGGTGGGGCCCCCCAAGACGTAGATTCGAAGTCTGAGTATCCACCCGCTCAATACGTGCTACCCTCGACAGGCGGTGTGGAGCAGCACCGGCATCAGCAGCCGCAAATAGAAGCCGGTGGTGACGCGGGACACGCCCTGATGCCCGAGGCTGCGACGATGGGCGCGATGCCGGAGTCGTATGCGACGCATGCGTCATCATCCAGAGGTGGGCATCCAAGGTGGGCACAGCTATCATTCTTAGCGCCAGAGAATGCGCATATGTGGCAGGATGTGCATTGGGATGATATTGGGAATATGTTGTTAGGTGGGGATCAGAGGGGTGGGTGAGGAGGCTGGACTTTAACGGCATTTCTTTTTATTTATGGGTACAGGATTTGGATTCGGATGATTACACGAATTTCTTTCCTTCTAATGGGTACTACTCGAGTTAGATGGGGTGATTGAATTGGTACCCGTTCTAGTTGTGGAATAGACACTGAGATGTCCGGAAGGATCTAAGTATAGTACTAGGTCGTAAGTCTGGGCACATAAATTATACCACTGCTCAGACTCGAAGCTTTTTCGCCTGACACCACCTACGGGAGTGCTCCAGCCAGAAAGTAGTTAGAAAATGTTGCTCTCGCTATAACGTGTCTTAGCGGTTCCTGTTTTGAGCACGTTTTCAAAGATTGTGGCAAAAGTGATTACACGGAGACAGGGCTAAAGGTTTGCGATGATCTAGTGGACACTGCTATCAATTTGCGGCGCTCCGCCAAAAGAGGCTTGGAAAAACGGATAAGTAAAAGTCTGGTGTTGATACCACGTGACTTACTTAATCCTTACCTAGCCTAGCCTATTTTAAACTAGTCCTTCAAGATTCACTCACATTAGGTTTTGCTGCTTATGAGCTCGGGACAACCTCTAAACTTACTACCACCTGCTCATCTTCTTTATTATCTCATGTTCAGATGGGCCCAAAGAGGAACCAAAATGAAATGAAATGAGAGTAAAACCGCCCCCGCCACCGCCGTATCTAGACACCTGGGCAGCATCTACGTAGACAGCCTCGTTCTAAGGACTCAGAAGTCTTGGCCTTTTGCTTATTTGTAACGCTCGCTACAGTTCAGCTGATGGTCTGCAAGATTGCGTGGCGGGGCTCTGGGAGTCCTGAACTTCTGCCTTGTCCTTCTCTTCATCACATAGCTCTATCGTAGTGCTGCAGAACGCCGTTCACAGTCGCACCATCTTGAAGAAGCTACGAACCAGATTCGTATCTTCATCATGTCTGAATGTAACCGATGTTTTCATTTCCGCCGCGCCGCCATTCAATTTTACTCAAAGGACCTGTGCGCATCGGCACGAGCGGGGTGTCCATATTGTGAACTGCTGATTATTGCGACCAACATGACTAAACCGGGCTGGTTAGACCGAAATCAAGATGGAGGAAAACTCAGGATCGGATGCTATGATTCTGTTTTCAGCGTCACTTTAGTCCGAGGCCCCTACAGTAGCTTCGTACCGGCACCCGGTGAAGATATTTTCTGTCCCGAAAAGTTTTCAATATGGATCTGCAAAGGCAAAGAGAGTTTCATATTTCAGAAATCCTTGTGCGCCAATTGATGCTGTAGTGCTTTCTATTCTTATTCTCTTGAATTTAAGCTAATTCGGAACATCCAGACGATGCTGCGCATGATCGGAGCCAACGATACATCTTCCCCACTAGCCCCCCGATCGTCGAGGATACCGCAAGTAAGGAAGCCGTCGCTCGGATTATGGGGTGGCTACAGCATTGCACGACTTTCCATCAAGCCCGTTGCGATATTCCTGATCCAACCTTCACCCCTACTCGACTCGTTGATATAGGCTCAACCGAACGAGAGCCCAGCCTGTTTGATCCTACCCAGTCTGTCCAATATGTTGCTCTTAGCTATTGCTGGGGGCCAGATGTTGAGGATGTCCTCAAAACCACTAAGAATAACATTGAGCAACACTACAGAGGCATATTGCTCACTTCCTTGCCCAAGACACTGCAGGATGCTATAGAATTATGCCGGAGAATCAGTATACCATATTTATGGATTGATTCATTGTGTATTATCCAGGACGACGAGACCGACCGGATCCGGGAGTCCGGGAGCATGCGGAACATTTATTCAAATTCATACCTCACCATCGCAGCACAAAGACCTTCTTGCAAACAAGGATTTCTAGGGAAACAAACCTTTGGTCGGCCAACGCGGCAGCGAAGCTTTTATGCTGAACTTCCCGGCCTATCTTGCCACGACTTCATGATCAGGGCCGGAGCAAATCCCTCTCAATCCAGCTCAGGGACTGCTGCTTTATCCAAAAGAAGGTGGGCACTACAAGAGAGTGTTTTACCCACGCGCAAAATAAGCTTCAGTGGCGACGAAATGATGTGGAATTGTAACGAATGCACCCTTTGCGAATGCGGCCACATTGGCGGTATGGCTGGGGGGCGTTTCGCCGGTTTCATGGCTTTGAGGGACACGCTCGCATCTAGGATTACACTAGATACGTCAAAGAATCTGGCAGATGGTCGACTTACCATCTTGACTGGAAATCTCTAGTAGAAGAGTACTCGAACCGGAATTTGACGAAAGAGATGGACAAACTGCCCGCTGTCTCGGGGCTTGCACAATCGTTCCTGGAAAACATGAAGCTCATGAACGGAGAGCCGGATGTCTATCTGGCAGGATTGTGGAAGGGAGATCTTATACCGTCACTTCTCCGGTGTGTCGTCGGTTGGGATCACACAAAACCGTCGGAATATCGCGCTCCAAGCTGGTCATGGGCTTCAATAAATGGCCGCATCAAGTTCGAAAAACTCGGATACGTCCATCGCTTAGAAAGCCAAATCAGCATCAACGAGATTAGCTGCACTCCCGTATCCTCTCTTGATCCTACTGGCGCAGTAAAAACGGGCCGTCTCGTGGTCACAGGGCCTTTGACTGCAGTGCAATTGGTCGTTCTAGACGGATATCGATCTAGTGACCCTTGTGACGGTCCTATGGTTATGTTCAGCGAGCGCAACCCGGCTCATTTCATCCGCGGCCCGAGTCTCAAGAGCTATGAAGTCTCTTTCGACATAGCACTGCCCCCGAGTCTACGAGCGGGAGCGTGGTGTTGCGGCTGTTGGCGGACAGGATACGAATGCTCGGCTTGCTCCTTCGACTTCGACGAGACATCGCAGTTCTTTTGCTTGGAGTTATGTACCACTAAGCTTGGAACTACTTACTACCTTCTTTTAAAGCGTTCTCGTACAATTCAAGACGCATTTGAAAAAGTGGGCGTGGGCCGGATTCGAGGTGGGGTCATGCAACGAGACGGACTCTTTGGTAACGCGGAGGAAGTCACTCTCACGATCATTTAGCGATTCTAACCCCAATTCATGCAGGAAAGCTTCTGATGATAATGCAACACTGCAAGAAGCGTCACCATATTTCTACCTAGATAGCCCATTGTCAGTTCCTCGAACCTAATACACCTTGGCGTTTCCATAAGCCTTAGACCCCATCTCAAACAGCCGCGATACCGCCCTCCCAACCGCAAATCTCGCATCTGTCTCTCCCGCTCCACCGGTAGCCAACGACACACTCTTCAGCCCCGTCGCGCTCCACTCCACTTCCCCGATAAAAGTTGTCATCATGCTAGAACTACTCCCACCCTCTCCTCGCACAGTCATCTCCTCCATCGCCTTCTGCAGCTCAGCAGCCGCTTCTTCAGGCGGCACGATACTCGCAAAGACCTCGAAGAGCGGAGCCTCGGAAAGACAGATGATACGCGTCTTGGATTCATACGCCAAGTCGATCAGCGTGATGAATCGGCGTACAAAGTCGAGTTCTTCGTCGCTGAATTGGCGCAGGCCGGAGATGTAGATGGTACTAGCTACTTTACAAAGGGCGTGGTAGTCTGCAGAGCCGACGTTGGATTCGCAGAGGGACGCGAAGGAGCCGTGGACAGTGATGCTGTCACCGATCGTGGTGCCCTTGACGTTTAAGGTGCGGCCCATCATCACTGGGATCGTGATTGTCTCAAGCGAAGCACCGCCCATGGCGAGGGAAAGCGATTCCAGGAACTCTTCCTCATTGGTGAAGAAGACGGGCTGCCTTTCGTGCTCATTCGAAGCTGTAGACATGCGGTAGTCTTGGTCTCCCTCCATTCTCCAGACGTCACACCTCTGCTGCAGCTCGTCGATGAATGGAAGAAACAAGAACCGATTGCGCCCCTTTTCATATAGGCTTGTTGGGTGGCGGTTACTCGTTGACACCATCGCACCACCACTTTGCCAAAACGCCCTAAACAATCTCTTTAGAATTAACGCAGTAGCAATATCAGTGACTTGAAACTCGTCAAAACACAACACTCGACTCTCATTTCTGACGTCTCGTCCAATTTGCACTACTGGATCGCCCCGGTAGGTGGCCTGGCTATTTGCTCGGTGAAGCCGAGAGTGAATGTCCATCATGAATTCATAGAAGTGGATCCGGCGCGTGGAGACTCCGGGAGGCATTGTTTCTGCGAAGAGGTCGGCGACTCGAGATTTGCCAGTACCGACAGAGCCATAGATATACACACCATTTTGAGGGGTGGAGGATTCCGTGAGGTTGTTCTGGAGGGTTGCGAGACGCTTCACGAGAGCCGCTTGACCGGTGTTCTGAGTTATACGGCCACTAGAGATGAGAGATTTGTAGGCGGCATGAATAGGGGCATTGGACATGCTGATGCTCGTCGAGAGCTGAGATTGTAGTAGGATTCCGCGGTTTGGAAGAGCGGAAGTTGTTCGACGATATTGTCATAGCGTCACCATGTTCACACTAAACTTGATGAAGATCTAGTACATTTTATGTGGCTCTTTTCATACTTTTAGCCGTAATAATTTTCCAGCTTGAACTCGTGAATGAGACAAAGGAGTGTAAGTTTTTGCTTGGAGATGTGCTTCGTCGAATACGGTCTCGAAAGACTTCGCATTCATCGAATACGCAAGGTTAGACTTGACGATGAGTCGAGTAGACTCTTCGAAAATGACAAAGGAGCTATCAACATAGCTTTACGGTAGTGAGTTCTATTTACTTCTATTCACCGGTCTAGCTTTCACTGTGGGAGCTGTACGAGGCGCACAACTAGACCTCGTGTTCAGTCTCCTCGAGCGTATCAATCTCTAACAACTCCATACCCATGCATCGCTCTTCTAGTATGTACGCACAGACAATCGCTTCTTCTCATCTAATAGCCCACCGACTTGTCATACCTCCGATAGACCCGCTTTCCACCCACCCAGGTCTCCCGAACCTTGACCGACCTCAACTCATCGATATCCATCTCGTCCAACGGCTCATCGAGCACAATCCAATCTGCGAACCCACCAACCTCAATGGCACCTGCCTTGCCTTCTAGAAAAGCCGCATTAGCCGGGCCGAGCGTGAATCCTTTCAGCGCGTCTTCCAGCGTCAGCGTTTCGTCTGCATACCAGCCCTTCTCGCCTCCATCAGCACCCAGACCCGTGTGAGGGCTTCGTCTCGTGACGGCAGCAAATATCCCTTGGAAGATATTGGCCGGCTCAACGGGGAAATCGCTGCCTAAGACGGGATTGACCGGGAGGAGAGAGCGCATGCGATACGCCTCTTCTTCCGTTCGCTGCGGTCCCAATCGCGTTTCTGCGTACACCATATCTGACGTCGCGTGCGTGGGTTGAATAGACGGAATGATTCCCAGCTCGAACATACGCTTCTGGTCATCTGGGTGAATGATCTGGGCATGCTCGATGCGGAAACGGTGAAGGGCCTGGCAATCGTGGCGAGGAGCGTCTGGACATAGGACGTCGAAGGCAGCACTCATAGCGTCAATGGCTAGGCGGTTGGCGAGGTCACCGATGGCGTGTATATTAATTTGGTAGCCAGCGGTTGCCCACGCTGTAGTGAGGTCGGTGAGAGTTGAGGCGTTGACGAGGAGAGAGCCGGAGGAATTGGTATGGTCGGTATATGGGGTGATCATGGCACTGCCCCAGCTGCCTAGTGCTCCATCTTCCATGTATTAGTGCATTTTCGTTCAAGGAGGGCGATGTGGATGTATACCGGCGAATAGCTTAACGCTTCGAACGTCGAGGAGGCCATCATCGCGTGTCACTTTAAACGCGTCGTCGAAGCAGACAGTATTTCTCTTCTCGCACTCAAGCATGGCATATACTCTGACACTCCAGTCCTTGTCCTCCACTAACTCTTCGTACAACTTAATATCTGCCGGAGCTACTCCAGCGTCATGGATCCCAACTATTCCTAGGCTGTTCAAGTCTTTCATTGCATTCTTGATATATTTGGTCTTCTGGACCTTGCTAGGTTTCGGGAAGTACTTTAGGACGAGGTCCATTGCGTTATCGCAGAAGACTCCCGGCCCTGGTGTTGTGATTACTTCGCCTCCGGGTGTTTCTGGCAATGGGTCGGGGAGGAGATTTAGCACGGCTTGAGAAACCCAGACGCAGTGAACATCTACTCGGTCAAGCATGATATACTTGCCCTTTATGCTGTCGTCGTCTTCGAGTTCCGACTTCTTGATGTTAGTCTTCTGACAATGAAATGGAATCGATGAGTTGACTGATTCGAAAAGCATTGTCGAACTAGCTGGCAGATCGTACGGACTTCAAGACGAGCTTGGCAAGTGGAACCGCACAAAGAGAATATTTTTGAAACACATGACAATCGAACCTGAACATGTTTGATTTAGACTCACACTCGTTGGCATCTTACCCCCAAATGCTGCTTGATCCCACCCAATGCCTCTCAGCCACTCCGTACTCGTACCAACTTGCGGATTCTGATCCAAATAGAGCGAAATCTTTCCCAAGACGTCATCCATAGACTGGGAGCCAAAAAGATTCACAGATTGCAGCATCTCTCCGTACTGAAGCAGATGTCCATGGCCATCCCAAAGGCCAGGATACGCATACCCGTACCGGGTACCGGCCTTGTAGATGGGATACGAAATGAGGTCATCGAAGACAGCCGTGACTATTCCAGCAGGATTGAAAGTTATGCACTCTGCCGTGGCATTGTTCAAGGCGGACAAGGTGGTAACGGAGACGTAGCAGCGGGTTTCGGAGTAGAACCAGAGCAGCTTGGCAGAAAACCAGCCTGGTAGCACTGATAGAGCGACGGCGATGGCTATGACGGCCGTTGAGGACGCTATGAGGGTCTGAGTAGAGAGAATAGCCATATGGTCTCACGAATCCAGGGGTTTGGTCCCGATATCGAGTGGGGTGCGTCCAGGAGGAATTTTTTGAGTCGAGATTGATGACAACAGTGGCCGTCCGTATGGGGAAGGTACTAGTGGATCACTAAAACCCGCTAACGCCGCGTCGCGTAAACAACTTTGTGCACCTCTTCTTCGTTTCTTCAACGCGACAACACCGTCCCACCTACAAAGGTATACCTAATGTAGCTCATGATTGTCGCACACAGCAGTCTGGCGCGACAACAGCGAGGCGTCTCTGAATACAGGCCGCCATCACAACACAGCATTGTAGCGACGATAATAGGAGTGTGTTTGTGGAGCTCTAGGTCTCATGGCTAAGCAGTTATAAACGGATAAACCTAGACTTTTGGCGAGACCGTAGCTAGACCGGCTTGACTCGTGTTTATCGTCTTTAGCCATCTCATGTTCTTCTTACCAGGAAGGTCTCTGGCCAGTTGTTCCTAAATGAAGTCCAATTCTATTCATCACAATGTGCGCTCACAAAGTCTCGTCTCTCTTCACATCCATCAGGGCCGAGCCTCTCGAACATTGTACATTCTCACTTCCTACACCGTAATCATTGTGCATTCATGTCTTGCTGTATATATAATTAGTACTAGGCTCACTCGGATCACCGTTTTCAATCAAAGTTCGTTCACTTCGCAGAATTGGATACCTCACACTTGGATATCTCACATTCTCCAAATCCTTCGAAAATGTTTCAACCACTTCCAACCATCGTCCTTAGCTCATTTGAGAATCCACAGCATCGTCTGGTTCTTAGCACTGATGAGCACATTCTCAACCCGATCGTGGAGCTGTACGGGCCAATTGACGCCTCCGCACCCAACGACGACCCTTCTAGCATCGTCAGCACTCCGGCAGAGCGATGGTTTTGGCAAATGATTCATCCGGGCTCGTTTGATCGCTGTTCCATTGACGAGAATTTGGAACCCTGGGGCTGGGCCGCAAAGGTTCCAGGGCCCTCCTTCTCCGGCGACGAGCGGCTACAAGAACTCAAAGAAGAGCTAATACAGTACGCTAGGACAACACACGGACGACGCGAAGCCGAAAGCGTCATCGCGAAATACGAGTCTGAGCTCTTCGAAGACTGTACGTCCCCCGAAGACTTCAAGGCTGCTGAAGAGTACCGGCAAGATATCAAAGAGTGCTGGGAGTACTGCAAGGACATGGAGGTCTTTGACGAACAGTATGTTCGGAAGACCAAGCCTGAGGGTATACGCGATCGCTGGGAGGACCAGGGTGCAAAGGTGAACGAGCTTGTGAGTCCGATCAGCCAACCTTCCATCCATGAGCCCGAGAAGACTCGTGCCGAACACTTTGACGACCTTAAGAACGAGCTTAGGGATCGCTCCAAGACGCAGGAGGGACGAGCAGCTACTGAAGCTCTCCTCCAGTGCTTCAAAGGCGAGCTTTATGAGTCTCGGGATTCCCCCACGGATATCAAGGCTGCAGAAGACTATCTCAAAGAGATTGAGATTCTTTGGGAGACCTTCAAGGCGGGATCTGGAACGGAAGGTCCGCAGAAGCGTGCTCTCAATCTGTGGCCGTCGCGGAAACTTGCGACGATCGAGGAGGAGGACGAAGACAAAGATGACGGTGAGTTCTTTGAAGACTTTGAGGACGACGACGAGAATGCTCTGATACGTATGTCCTCTCGAAGTCCATAACTTCTTAAGCCTGCCCTGCTCAAGTTGTAATCGCCCCGCTTGATTTCTCTTAATTGGACTTGACTCTCTTGACTAGGTTCATTTCAAGCTTCACATATACCTAAATTGATGATATTCACAATCCCCAGCAACTTTGCCATCTTCTTTTAACTACCACCTAGTGCTCGAAGTGGACTCAATACGAAACTACTAATATAAAACGTGCTTGATGACTATGCTACGCTTTCACGCCCAGCATGGCAGTATAAGCCATGAACGGTAGTACATACACCACGAATCTCACTGTCTTTACAACACATTCTAGAAACATGTATTCATGGACGCATTGTACTCCCTAATTATCCATGGTATCTATCCCAAACCAAAGAAAACCCGCATATATACCCAAATGCTTCCCACCAATCCAACCTAATAGTCCGCCTTTTCCAGTACGTTATTCGATCCTGACTTCTTACGAACTACACCACCTCAACACTCTTATCCGTCTCCCCATCTTTCACCTTCCGAGTATCCCCATCCCAGTCCTCAAACTCCACCACCACATTCGTCGTCTGCTTAATACCATGCACATTCTGCATCCTAAACTCATCCCCGAGAATACTCTCATCGCTCCCATTCGCCTTGTTCCTTCCCCCGACCCCCCCAATCCCGCCCCCCATACTCGTCGCGCCCCCCGTAACCGTCACCCCGTTCCCATTCACACTCCTATCATTCAGCGTGTACATGTTCCCCGTATTCCGCGCACGCCGGCTCCCCGAGCGGCTCGTAGTGCTATCGCCCGTGGACGACGTGAGGCACTTGACGTAACGGCGGTACAGGGTGCGCGTGGCGGGGAAGCAGGTGCAGATTATGGAGACGGTGAACTCGGTGCTGCTCCAGATCACAGTGGCGGCGAACTGGTAGTTGCGGTCGGTGGCGGCTTCGAGTGCGACGAGTTGCTGGAGCCGAATGATGCCACAGATGCCGGCGAAAACGCCGGCGCTGAGGGAGATGTTGATGGTGAGGCGTTCACGGCGCTTGATTTGGAGGCTGCGGAGGAAGAACCAGGGGAGCGCGGCGAGGAAGAAGTCGAGGAAGGTGCTGTAGCCTGGGGATTAGGTTAGTGATAGGGGTATGGGGATGGAGGTGGGGCGAGGGGAGTGTTACCTGCGAGGGTGTAGCCGACGGCGGTTACGTTGAATTTGCAGACTTTGTCTGTTATGAAAGGGTTCCAGTTTGAGTAGACGGGGAAACATTGGATAAATAGGCCGATGAATTCTAGCAGACATAGAAGGGCGATTATTGACATAGACGTGTAGAGTATTATTTTGTGTCTATAGAGAGCGTAATTAGAACTAGTGGGAAGCATATGGGCAGTCTCTATCTACATAATACTCACTTCTTCTTTACCAAAATTATGAGTAGGAAGGTTGCAACGGCAGCTTTGCTGGTGGCGATCGATATTGGGAAGATGCCGGCGTAGGTGAAAAATAGCTTAGATAGCTTCTTAATCTCTTCCACGTCTGTCAATTTGTCGTTGCGTTGGCCTAAGCCTCGATATGCCCCCGCGATGGCTACCGCTGTAAAAGCTACGAGGCTGAGCTATTTGGGTGTTAGTCAAACGAACGATGATGGCATTCTACGGATAGATATAATCACCATCACTGCCCATACGAAGTAGCCAGTAACCGTCCGCTCGCATGCCAGAAAACAGCTTTATACGTGCCCATGTCCTTGCCACGACGAAGGCAAGGGCCAGGAACATTTCCAAGAGGGTGACGGCGACAACCGTCGGGCCCATGCCCCGAGGTCCCCCATGCTGAGTTAAACAAGGAAAGCGAAGAGACGAGACGATAAGGAGGGGGTTGGAAACAACTAAGAGGCCGCAGTGAACGGCCGTGATTCATATAGAAATGAGCAAAGGAGACCACGGTCTAGTCTCGCCTAGATCTAGACATACATAACCTCATGGTGGCCATGATAACTCTAAGTCCAGGGTCCGAGTCAAGGCTCAATGCCCATGGGGTTTCGTGTGCCGTGTTTTGACATATAGTTCTAGCGCCTCCTCTGAAGATCGAGGGGCAGGTGGGACACGGGTTCCCCAGCCTGTCAGAGTGAGGCATTGACTATTGGTGGATGACTCTTCAAGATCGTTTCGCTGCATGTCATTTGTTGCAATAATTTAGGTTTGGATTAGCTTTGCTAACGCGAGCAGGAATCTGGGATCGACGCCAGCCATAGCACACAATGGACCGACTACTGCACCCAGTAAGTGATCGAGCCGCCCCCTTGGGTTCGCTACTGCAGGGCGGACTTCGATAGACCACTTGGCGTGGAGTAGTGAAAGAAAATGGTTTGAAGGTCTGAGTCGTGCTCGCAGCTGATCCTGCCGGCGGAAAGTCCGTATCATGCCAGCTGTGACAGAAAGAAAGCTGCTGCATTCACTCTGATGTGGTCCATCGCCGTATTCATGTTGTTGAAGCTTGACGTTGATGACCGCTGTGAAACTAGGCGGTGTCTAAAGGAAGTGAGTGATCCTGTAGCCCTTCATTTACTATATCCCAGATCGAATACTCGATGACACTACGTATCTCAGCCCTAGAGTGAGGCGTCAGCGGTAGCATTACGTATAGCAAGGTTACACCTCAACGCAGGTTTCTGGTAAAAAGCCCTCCGAAACTGGACGTTTGTGACGCTGTTTTGTAAGGCAGTACAACTCAAGAATGAGCATGGCTTCTCCGCATGTTGCTGGGACTGATTAGGGCTAGCATCCGTACGCTGACCTGACTAGGAAGTGAAAGCGGCGGGCGATTTAGATGGAAGTCCTGACCAAAATCTGACCACAAGTCCATCTTTTCCTTCTATTAAGCCAGCTATTGTTTCATATGGTAACTCTGAAGCACAACATTTGTGAGGACAGGACAACCAGAAATGGGAGTTGAATTTCTCAGCAACCAATGAGAATGGGGGAGTCCATGAGGTATTGCCAACATACTTATACTATCCCTTCCCGGTCGCTTTTCGTGAACTATGGGCATAGTACTTATTGCTTGATTTTGATTTGTTTCATTAGAATAACCAAGAACACCCTGCTCAGCATAACGCCGCTCGTCTAATGTTCTACGTGCACTTGTCTACGGCCTTTAGAGCTCTCCATTATGGATCTCCTCTCTGCCCTGGGCTCCCTGGAATCTTGCCTCGTAAGTTTGTAGCTTGTTTGTTCACATTGAATGCAGTATTTAAGCTCCACCACTTTTAACACTAATCTTGTGGTGCTCGTATGATGGCAACATCTTCCCGCAATTAGTGGGTATACATGGCACGATGTGCATAAGGCGACCCTGAGTGACCCGATATGTCTTTCTTTTAGCATCATAACAGTCTCATGGACGGTCAACGGGACTGAAGACAAGAGTCGAATATATTTCGCCTTGCTATCATTTCCCTTCCAACAAACCCGCATCTAACCACACCTCACTTGGCCTCGGGCGTCATCTTGACATCCGCATACTCTGGATCCACCACCACCAGCGCCGCATACCCCCCCTCCTCCACAACCCTACTTTCAACCACAAAGCTCGCCACAATCACATACTCCTCAATCTCGCTCGCATTCATGCTGACCTTGTGATGGCACCCCGGTGCCTCATACCAGGCGCCGCCCCGTTCCAAGACGGTCGTCGGCCCGTCGTTCATCTTGTTGTAGCCCGTTCCCGACACAACGAGGCCGGAAACGGATGCACCGCCGTGGCGGTGGGGCGGGGAGGCGCCGCCCGGGGGGAAGCGGACTTCGAGGGCGATGTGGCTGAAGCCGGGGACGTTGACAAGCTGGTGGTGGTAGAGAGGAGTGATGGCGGGGAGGGGCTTTCTGGAGGGAAATTAGTGGGGTGGAATGGAAAAAATGTGGTGGGTAACTTGCGTGCGGTCGTAGACTGGATCAGCGATGGTACGGGCCATTTTGGGTTGGGTCTCGATGAAACGTAGAGCGCCGAGTATTATTTGGAACTCTTTGTGTCTGGAATCTTGGCTTGAGTAAAGTGATTGGGTTTTGAATGGCTAGAACTGCTTCTCAGCAACCATTTTATAGTCGCAAATAAAGGACGCAGATGGTAGCAACGAAGCGCCATTACTTCCTTTCGGGCTGCTCGCCAAGCCCGCAAATCCCAATACCCGCAAAGCAAAGCCCGAGCGGGTATCAAGAATTGCAAAATTCAAAAATGTTCTTCATGACAGACCGTTGACTTCAAACCCGAGACCAAGGTTGATGTACGGGTCGATCCCTGTCAAATCCGTTTCAAACGCGGTATTTGCAATGGGGAAGTCGAAATAGCCGTAAGCCTCCACACCCGGGAACGTCTGCATGGCAGGGACTGGAGACTCGATGTTTGTTCCTAGTAACAAGGTATCTGCTTCTTTTGTTCCTACGCTTGGTGGCCGCTCGGTAAGCGCCGGTTGGCCCAGTCCCAATAGTTCTCGCGCGATTGTTTTGACTTCACGAACCACTTTTTTCGCACCTGGCCATACTTCTGCAAAGGTTTCCATGGCGCCCATTGCGACTCTAATGCGTTCCCTCGCGACCTTCATCTGCTTGTCTCTGAGGACATATTTGCAGGCAGAAAGATGACCGATCGTGGTCGAAGCAATCATGCAGATCGCAAAGGGCGTGTGTTTCGCCATTGTGGTGGGAAGAGTGAGCATGTTTGTCAATCTCTCTACAGCGTCTAGAATCTTGGCCGTGTGCATGGGTGCATCGCGATAATAAACAGGGGGTAGTCTCTCTGGTGGTGGTGGGGGAGCACAGGACGAAACGGCTTCAATAGGGTGGAACGCACAAGTTGACAGGCGACGATGCATGTCGACAAGATAGCTGGTGCAATCAGCAGAGCGCTAATGGTGGACGGGCGGTAACTTACACTTGAACCATTAGGTTGGTTTGGAAGAGGTGCTCGTCCAGTATACGATCCTCATTGAACAACCTCCGCTTTGACTTGTTCAGCAGAGACACCCATGCCGCTACAGCCGCGTCTCCTTTTGAGCACATATCCTTGACATCTTGTTCCGAGTTCCTGGGTAGACCAATGATGATGTGGTCCAAACTTCGGATCAGCCCAATTTGGTAAGCAAACGATGAGAACTCTATGTCTTCGTCAAAGAACTCCCGATTATCATATTCTTCCAGTGTTCTTAGCCGAGGGATACACTGCAGGAATGTCAGCCGTGGGCGTAGTCACGATGCGGGTATGTACTCACCCCTGAATAGTAATCAGAATCTTCGCATGGCAGCTCCACCGTGCAGAGTACATTTCTTTGACTAGAACCAAATGTGACCGCATGATCGCTTGCAGCGATGTGTGCATCAGTCACATATAACTGCCACCATGTCCTCCTCCAGCATTCAGCCAAGACTGGACGGCCCTTGCAGTTATCGTTTGCAAACTCCCTTTTGTTCATACCAAGTCTGACAGCCTTTGCAATTGCCAAGTCCAGAAGCTCTCTCGACCTTGGTTTGTCGTCGCACCAGTAAACTGCAATAGAATACAGAACCAGAGCTTGGACAACGAAACCATCTTCCTGCTCTTGGCAATGAATCATGGTTAATTTCAGTTTAGCTTCCAATGGTGCGGAGGCTTGCTTTGGCGAGTATAACGAACCAATGAATCTCATCACCTGGACAAGCAGCGCCATGCTAGGAACTGTGTCGTCCAGAATTGCTGTCAAGAATCTTGCCGGAAGGACACAGGGGTGGGCGTTGTGAAAGTAGGCGTAATACAACTCTAGTAATGACTCCCGGCTACTCACAGACTCACCTCCGCTCAAGTAGCTGTCATTCAGCAGTGACTCTCCGCTGCTTGGCGATCCCGAGCTGGCAGACCTGTTGGAGATCAACCCAGGCACTTGATTTGAGCCAGTGCTTGAACAGCCTCGATTGATTACATCGTCGAGTCGATTGGAGTCGAGAAGTTGTATTTGGTGAGGAGATGAGATATTGCTAGAATTGCTTCCGGATGTTGAAGAAAATGTTGATGGCAGCGCAGGCGCTGAAGGAGACGTGCTTCCTCTAACCAGGCCGGCGGATGTGTTCGGGCGACCTTTCTCCCGTCTCCCACCTCTCCGCGACTTCAGATATGTGCATTCGATGCCTAGGGTCCGACATCTTGAGCACAAGGGCATGGCGGCGTCGCAACGAACATGACGACCTCTGCATTGGATACAGGCGACGCTGACCCTCGGCTTTCCCGATTGTTGGCTGACTGCTTGGTCCTCCGGTACTTCCTCGTGAAGTACAGACATGGTCCCAAAAGAACAATTCGTATGGCGGTATCTAAAGATGGCGCAACTTACTGTCGTTTGCACTCCTCGTTCTAGAAATACAGTAGCGGAACCCTTGCGCGCTTTCACACGCCAAGCTTCCGCGAGCTTTTGTCGCAGGCTTTTACAATTCGTCTAGGATGCTGAATAATCATCCTTCATCCGCTGAGATTACTTGTGGAACATGGCGATGTGTTAGGTAGGTAGGAATAAAGCCCAGATCCAAGCCCTTCAATCGCCGAACCTTGGAATGCAGGCAGTCAAAATTGAAATCTGGGTATTTACACCCCTGCCCCCCGCGGAGAAAGTTCCATGCCGAGACTTCAATACCCGCCCTCGGGATTCAACACCATGTCTATCGCCAGGGGGATGCGTGACATCACGGTCCTTTCATGCTCGTCAAATAATGGCTGAGTCTGCAATTGGAAGAAACGAAGGGCTTTGCACTCACCAAATAGCCGTGGACGCATCAGAACGGCTATTTAGCTATTCTAGAAGCCGACAACAGCGGCCGGTCTATAAGAACAGATGGAAATCACGGCGTGAGACCAGCCATTCGGTGCCAGCGAATGTCACTTATGCGAACTGCCAGCAAACAACTCGTCGCCAACTTCTCTCAGCAATCAATCAACTCTCTGAATCCTCATCCCATTCAAACAATTGCCCGACAACTCGCTTCATCAACAAGCCCCCAACAAGAACAGATGGCTTCCTCCTTACCCTCCAACATCCGCGCCCTTCTCCAACCAGACATCCACTCCACCGACCTCATCCTCACCTCAATGCCCCTCCAACCCACACAACCCAACACCTCCGAACACCTCATCAAAGTCCTCGCCACGGCCCCCTGCGCCGGCGAGCTCCTCTGGGTGCCGTCGCCCCCCTTTCCCAAATCCAGACTCTCTGTCCCCCGCACTAACCCCTCTCAAAAGGCCAAAAACTTCCCCGGCTTCATCCCCCGCGACCACCCCTTCGTCCCCTGCTTCGACCTCTCCGGCACCGTCGTCACCGCGCCGCCCGCCTCCCCCTTCCAGCCCGGGGCGCACGTCTACACACGCACGCCCGCCACGCGCACCGGCAACGCGCGCGAGTACGCCGTTGCGCTGACCAGCGAGCTCGCCGCGAAGCCGCGCAACCTGTCCTGGGAGGAGGCGGCCAGCGTGCCGCTGAGCGCGCTCACGGCGTACCAGGCGCTGTTTGTGCACGGGGGTTTGGCGGCGGGCTGGAAGAGCGAGGCCGGCCGGGCGGCGAATGGGACGAAGAGGGTTTTGATTACGGCGGCGGCGGCGGGTGTAGGCGTGTGGCTGGTGCAGCTTGCGAGAGCGGCGGGCGTGAGGGAGGTGGTGGGGATTGCGGGACCGCAGAACGCGGAGTTTGTGAAGGGGCTGGGGGCTTCGGAGGTTATTGATTATAAAGCGCAGGAGCTCGGGGAGTGGGCTAAGGAGAACGAAAAGGTTGATTTGGTGGTTGATCTTCTTGGTGGGAAGACCTTGGAGAGTGCATGGGGAACTGTCAAAGACGGCGGTATCTTGCTCAGTGTTTCTCAGCCGCCAAACACGGCAAAGCCAGACGACAGAACCTCCAAGGATGTTCAAGATAAGTTCTTCATCATGGAGCCTGATGGATGGCAGCTTGATGAGGTGAGGGATTTGATTGAAGCGGGAGAGGCCAAACCGGTTGTCGACAGTGTCTGGAAGCTAGAACAGTTCAAGGAAGCATTTGCAAAGGTTGCTTCCGGTCATACAAGAGGAAAGGTGATCATTAAAGTTCAAGACGACTAATTGCTTATTAGGGATCGTACTTGTTAACATAGCATGATTCAATATAGTAAAGAACAATATAGAAAGTATGGATCTTCAATATGTTACCATAGCTTTCCTTTGTTCCTCTTAGCTTACGTCTCTCCACGTTTATTTCCGCATCTAGATTGAGTCCTAGATAGAGACAGCGCTATAGACTGTTTAAAATAAGGTTGGTTCACAACAGATAGAGCCAAACGCACCCATCAGTGCCTTCTCTAGGCGTTGCCTCTCCTTTCCTGTAGGAGCTGCTTTAAGCCGGCCTTATAGCCGGGATACTAAGCCGAATAGGATATAAAGGCGAGTGCGCAAGCAGGCAGGCGCTGAAAGCTGTCAACAACAGTAAGTCAATTGAAAGACGGGATAAGATGGCTCCAGATGGGCCGGTAAAGCGGCAAAGAGGCAAAGCGAGTAACCTTACACGTAAGCAGTGGGATACAGTCGGACGTAGGTAAGCCCTAACTAAATGGGACTTCAAAAGTGGGGATATAGGTGAGAGATAGAGGAGATAAGGAGTGTATGTGCTTCTATAGAGAGACATTTAGTCGACCTGCTAACGTATCACGTGACACAGAAGCCCTAAAGAAGTGACGGAGAATCAATCATGAATTCCTTACTGTATTCTCTCACCCACTCCATCAATCGCGTTTCTATTTTCAAGCCGCCGCCAACACACTTTTGTCCACCTCCCTCACTCTCATGCGTCTTCCCACTCCCAACGCGCCTCCAGCTCCATGCATCGCTCATTCCCACGCCAACGTTATGCAAACTCAGAGCGCCGTGCAGAAAAGCAGCCACCAACGGCATTAGCGTCAACCCGAAGCCTCGTGCCCAGAAGAATAAAGGAAAAGAGAAGTTGCGATATCTATATTACGAGGATCATAAAAGGTAGTGGCGAAATGAGGCAGGCCACTTCGGCGCGTGGTTGAATATTCGATTGAGAAGAAAGCTTCGAGTTTTGTCTGTATACTGTTCAAAATCCAGCAAATGCGAAGGAACGAGTCTCATTATAGGACGGACAGTGTGCTCTAGTCCGCTTTGATAGCGCTGGAGATGAGTTGTTAGCGGGTTGAACTGGGCGTTGAGGGAGATTAGGACTCACCCGTAGATCCTCCTCACAAACGCATACGCCGACAAAAACCCGATCGTGCCCGTGAGCAGACCATAGACTAGACATGCTAGGAAGCCGTAGCAGAAGAAAAGCAGGCTGGATACGAAGCCTGAGATGTGCAACTTGGTGAAGTAGTACCAGGTGAGGTAGCCGAAGATCCAGATACTGGAGCTGCCACCAACGAGGAAGGATTGCCACCACCAGTGGTAGTTCTGAAGGCAGGGATGTTAGTACTGGTCGAATGACACGAGGTAGGTGGCGAAGAGACATACCTCTGAGCAAAGCTGTACATATGTAGCCACGATCGTGACCTCAATTACCGTGATGATCAAAATAGCGCTTACAACACCCAAAAATCCAAAGACGTAGTAGTACCCGCTCTTATCTTGCCAAAGACTCTTGAAAACAAACATCAGCTCGATGAAGATGACGGCGAAAGGGATGAAGCCTGCAAGAAGAAGCGCCTGGACGCTCTTCGTGTACCATGACTGGACAGGGATTTGTCGAGGGATCACGTTCGCTTTAATGGGATGGGTCCAATTTCCTACGACAACGAAGCCGTACCAACCACCCACGTAGACGAGGGGCATCTGGATCAGGAGCCATAGGGCGACAAGGCCGACGAGAGTGCCGAAGGGAATCGCAGTGCTAGAAGCTTGAGCCCAGACAAAGAGGTTCAAGATGAAAACCGTGGCGAAGAGAAGACCAGGAATCAGCGTTCCAGTCTAGAAGCAGCGTTAGTAACTTTTCAAGACCGAAGCGAATGTTGACATCTGACATACCACTAAGACGTTCTTCTGCCAAAGTTGACCACCAAATGTCTTGTACACTCTAGACGAGAAATAGCCCGAGAACAGACCGGCCAGGACGAATAGGCCCATTCCAACGCTCACGTAACCGCCGCGGAAGCTGGGGTTAAGGATTCCAAAGCAGCTGAGGATCAAGAGACCAGCTGCCATAAATACGAGCTGCATGCCAGAGCCGACGAGAGGAGCGAGAAGACCACCATATGGTGGTGGTCTGAAGACATCACCATGGACCAACTTCCAGCCTGTTGTATCTTCCATCAAAGACTCTTCGTCCGAAGATATATCAGCGTCTCCCTCTGCATCTGCTAATTGGTCGAGGAGAGCTCCATTCTTTTCGTTGCTCTTCCTTGGCGATCTCGTACCCTTCGTTCTCTTAACCCTAGCTTTGCCGTCTTCCAGTCCATCCTTGGTATATCCCTTGATATCTCCACGGACGGTGCGAGCTACTATTACGGCGACAACAGTGGTAAGAAGTCCGCATATGACGAGGGAATTAATAATGGCGAGCCAATGGATGTTGGAGCTTTCATCCTGAGCGACGAAATACATGTCCCACCGATTTTGCCATTCGAGGTGCTCCTCTTCCCTGTAGTATACCGAGTATGTATATGGAATAGTCAAGGTGGCACCATCGTCGGTATTTTCTTCCACGGTGACGTCGCCGTCAACAGAGGTCGAATTCGGAGAGATGGTGAGCTCCATTCCATATTGCGGGTCGTGAATATCCGCAGGAAGTCCAGTGTCATTTCGGTTGCCGGCCTCAATACTCTTTGGGAAAACCTCAAAACCAACAATGACTTTCTTGCCTTGATCCCCGTCCCGTCCAGGGGCTCGATGGTATCGAATAACTAGTGTTACGTGGTTATTGATGAAGTACTGCGGCTCTGCGTCAGGTGAAGAGTAGTACTCCTCGCCGAGCTTGAAACCGGCCGCATAGTATTTGCGCGACTTATCCGTGGTGACGAAGCTGGTTGCGCCGGGGAGGTTGTCCACAATCCATTCTGCTACGTAGCCGTCTCGTATGACCTGCTTGGCCCTCTTTAGCCCGTTTCTGTCGATTTCGTGACTACAGAGGTATCGGGCTTCCTCGTCATTACCCATAATGAGCTCGTAGTCGGACACCATGATTCGATCGCCGCGAAGCACCTCTCCCAGATTCAGGGAAAGGGTCGCGCCGCTGATGAGACCAGACCCAGTGTGCGTCCGTCCGGTCGGCGGACAGACGAAGGGCAGCTCTGAGTAGGCATATTGTAGTTCGGTGTTGTCTGAGTAGACCTTGTTCCAGAAAAGAGGGATCGTCTCGCCTTCGCGGTAGCTCTTGATGGAGAACCCTGAAGCCTGTTAGTCGAATCTCCCAGGGCTAGCAGAGGCCTAGGACGTACCCGGTATGTAGAAGGCTTGTGTCAGAGCCAAGAATGAGCAGAGGAGCGCACTTCTCCGGACGTCTGAATGCATTGTAAAGGGCGAAGGGGGTCCGAGGGAGGGTGGAGAGAGGAGGAGTCGAGGACGGGAGCGAAGGCGGTGATGGAAAGAAGCTTTTGCGGCTTAATCGTCGGGACCAGACCCCGGGGCGTGCAGCAATGAAATGAGGAGGGAAAGCTCGTCAGCCAGGAGGCTGCTTCGGTGCTGACGGCTGAGAGGGCGGTCGGCAGGGGCGTTCGAGGCTGTACCAAGCTCGCCAGGGTGAGGTGAGCAGTCGACGGGTGTCGCAGGCGGGTGAAACGAGCGTAATTGGCACCGAGGGCCTTTGTTTGGGACGCGTGCTGACGGTGGAGTCAGTACGCAACGGGTGCAAGCTGGGGCAGTGATGGCGATGCAATGGAAGACTTTCTGGCGACGTGTTGCTAGCGGCGTCCTTATCAAACGGCGTCTCGACCACTCTCCCATTCGAGAAGGCCGCTCCGTTTATTGGCTCCCGCAGCCTGTCACTGCAGTGGGCCCTCGTTTAGAGGGCATAATTAGATGCACTTGTGGCCGATCCAAGCGCCACAAAGTGCGTCGTGCGCGGCTTCCAGGGTGAATTCTCGCCCTCCTTTTCGTAACACTCCAACATTGGGCATTCCCCGCTACCTACATACATACATACATAGTACGCGTGCATGTGCTGTCTCGAAGAGGGGAGCCGACTGCTATGTGAAGCTGCAAGGCTTCTTCCTATGCCTAAGCATCAGTCACTATCAACATCAGCGGGAATTGGAGACAGGAACCAATCACCGTCACAGCGAATTTGGACATCAGCAGATACTTCAGCACGGATTTTGAATGCTGCAAGTGTTGTTAATCAAGCCGGGGGTTGCAGAGATAGCCGACTGGCATCCAGATCTACCGCCTTCTTCCGATTGATCATCTCACATTTCCATATGCCCGGCCCTCTTTCTCACCAGGGTAATCTGAAGAGCGATCTATAACCTCATATATAAATCGAAACGGGTCTTTCCAAGTCAAGCCATAAGTCAAGGGTAAAGCTGGCACCGTTAAGAAGCATAAATGGGAGGCAGTCAATGTCAAACAATCCTAATGAGCGAAATAGTAGTCAAGTTTTCATAAATTACATACTCTAAAGTTTCTATTCAACCAATGCTTCAATCCTCCAGACTCTGGATCTGCACCTTGATAGCCCCCGTCTTCGGATCCGCCGCCGTCTTGAACGCCTCCACTGCCTCCTCCAACTTATACCGATGCGTCACCAACTTCTTCATATCAATGACCCCACTGCTAACCAACCGGATCGCCCGCGGCCACGTATTGGCGTACCGATACTGGAACTGCAAGTCGATTTCGCGCGTGCTGAGCCGCATAAACGGAATCTTCATCTCGTTCTTGCCCACACCGATCACGAAAACCTTGCCGCCGAACTTGACCGTCTGGATGGCGCTCGCAATGCTGCTCTCCACACCTGTGCACTCCATCACGACGGCCGGCTCGGTCCCGTGCATGGCCTTCACCACGGCCGCCGCGAAGTCTTCCGGCGAGTGCGAGAACTCGACCTTGTGCGTGATGACGCTAGGCACGAGCTCCTTCGCGAACTTCAGCCTGCCCTCATCGATGTCGGTGATGACGAGCGGGCACGCGCCCGCCGCCTTGCAACAGAGTAGCGTTACCAGCCCAATAGGGCCAGCGCCGCACACAAGAACGGGGTCGCCGAGTTCGATCTTCGCGCGCTGCATCCCCGCCAGCGCTACCGATAGCGGCTCTAGCATCGCACCGTCCTCGAAGGTCATACTGTCTGGTATCTTGTGGCACCACACGGCGGGGTGGTTGACGTAGCGGCGGAGGAGGCCCGGGACCGGGGGCGTGGAGAGGAACTCGACTTTCTCGCAGCCATTGTAGCGGCCGGTCAGGCAGGGCTCGCAGGCGTTGCAGATGACGTTGGGCTCGATGGCGATGCGGTCGCCGGGCTTGAGGGTTGTGACGGATGGGTGCACGGCGAGGATGGTGCCGGCGGATTCGTGGCCGAGAATATGCGTGTCTTTCACGATCATGGGGCCGATGCAGCCCGCATGCCAGAAGTGGACATCGGAGCTGGGAGGAGGGTATTAGCTTTTTAGGCTAAATGATGGGGATTTGAGGATGCGAACCCGCAGATGCCAGTGCTCTTGATAGCTATTGTGACCTCGCCTGGTTTGAGACCGTCACCTTTCTGCACCGACTCCAAGCTGGGTTGGGCTTCTGCGACCCAGAGATCGTGTTCAGGGTTAGTGTATACACCGATATTGGCTTTCGACGGCTTGACAGCTATTACGGTCTGAGTGGTAGACATTTTTGCACTGATGTTAGGAAAGAGCAATTAGGGATGATAAAAAAAGTTTGTGTCACAATCGCGGCGTGCAAGGGATAGAGAGTGGCTATATGACAGCTGGGCCATGTTGCCAATCTACGTTGGGCATTTATATGCGGATAAAGTGGACGCCAGCGAGGGGTTCACGATGGTGGGTTGTGGTACGAAGGTACGTCTGCATTAGGGATCCCGCGTCGAATTCTGTCTGGTCATGGTGGGGCAAGTATGCCGAAGACGGGCCTGGTGAATAATTTCTCCGTGGAACAACGACGCCACAAGGCAAAAAGCAATGGATCGCGATGTGGGTTGGCTGGAGGGACGCTGAAGTGGAGTTGGCGGAGAATTATACCCCGAGGCGAGTATCACGTGAGCATCGCAAGTGTTGAAGTATGTAGGCAAATAGCCACCACATGCTATGTAAAAGAAGACATACGGATAAAAATCTCAATCCCTATCTATCTACGCTGAGAACCCATAAGCGCTTCCAATGCCCATGAATCATCACCAATCCAAACGCCAGTGAAGGCAAAAGTATCCCGGACACTATCATGTTCTCCTGATTATTGCTTACGCCCGATAAATACCTCTAATCCATCAAGTTCGTGGCGGTTTCGTAAGCATCATCTTTAGGAGCATCATACCGATTCGCTTCATCTCGCCCTTTCCTTCGTGCTATGGCCCATTGCAGCCTCCAGGTCCTCGCCACCGTCGTCGTCCTGCCCTAGATTCGTCATTTCGTACTCAAGAACTTTGATGACCTTGTAGAAGGCCACCGCTATCACAGCACCAATTCCTGGACCGACCCCTGGAAACCCTTGAGTCAGTACAAGCTTATTTCTTGCCGAGAAAACTTGTTGAACTTACAATATATCCAGTGTTCTTTGTCGAATATGCCAGTCATAACACACGGTCCAAAACTTCTTGCTGGATTCAAAGAACCGCCGGTGTAGAAGACTCCAACTAACTCAGCGACGAACAGCGCGAGCCCGATTCCGACGGGTGCGATAAAGGTTGCCTTATGTTTTTTCTTCGCAAGCATAAAAATAGTAAAGACAAGCTCGGCCTTCAGAACCGCCTCGATGAAGATGCCTCGCGCAATCGACGTGTCAGTGGATAGTGTTGTGCGAACATTCAAGGGCGTTGGAAACATGACGCTGACGAGGTATGATGCAAAAATACTGCCTGCAAGCTGAGCGACAATCAGAATGGTGCATCTAGTCATTGATATCGCCTTCGTCATCAACATCGCAACTGAGACGGCAGGATTGAAGAGCCCACCGCTGATGCGGAAGAAGACTCACACGTTGACCATCAGGCTGAAGCCGAATACCATCGAGATGTATAGCAGTACCTCCACGTTGAATCCGGTGTCACCTCCTGTGGTGGTATTCCTAGCGCCATTTCCGGATCCGATATTGGCGACCTGGGTACCTGCGAAAGCGAAGAAGAGAAACATAGTAGTGCCGACAAACTCACCAATAAATGCAACGAAATCTAGGACTTGTTAGAGGCTGCGCACTTCAACATTAGAGTGTATTTACGATTCTTCAAACGAGAATTCATCCAAGCAGTCCATGGAATGCGCAGAATTGCCTCTGCGGAGGGCGGACGACCTCCATTTCCGCATTTGGCCATAGTCGCAGCCATGTTCGACAAAGTAGGCCGCTGTGGCGGGTACTCATCTTCACTACCATAGTCAGATTCGTAGTGAACCTTAGGACCTCCAGAGGGAGGCCCCTCGGAATACCGCTCGCTGCGATAGTTCCAATGAGTTAGTGGCGGTCTGGAGCGACCCGCACCTCTGCGATATGCCCTTGGAGGAAGTCTTCTTTCCTCATCGAAGTAATCTGCGTATAGCTCGTGATGCGGCGTCCGATATTCCGGGTAATAGGGCCCATCCGTCGTTCGCCGGCGGTCTGGGTAATATTCCCTGTATCCATAATCGTCACTTCGTCGACCGCTGTTAGAGTAGGGTCCCCATCGCTGCATGTCGTTTGGAGCTTTTTGAGAACTCGTTCGGGTTGGCATCTCGCCTCCTACGTCGGAACCCTCGATGGGTGACAAGGTGTTATCGCGATGCATACGTTCATCGGGCGGAGGATGACCTGGAGGACTCTGAGGATTGTTTGGTGAAGTGAGTGAGGCATCGTGGCTTTCAGCGGATGGCCGTTTTATGACAGCACCAGACGCTCTCTCTGCATAGAAGGCCGGAAGGGCTGAAGGTTGGGGCTCTTGCGCCATGTATAGGAAGAGTAAAGCACGAGAAGAATCCAAACGTAGTTTCCAGTAAGATGCACTAGTAGGGCAGCGGATTGTAAAATGGTTTTAGTATTAGCTCTAATGAGTATGAAAGCACGAGAGCAAAGTCAAGATCAGACGATCATATAGAAAGGAGTTGCAGACTAATGAGATTTGACGGTGGCGGGCTCAAAGCCAGATTCAACCTCCTCCATTCAACCTAAAGGTGATTCGTCCAAGGCTATAGCGACTGGGCTGCCTGTTGATTCGCATGATCGCGACATGGATACCAGGATCTTCGCGATCGCAGTCAGATGAATATGAGGAAATAACGTCGAAGGAGTGGAAGGCAGATACCTTCATAGAAAGAAGACGAGTAAGTGACATGGAGGTACCCCAGTGACCTTCATGCAAGGTCACGTTTACAGACTCGAAAGAGGTTGAAGCAGAGGCTGAAGCAGCCCCCCTCGGAGCTCCATTTCCAAAGGCGGCACATGCGACGAAGCGAGGTCGTGCTGGTCCAGACGTGTCTCGAACGTGCGCAAGGACAGCCATGGTGCCGAAGAGAGGAGTGCGGTCTAGTTGTCTGAAGAGGTTGGGGGTGGATCCTGGTGGTTGGTGAAGCATGGGTCACGTGGTGTCTGTATAGAGGGATCTTCCTGGGAGCATGATGCGTACAGGCATCTGTGCTAACCTCGACTAGACACACGTAAGTCGGCAATGTGGGTTTGATTCCTAGGTTCCGTTGCTTTTGTCGTAAGAATCGGACTATTGTGGTAGGGCGTGTCGCCTCCTGTGATATCATAAGGCGCACCGGCATTTGAAAGCGCAGGCTGAAGATGGAGAATATCGTGCAGGCGCCCTCCCATCGTTTTCAAGCCTCCCAGGGTCACTTGTATAACATGCTTCGGAGTCGACTACGATAAATCGCCTGGACTTTCCATTTGACGCATGTAGTGCATTCGAGTTATCCGATCGTGCCGAGTCGACACACCAGGTATCCTTAACGACTCAACGAGTTGGTTGAGGCTAGCGTGATCGACGTGTTCCGAAGGATGGCTATGCGACTTGGAGATTAGAACGCCGGTTTTTCTTGGGCTGGGAAGATTTGTTTTTTTTGGGGGGGGGGGGGGGGTACACACAGCCCATCGGATATCGCTTCATACCGTCCCTCTCTTAGGTAGACCAAGTAAGCACAATTGGTTCAATCTGAACGACGCACAACGAACATTGAAAGATTTTTTTTCAAAAGAACGATGAATTACAATTACGCTACCTAGTAGGTACATTCGGACCCTGATCCAGGCCGATGAATCTTACAGTCTTACATCTCTTCTCTCGTGTACGTTATGGAGAAGGCTCAGGTGGCCTTCCGATGCCTGTCATGATGCGTAACATCCAATGAGCCCAGTTCTCCTTTTCCCTTCTAAAGTCCTCTAGTTCCTTGACTTTATCTTCGACCGTCTTGACCTGCCTCTCGTATTCTGCCAGGGCGTCATCTGCGTCGTCGACTCTGCTTCTCAAGCCGTTTATCTCATATTCCAGTTTTGCGCCGAGAACTTCCATATCTTTGGCGGCATCTTGCAATCTTAATCGCTCCGTCGTCATGATCTCATGTGCGTCCTCTCGGAGAGCTTCATACTCGTCTTGGCGCGGATAGAATAGAGTATCAAGTTCTTGAGTATCGAGGTCTGCTTGAGTGCTCAATTCTTGAATGTTGCCAATACGCTCCTCTACCCAAGAACCTTCAAGATTGTCCAGCAATGCCAAACGTTCACGCATACGCTTCGCATCTTCAGCCAGGGCCAATTGTCTCTTCATCTCGACTTTAGGGGACACTTTTGAATCTGGATCGTCCTGGCGTTCGCTCGCGATTGGCTTCCAAGTGAGGATACTGTCCTCAGTCACGCTAAAAGACAAATGACGAGGCCACCAGGCGTCGTTTCGCGTCTCGGCATGATACCGAGAAAGGTCTTCAAAGCTCTGGGTCCTGCGCAGCAGGTGCCCCAAATCTTGACCCGCGTCGATGGGCGGAAAGAGGTTGGTAAGATCGACCCCTCTGTACACCGAGCCCGCGATAGAGGTGTTGGCCGTGGGCGGTTTTGTCTCGTTATCTGTGTCGTCTTTTCGCGCAACATCGCCTTCGATTTGATCCTCGACATTGGCAAATGTATGGTCTGTCATGAATGCGTCCCGACTCTCTAGAGACGTCTCCGTTAACGTCTTTGCAATCGCCGGGCCAAGCTCCGTACGAAAAGAACCTTTGCCACGAAGTGAGGTCGTTGAATTTGGCACGCTTTCAGGATCGTATGCTGAGTCTCTAGAATCCGTCTTTCTAATCGTCAGTGAATCTTCGGATACAATCGCATCTAATCGTTGGGAAGCAGAGCTATCGCTGGGTTTAGTTTGTGTAGCGATATATCCATTTTCATCTTTCGACGACTTTGGTAGATGACTCCGCCGTCCGACAGCTTCCTTGATACGACCAAATCCGCTGCGAGCATCAATTTTCCCGGTAGCCTTCCTCAGAACCGCGCGTTTAGAGAACGGATCCCTCTCAAAACCATCATACGCCGAATGCACGTCTGTGAGTCGATCTCCTTCCGTATCGCGTCGTCGTATAGGTTGGCTGTCCACCATAGACTCTCTCCTCTGTCTTGACCAAGCATAACCACCTTGATCGTCCTTCTGGAATATCATGCTCTCTTCCTCTGGCAGTCGACTAAACATGTCGTTAGTCGTAGACTTCCGTAATTTGCCGTACCAAAGCCATTTCGCTCGCTCTCCGTGGACAAGTTCGACAAATCTTTCCAGATCCACGGTCTCAACCTCCGCAATCCCAGCTTTGTCGCGGCCCACCATTCCCATCATCATTTCTCCTCCTTTTCCACTAAGCTCTGCCACTGTCGATTTCACTGCTCGTGGTACGCTCCACCCCTCTCCACTAGCTGCCTTGGCCGTTGCTCGTCGTAGGACCTCCATAGTCTGGCGGTCCAGACGCCTCGTTCGTTGCAATCGTTGAGACTTTTGAAAGTGTGCAATGCCGCGCTTCGTCGAATCGATATCAAAGACGTCCTTAGAAACAGGCGCATTGAACGCACTTAGTCGATTGCGAGCGCCCATAAGCATCCCTAACAAGGCGGCCACAGTAGTAGGTCCAAGGATACCATCCTGAGGCTCAATATTATAGAACTCCGTTCCAAATTCTACCCACCAGTCGTTGATGGCTTTCTCAGTAACATCGCAGAGTAGACCATCGGCGTACTCGGGCTCAAGCTTCCCGAAGAGGACCAATGCGACCTGGCACAGTTTCACAAGCTCGATTACGGCGCCATATAGGGGAATCTTGTCACTTGTCCGGTAGAGTTGATGGAACTTGGCCTTGGCTGCATTGCTTGGTTCCGCAAGTTTGATCCCCAACCGTCCGGAGCAATTCAGCCTCTTGAGGTTCTCATTTACAAAGAAGAGCTCACGGTGTGCCTTGGGGTCTCCGTCCGGCACCGATATGACCGTTAAGGACGAAGGGAAGCTGCTCATGTTTGTAATCATCAGTGTTCCCTGCTTCGTCTCCCTCCTCCGCGCGTGGTATTGATTCAGGGCCTTGAAGTAGACCCTGAGTTGAGGGGACCAAGTGCTTTCATCTGTCGGAATGCTCAACACATTGGTGACGACTTTGTGTGCCGGGTCTCCGGTATAGGTGGTGACTATGAAGGTTGGGTGGGTACGGGAGCAAGCCCATTGCTCTACCAAGTAGATTTCGTATCCCTCCAACGTCTGTCGACGAGCTAGGACTTGAGTAGACGGGTCTTCTTCGAGATAGCTAGAGCTAGTCAGCTGCGTCATGAGGCGTGTAATTGCTAGTGGTTCCGTACCGGAAGGCGACAGGGTCGGTGAAGACGAAACGCTGATGGCTGCCCTGGACTGGGGATTTCCTCGTGGTGCTATCCAAGGACGCACGACTGAGTGGAGTAGCATCTCCATTTTGGGCTGTTGGCTTTCCGGCAGAACTCGAGTCTGGAATAGATGTTTGAATTGGCGGGAGGCTCGTCGATGAAAGCCCGTCTGGAGCGGGCTGGCGAGAGTGGTCAGACATGGAGGCAGAAGATTCCCAGAGTTTGACCAGCTCCCAGCTTAGATATCGTGGTCAAGTAGGGTCATGAGGCGGGGAGCATCTTGTTGTTGTCGCGGTCGGCGTGCAGAGAGCACGGGGTGCCCAGCTCTGCAGGCGACGAAGCCGGGCGTGGTGAAGGACGAGGATGTGAATGCACCGAAGACAAAGAGGGCATAGTTAGATGGATCTGATGTGGCCAGCCTAGGCATGCGCTTGTTGTGTTGTTGGTGAAGCATGCAGTTCTAATGGAGATGGTTCAGACAGGAGCCGCCGGCTCAAGCTCCCGAGCCCCACGTCACGGCGGCCATGAGCAGATCACCCGCACCTGGGCAGCTCTCAACACCACCACCATCTCTGCCTGCTCTGCCATGGACACGCCGTCTGTGACTGCCCGCCGACCAGAGCCTTATTATCCATATGAAAACGCGCCGTGAACTCTTCTCACACCCTTTTTAGCGCCGATTTAGCTCCCAGGTTTCCTCCACCGCCAGTATGGAAGCCCTTCAGCGAGAAGTGGAGCAGCTCCAGAAGGAGAACAACCTGGAGAAGACCGTCGAAGATGTTCAGAAGACCATCGACCTGCTGCTTCATGCACGCCAGGCCATTGCGGCAGGTAAATCTCCCTCCCAGAGCGCCGTAGTGAACGCAGGCTTAGAGGACCCTCAGATGCGAGTGCTGCTCCCGTTACGATGGCAAAGCTCCAGAACTCAGTCCAGCAGTCCTTCGACAGGGTCAATAGAGACCTGAAGCCTGTACACCAAGGGCTCAACAACTACCAAAAAGCCGTGACCAACGTACACGCTCCCGGACCTTATGTCCCCATCAACGCTGACGCTGCGTGCTTCAGATGTTCAAAGACAAACCCCTTCCAACCGCCGAGAACGATGCGCTGTCATCGCATCCGTCCCTAGTGAATCGAGCAATTGCCATGCACCTGCTGCGTGAAGGCCAGTTCTCTGTTGCTGCAACCTTCATCGAAGAGGCGAATGCCCATCCACCACAGCCTGAACCGACGCCAGGAACACCAAATCCATATTTGCAGGAAGCCTGGGAAAAGGACCTTGCAAATGGAACATTTAATTCGCAAAAGCTGCAGCAACAATTCGCAGAGATGTACCACATACTACATGAGCTCAAGCAACAGAAGAATCTTGCTCCGGCAATAGCGTGGGCGAAGGAGCGTAGCATCGTGCTAGAAAACCGAGGCAGTAATCTGGAATTTGAGCTATGCCGACTGCAGTTTGTGTGCTTGTTCAAGGGCGGCGATATACAAGGACCGCCAGCCGACCCCGTACTCGGTGTTCTCAGAGCGATGCAGTATGCAAGAAGCGACTTTGGACCTTTTCAGCATCGATACGGGAAAGAGGTATCAGAGCTAGCAGCAGCAATGCCCTTTGCCCATAACATGGCCGAGTCACCATATCGGCGGATCTTCTACAATGACTCTGCATGGGAAGAGGTAGCAACTTCATTCACACGGGAGTTTTGTTCACTGTTGGGGCTATCGGCGGATTCACCCCTGTATATTGCTGCAACCGCCGGGGCCATCGCGCTGCCTACTCTTTTGAAACTGCAGAAGATCATGAAAGACAAGCGCACCGAGTGGACCACCCAGAACGAACTCCCAGTAAGTCTTAGCTCATCCTTCACTTCGTCGCTTTACTAACCCTGGATATTAAGGTTGAAATACCACTGCCACCAGCATACCACTTCCATTCAATTTTCGTCTGCCCGGTATCAAAAGAGCAAGCAACGGATCAAAATCCGCCCATGATGATGCCGTGCGGTCATGTGATCGCGAAGGAGTCTTTGGACAAAATAAGCAAAGGGGCGAGGTTCAAATGCCCATATTGTCCTGCGGAAAGCCATCCTCGGGAGGCGAAGAAGGTGTTTCTGTAAGATATCGATCCGGCTCACTCTCGCATGCATTTTTGGCACATGACTATACCACAATTACAGGGAGTTTGCGCGAGGCGTTTTGGGTCGAGGGCAATGGCCTGGACTTGCCATCTATCCTTTTTTCAGGCAGCGGGTTCTTCTGATAAGGTACAGGCAGGTCTCACTCAGCGGGACTTGAGATATGGTAGAACCGTCTCATACTAAATCAATCATCACTCTTATACAAGGCTTCTGCTAGTCAGTGCTACATACGTCGGCATTCGTTTCTTCACTGAACAATCTGTATCTTCAGTTCGTTTAATTGAGCTGCGTCCTCAGCTATTCACGTCGAGTCTGCCGAGATTTCTCAGCTCCGTCGTCTTCTCATTTGATATGCTCTCGGCTGGTAGGTATGTACAAAGTGTCGGAAGCTCTGAGGAAGGTGATATTCTTATCTAGCCCAGAAAAACGAGGTACCAGCTGCGCGCAAACTATGGAGCTTTACACTGACTGACCCCGCCACGGAGTGCTTCTTGGCAATCTAGCGGAGTCGAGAAAAAAGCGGATAACAGTCCCGTGACTTGGTCTGGTTTCTAGATCACATGATTTCTCTTATCGGTCACATGAGACTCATATGGTGTCTGGACTTTGAAACCCGTTTTGGACTGCCTCTTTGACTAGATAGGCCTAGCTTCGTACTACGATACAAAGTCCCGATTGTTGGAATATAAATGTCTCTTATTTTCCGGTCCCTCTAATCTTGGGTGGGGCGTGCCTTTTTATCCAACACCGATACTCATTTTAATAAGAGGCACAAATGTAGCGCAGAGCGCTGCCTCTGATGAGGCAGATTTAACGCTGGGACATTGCGCCCAAGATTTGCCTATTTTCACCTCGTAACGTACTACCTTTGTGCCATGATGTGAAAGCTACCCTTCAGTCACCGGAAACACGATTTTAATCGAATTGATTGAGGTCTTGGCAGATTGCTTCAATCAATCGGCCACATGGGAAAAGTTCAATCAATCAATATCAAGAGGCCTAAATCGATTGAATATTTGACGGTAGCCCTGCGTGATGTGGCTCGAACATCGCATGACAAATCGGAAACCGAGAACAATCGTGTACCTGCAGAGCCATCGGATACACGCGTGCGTCCAACGTTGTCGTGTTTAACACAACCCCGGGGATCCGGGCGAACCCGCACAGATGGTGGTGGCGCCACACCAAGCACGTTGATAACTGCCCGGGCGCTCACGATGCCGCCGTCGCGATGAGATATCGGCGGATTGGCTTGATGGGGTGGGCGAGAGCAGCCTGTTTGCTTTGCGATACTGTGAAGATAGCGAGATCCTTTGATAGGAGGCAATGCGCTGCGGAACTCGCGCAGGCAGTTCAGAGAGCGCTGGCGTGGAGGAGTAGTTCCTTCTAGGGTCACTCTATGTATCCCCTTGTAGAGGTCAGCATTTACTTAGGGCGTCCAAGAGTGGGTTATTTGGGGCCGGTTAGATAGGACAACAACCCAATGTGCTGACGGGTATTGAAGCGTGCAGCTCGCGTGTCAGTAGCCAGGTATTCGGTTCTCGGGAACAGTACAGATAGTCGATATGCGTCTCGAGCTACAAAGGATCTGGGGTCTGTAACCGTTAGCTCTCATGGCTCGCCTTGAGCAGCCTCATCGATATCGTCGCGATATCACAAGCAAGGTGTCAGTAACACGCTGGCGAGCAATGCTAGAAGTAATAGGCGCGCTCCGCTGCTCAATATCACGACAACACGAAGCCCTGAACCAGCGACCTGGCCCAGGACGTCTTGGGGGAGAAGGTTGACACGGCACTCACTGCCCGAAGAGGGAGGCGGATAGCGGTTTCAGCGCCTGGGGAAAACGATGTGGGGCGTGCCGCGATCCATGGGTCTTCCTCGCAGCCTTCCAGAACGCCACCCGGAGCGCAATCCAACACCCAAGAGGGAGCCTCAGCCGACGCCACCGCGAAACATCCGTCATTTATTAGGCCAAGGCGCGATGGCACGCTGCTGATTGGGCGCGTGTTGCAGGCGCTCGACGATCATGGCCCGCGGCCAAGTGATAACACAACCTTATCATCGCCAGACACTCTCTGCGCCGCTCCTGGCAGCCGTCTTGCTGCTCCGTGTCAGCATGCATCGACACCATGTCCAGCACCAGTCCTTGGCGCGCGCGCTGTGTCGATTGCTGGTCCACTGCTCAGCGGAGATGACCGACACAACCCAATCATCCATGCGCACAGCACCCAGGTAGCTTGATGCGGCAGCTGGCATGGTTACATCAAGCCGAGCCCACGGGAGCCCACGAAGGATTGCAACCGCGTTGTCGTGAACTGACCCGCTGAGGGGGGGCTCACGACCGGCTCTTAAACTGGCCTACCTGCCAGCTCCTCTCCGCGCACAGCTTCTTCAATTCCGCTGCCACCTCCAGCTCCACCGCAGCTCCACCACAGGCCAAGACCATGGACGTCGGAGAGCACAAGCACAACTCCTCGCCCCAGGTGGGCGTGGTGCCCAACACCGACCCGGCGCTGGATGTGTCCCACGAGCACGCCCACCAGCACCTGCACCACTCAGCGTTTGCAGAGAAGGGCCGCACCGACGAGATCGTCTACTCCAAGGGCACTACCCAAGAGCCGCAGACGGTGCCTGATGCGGACCCCAACGACGACTACCTGCGTCGTCGCCATCATGTCGCACCGGAGAAGGGCCATCATCCGGGTCAGGAGAAGGACATCGAAGCAGGCAATGTCGAGGATGTCGAGGACAAGAACAGCTTGAGCCCCCGCGTTACCGAGGACCCCCAGAACCACCGCTTCGCGAAATTCTACTCGCAATGGAAGATCGTCTTCCACGTGTTCCTGGGCATGCTGTTTACCGGGTGAGTGAATTTGAATACGCTTCTTCTGAGTCGCAGTGTGTGGTCCAGGCTGACGTCGGCGCAGATGGTGGATTGCAAGCTTAATCCTCCATCGTCACAACAAGAACTGGATCATCCCATTCCTCCTGTGGCTGGCCATCATGCTGCGACTGGTTTTCTTCTACGTGCCCATCACCATTGTGACAAAGCCAATGCACTTCGTGTGGAATAACACCATGGCCCGACTTGTCTCCTTCATCCCGGAGCGAATGAGGATACCCGGTGGCGCCCTTGGGACCATTGCTGTCATCATTGTCGGCTCGTTCGCTAGCAAAGAGTCTGAGGACAACACCCGTGCCAATCGTGCTGTCAGCTTGTTTGGCCTCGTCGTGTTCCTCTTCCTCTTCTGGGCTACCTCCAGGAACAGGAGCAAGATTGTGTGGCACACCGTCATCGTCGGCATGCTCGTGCAGTTCATCATTGCGCTGTTTGTCCTGCGAACCAAGGCTGGTTACGACATCTTCACATTCGTTGCCACCCTGGCTCGCGAGCTCCTCGGTTTCGCTGAAGATGGTGTGGTATTCTTGACGGACGCAACGGTGCCTAAACTAGGCTGGTTCTTCACTGGTGTCGTTCCGGCCATCATTTTCTTCGTATCCTTCGTCCAGCTGCTGTACTACTGGGGTGTGCTCCAATGGTTCATTGGCAAGTTCGCCGTCTTCTTCTTCTGGAGCATGCGCGTGTCTGGTGCCGAGGCTGTTGTCGCGTCTGCCTCTCCTTTCATCGGACAGGGAGAATCCGCTATGCTCATCAAGCCGTTCGTTGCACATCTCACCCAGGCAGAGCTGCACCAGGTCATGGCTTCTGGGTTCGCCACCATCTCCGGAAGTGTGCTGGTCGCATATATGTGAGTCTTCTAAAGTTGAGGTTAGTAATTCGGTAACTGATTCGGTTTCAGTGGTCTCGGTATCAATCCCCAGGCTATTATCTCGTCTTGCGTGATGAGTATCCCCGCCTCCCTCGCCATCAGCAAGCTCAGGTATCCGGAAGAGGAAGAAACCCTCACCGCCGGCCGCGTCGTCATTCCGGATGACGACGAGCACCGTGCTGCCAACTCTCTCCATGCGTTCGCCAACGGTGCGTGGTTGGGATTGAAGATTGGCGGCATGATTGTCGCCACCCTCCTGTGCATCATTGCCCTCCTCCATCTCGTCGACGGCCTCCTCACCTGGTGGGGCCGCTACATCAACCTCGACGGCGAGTACGATCTGACTTTGGAACTCATCCTCGGCTACGTCTGCTACCCGATCGCCTTCTTGCTCGGTGTGTCCCGAGAACGCAAGGATCTCCTCCTTGTCGGCCGTCTGATCGGCATCAAGGTCATCGCCAACGAGTTCGTCGCCTTCAACAGCCTGCAGAACGACGTGGCCTACGCCACGCTCTCCTCGCGCTCTCGCCTCATCGCTACGTACGCGGTCTGCGGGTTCGGCAACATCGGCTCGCTCGGCACGCAGATCGGTGTGCTCTCCCAGATCTCCCCCGGCAGGAGTGGTGATGTGTCGAGGCTCGCTGTCAGTGCGTTGATTACCGGTGTCATATCGACCTTGTCGAGCGCGAGCATTGCTGGGCTGCTTGTTACGGACCAGGCTGCGTTCACCAGTGTTCCTAAGAATGAGACGATGACATAGTTATGCGATATCCGAATGATTGAGGAGGCATTTAAAATCCAGATTTAGCGGGTTCTGTAACACATGAGTTAGACTTCATTTACGCTTCTTGTTGTTGCTTGTGGTGATATACTTACTTGTGCGTACTAAGCGCTTGGCTGCGAGTTGAGTTCCAGGCACTCCGCGCGTGTTCTCCGCGCGTGTTCTCAGCGCGCACGACAACGAGGCAAATGCGATCACGGACGATGCAGAACGACAGAAGAGCGAGCAGGCGAGCTCTCTGGGTGTCCAGTTGTCTTTATTCGCGCAGGAGAGCAGCACGCGATTGTCTGTGCATCTCGCGCGTCCGCCACCCTCGCTCACGTCTCCTAATCGGGGTATCTGTAACGTAAGATCTTGGCTCTCTCGCTCTCGTCTCCTATTTTCAAGGCGTCGAGCTGGAGAATGAGGGATTGTGTCCGTTGGTATTAGAGTTGGTGGCTCTGGGTATTGGTCGGCCAGTAGCTACTGTGTCTCGTCACAGATGTCCGCACACTTTTCTACCACCGCTTGTGGTGCCTCATGGTATTTTCTGAACTTCGGTTTAGACGAAAGCCACACCTTTTGGGCGACCAGTAAACTCGTGAGGCCACCCCACGCAGGGACAGAGGAGTGTGCACAGATTGTAAATGCGATTTACTGACCCGGATCTCTGACGATACCGTGAGGCGCCACAAGCGGCGGCAGAAAGGTGTGCGGATATCTATGACCACGCACTGTATGCAGCTGTCGCGTGTCACCACGGGGGACTTGTGGTCGTGTTTTCCCCGAGAGTTTCAGAGCTTTGGGCTGCAGCGCGTTAGGATGCCTGTAGTAGCGCGGTTATGGTAGCTTGGTTATAGTAGCCTGAGAAGGGTTCTCGGGCGCTGTATTGGTTGGTGTTTGTGAGTTCAGCTGGGTTGAGTTTGGATGTTAGTTTTGAGGACGGGTGGATCGGATGATGCAACAGGTGGATGTGGGATAAGGGTGGATTAGGTGACGCGATGACTCGGAGATGGGCCTGGCGGTTCATTCCTTTTGTGAATATCTCTGTCTTTGTATCTTGTACCTACGAGTCAAAACGAGGTCGGGGGTTTGCTGGCTTCCAGGGTGATGTGGGGAATGGAATGGCGGTGACTCGTTCCTGCTACATAGGGGGTTTCTGCTGTATATGTAAGCTCTGAGTGTGAAAATGGGGTTACGTTCAAACTGTTCGAAGAAGTGGAGAGGTTGAGGGTGTGCTGTGGTGACTTTCGTGATTACATGAAGTCGAAGTTTGTTTGTTTGAGGGATTTCTTGGGGCCTTGTAATGTCGACCAGCCAATCGAAGGGGCACAATATGACTATTTCCCGCTTCTTGAATCTCGGCTCCACTCTACGGGCGCTGTGAGACTTCGATCTGTGTGCATTTGGCGGTGTCGGGCGGTCCCAGCTGACGAGCATCGGAAGGGAGCGAGTCGGCGGAACCATCTGGAGCATTCTGACGAATCAGAGAGGCGGGTTTCAAACGTCGAGGGCCCGAGCGCAAAGCTTCCGCTCCACCGTTCTGCTCCAAGCCCAGGTTGTGGCTCTTCACAGGGCGTTCAAGGGCTCGAGCTATACAAACTAATGCCGCCAGTAATCGAGCTATGGGCGTGTAAGTCCTCTTTGAGAAATCTTTGACGAACATGGTCCCCCACATCAATGACTTGCATCGTCTTAGTAGCATATACGGAGGGAGACAATGCAGTTGACACCCACGTCTACTCAAGCGTTACAGGTCGGAGCTGTGGGGGTGGGGCTGTCAATGCCTGTACTGCTTCGACAATGTGAGTGAAAGAGTTTTCAGTCAGTCAGTTTCTTCTCGATGTAACCGACGATATCGGAGCAGACCCTGCCAGCTCTATGCTCCCTCCATACCGTTGAGCACGCTACGGAGTCGAGTGGTGTACATCAGCCGGGTCCAAGGCCGAGTCCACCAGCCAGCCTCGAATTGCTTCTGTGGCTGCTTCTGCAATGAGATTGGCGACCCACCGTACAGCCAGTCATCTGCGAACTGTGCTGAGATTGAGATAAGATTTGTGGCTCTGGACCTTCAGCTTGCTGGAACACCAGGATAGCCCAAGCACCTGCTGGCAGCAATCAGCCCTCACCAAGAGGCGTTGACGCGATGGTGTCGTTCCCAAGCTAAGTTAAGATGTTGGAGAAGGCTGCAGGGCAGCAGGTGCCCAGTCCAGAGCGGGCTGGCGCTATCTCTGCAGTCGTCGACAAGCAAATGGCAGCGAAAAAATTCGCGAAAAGATCCCCCACAAGGCTGCGAGGTTGACAGCATTTGATGTGGCCGCCGAGTGGTTTGCAAGATATGATAAGCTGCATATGGCCAATCACGACGCGCGCAATCAGCTCAAGCGAGGGCACTCGGGCCTCCCCCTACGGCCCGCCAGAGCTTGATGGGACGACTGCAGTTCTCTGCTCCAACCTCATCGCGCCTCGCTTCAGAAGAAGCAGCAAAAGCAAGCTGAGATTCCCACGCCGTGCTGGCATTGCCGCCCTCACCACGCGAGCCGACCAGGGCTGGACCGCATTGGCAGGGCTGTCACGGGCCGGCCGCTGGCCGCGGTGCAGCTCGCAGGGCGCCGAAGGCTTCAATTTTCTCCAGATTTTCCGAGGCAGCGGCCCCAGCGCGGCCCCATCGCGGCCCCATTCGACTGTTTGCAGCGCGGCGATCATGATTCTGGTGCGGTGTCTCGTGACTGGTGCCCGCGTCCATTGGCCCACAAGTGAGGTTTTCCGTTTAGTCACTCTTTGCGCCTTATCAACCCTCCTCGTCAAGCATCCCCGTCCAGCCCCCCTTATCAAGCCGATTTACGTGCAGCTTGCTTCAACCAGCCAGAATCCGCGGATGCACTCGCCAGCACCCATGGCTGAAAGCTCCACGCCACGGGAGGCCCAGCCGCCTTTGTGCCCGCTTTGCCGATTAACGCTCCTCGAATATCACAGCTCCATCACAGAGACACCTCTAGCTTTTCTCTTCTAGCGGCGCTCTAGCCCGGGGACCTTTGCTCAGCGCCCATATTTATATTGAAGCCTGCTGCACCACCTCGAAGTCTGTGTGCGGAGTACTTCCTGGGAGCTGCAACCTTCATCCCAAAGCTTAACCAGATCATCACAGCTATGTCCTTCCAACCTCCTCTCGGACAGGGCGCCGGCTATGGCGTCGTCATCGGCTTGGGCTTTGCCTTTGCGTGCGTGCCCTCCTTGAGCTCGCCAAATATATTTCACGCTGACGTTGAATAGCTTCGGTATGATTGTTACCACTTTTGTGCTAAAGAGGTATGTGGTATCTCTACAAAAGCTCCGCGTGGTTGCATATAGCAGCTACAATCAACCTGCATGGGATCCGTGTCTTCAGCCTCGACTGAGTTTGTAGTCACTTGTGCATTGTCGGATTCTACCTTCAGACCTTAAAAGTGTTGGGTTTGTGGTTGTGGTTGAAACCCCCACGTCGACCTTTAGTCCCATGTCGTTTAGCATCTACCGAACCGTTACTGACATCATATAGGTACAACAATGAACTCCAGACCTCTGAGATGTTCAGTACAGCAGGCCGGACTGTCAAATCTGGTCTTGTTGCTTCCGCCGTCGTGTCTTCCTGGACATGGGCTGCAACATTACTTCAATCCTCTGGTGTCGCGTATCGCTATGGTGTTTCCGGTCCTTTTTGGTACGCTTCGGGTGCCACAGTGCAAATCATTCTCTTCGCTACTATCGCCATTGAGCTCAAGCGCCGAGCTCCCAACGCTCATACATTCCTCGAGGTCATTCGGGCACGTTATGGCGGCGTCACTCACATTGTCTTCATGGTTTTCGGCATCTTCACCAACATCCTGGTCACTTCCATGCTGCTGACCGGTGGTTCTGCCGTCGTGACATCGGTAAGGCTACAATCGGTCAGCCGTAATCAGTACTCAATACTAATGACTTGTAGCTTACCGGAGTGCCAACCGCAGCTGCTTGCTTCCTCCTTCCCATTGGTGTCGTTTTGTACACCATGTTCGGTGGAATCAAGGCCACCTTCCTTACTGATTATGCCCACACCGTCGTCATTCTCGTCATTCTCCTCACCTTTGCGTTCACGGCCTACGCAACTAATGACCAACTGGGCAGTCCAAGCAAAGTCTACGAGCTCGTGGTCGCGGCCGGTAAGGCTCACCCGGTCTCTGGAAACAAAGATGGCAGCTACATGACTATGCGCTCGAAGGAGGGAGCTATCTTCTTCGTCATCAACATTGTTGGCAACTTCGGAACCGTCTTCTGCGACAACGGCTACTACAACAAGGCCATTGCTGCCAGCCCAGTTGATGCCCTTCCAGGTTATATCATGGGCGGCTTGTCTTGGTTCGCCATTCCCTGGCTCGCAGCAACCACTATGGGCCTTGCTGCACTCGCTCTTGAGGGTCACCCGGGTTTCCCCTACGCTGGCCGTATGCTCGATTCCGACGTCTCAGCTGGATTGGTCCTTCCCACCGCTGCTGTCGCTATGATGGGTAAGGGTGGTGCTGTAGCCACTCTGCTTCTTGTTTTCATGGCTGTTACATCTGCCATGTCTGCCGAGCTGATCGCAGTCTCCTCTATCTGGACCTACGATTTCTACCAGACCTACATCAACCCCAAGGCGACTGGAAAGCAGCTCATCTACATGTCCCACAGCATGGTTATTGCCTTTGCCATTGCCATGGCTGCTTGGTCTACTGGACTGCACTACATCGGAATTTCCATGGGATACCTCTACCTGTTGATGGGTGTCATCATCTCTTCTGCGGTGCTTCCAGCCACGCTTACTCTTATGTGGAGCGGTCAGAACTGGGCCGCCGCTACCTTTTCTCCTATTCTTGGATTCGCCTGTGCCCTCATCGCGTGGTTGGTCACTGCTAAGAAGCAGGGTGGTCAGCTCAACGTTGCGACTACTGGTGCCAACAACCCCATGTTGGCCGGCAACGTCGTCGCGCTTCTTTCTCCCCTGATCTTCGTCCCCGTTCTCACCTTCGCGGCTGGTGGTCTCCAGCATTATGATTGGCTCTCAATGAAAGCTATCCGCAAGGGCGACGACCACGATCTTGCGGCCGAGGCGAACATTGACTTGGAGCAGCTTCCCGGAGAACGCAGCAACTCGGTAGTCGAAGAAGAGGCAGAGCAAAGCAAGCTTCTCAAGGCCTCTAAGATCGCCCGCTATTTGACGGTATTCATGACGCTTGCGTTCCTAGTAGTCTGGCCCATGCCAATGTACGGCAGCGGTTACGTCTTCTCTAAGAAATTTTTCACTGGCTGGGTCGTTGTCGGCATCCTCTGGATGTTCTGCTCCGCCTTCTGCGTCGGCCTGTACCCGCTATGGGAGGGCCGCAAGACCAGCGGGCACACCTTCAAGAGCATCTTTTTGGATATCACCGGCAAGAAGAAGTTTGGAAAGAACGTTGTCCATGGCGAGGCTGCTATGGTCGAAGATTCGGGCCCTGGAACGCCGACTGAGAAGGTCGCGGAACTTCCGGGCAAGCAGTAGAGTTTCCTCCATTCTGTCGTTTGATCGGATAAGCCGCGCCTGCGTTGTCCATCTGGGAATGTGTGGCTGTGAGATGCTTTGATCATTTACTGTTATGATACCTATGTACCGTTCGTTACGTATGCAAAGAATGATTTACAGATACCTCTTATAATGCCAGTGACGGGTTTGAAGTCTAAGTAGCTGGCAGGGTGCTTTAATGTTCAGAGGGGAAGCCTCAATGTCTCTTTAGTTCGTTGGGTCCGGCCCGGAACGCACGTGCAAAAGCTTTGACCCAGTGACGTCGGTCGTTTACTCAACTTCACGCTAAGTTTAGCAGACGTGCTATTCTTCCTCGCATATCCGGGAGCCGTGGATCCCCTTTGTATGATTCCAAGAAGCACGATATTGCGTTCCCTTTCCTGTGTCTATATATGTCGTCCTAAACTGTTCTTATGTCCCTCCCAAAACTTTCCAGCCTGTTAAACAGCTACAATGATATTGTTCTCGCATCAATAGAATAACAGCATTTCTGCTGCAAACAGTAGATTCCTTCAAGACGATTTTTTCTTTTCGCATTAGCTGTTGCAACTCGGATATTTCCTATTCAAAATGTCAATTCCCGACCGTATCACCGGGAAAAAGAGTCATGAATCTCAACATCAGCCCCGCAGCATCCCAAATGCGAAAAAGCCGAAATCTCGCCCGCCACAGAGCTTCCGAGATAAAGCTGGATTTCTCCAAAGCAGCTTGCCGAAGTACTCGGGACCGTATAGTGTATGGATCCTATTCGATGCTAGTACTGGGGGGATGCAGAAGCGAAACTAACTTATCTAGGTCGGTATAATGGAACTCGAGATCCCAGCACGACATCCCCAGACCTTCTCCCACATAAAACGCCACGGCCACCACATCCTGAGGCTGGAAACCGTTCTAATCACCATATACTATCCCTCCGCCTTCGGATCCGGCGCCGGCAAAGACCCCTCCGGCAACCGCAAATGGTCGCGGCAGACCTGGCTTCCACGGCCTCGGATTAGGACCGCACAGGGCTACGGCAAGTTCGCAAGCGTGGGGGACATCGCCGTGCCTTTCTTCGCTGCTACGACTATGTTTACGAAGATACCCGCGTTCAGGAATTCGAGACCTGCGACGCACTGGCCGCCGCCTGATAACTTCCGCAGCAGGCATGGTCCCGAGAAGGTCAAAAATAGAGAGGGCCCTCCGCCAGAGGGGAAAGGGGATGAGCCAACTTTCCCTCTTATGTTCTTTAGTCATGGGCTGGGGGGAACGAGGACGATGTATTCGAGCTTGTGTGGTGAAGTACTACGAAACTTCTCTCTATGAAAGCTTTCGTGGATCTAACGATGTACAGTTTGCAAGTTATGGGTTTGTGGTGTGCGCTGTAGAACACCGGGACGGATCGGGTCCAAGGACCTTCGTAAATCATGCAAAAGAGGGAAAGGGGAGTCTCGATGATTTGGAGCAGAATGGGCATATCGATCATTGCGAGAGGCAGAGGAAGAAGGGGTATGACAAAGTCGTGAGTTCTCCATGATATTCCCTGATTTTTGAAACGCCACTGACCATGTTCAGGATTATATCTTCCCTAAGGGTACGATAGCGAACAGATCGCACCTACTCCAGATACTTGTTTCAGCGATGTTGCTAACACCTCATAGGCAATAGATGGGACACCTCGCCCTTAAATGAGAAAGGGCCTGATAAGGAACTCCGCGACGCGCAGACCCAGCTTCGTCTTGCCGAACTCGAAGAAGCATACCACATCCTGTGCCAGATCCGCAACGGCAAGGGCGAAGACGTAGCCCGCAAAAATCTCCGCCGAAAGGGCTACGTTGGGTCCAGCTCTCGAGGTCTCGAAGGCGTCGACTGGGATGCATGGAAAGGCCGCTTCCACACCGAACGTTGCACCGTAGCAGGGCACTCCTTCGGCGCTGCCACAACCATCGAAGTGCTCCGCCACGCGGATAGATTCAAGCACGTAGAACAGGGAATAATCTACGACATATGGGGGTACCACATCCCCCTACTACCCCTCACTCCTTTCCTCCTCCCAGCCTGCCATCTCTAATACATCATTCACCCCAGAGCTGCCATCAACCCGCCCGAAGAGGACCCCTGCCACCGTATCCACACCCCTCTACTCGGCATCAACAGTGAGGCCTTCATGTACTGGCCCTCCAACTTCTCCGCCGTCTCCTCCCTCATCAAGGAGTCCCGCGACCATGGCTCCCCAGCCTGGCTCACCACGGTCCGCGGCACCGTGCACGTCTCGCAGTCCGACTTCTCCATCCTCTACCCCGCCACCTGCTCCATGTTGCTCAAAGCGACGGCGAACCCGAAGCGCGCGCTCGATCTCAACATCTCCGCGAGCTTGGAGTTCCTGAAAGCGGTGATGGGTGAGCAGGGGGGCGGGAAGGCGATTCTAGAGAGGTGCATGCTAGATGAGGGACTGCTTAGGACGGAGGTGACGGAGGAGCTGCCAGAGGAGAGGAGGCCGGATGATAAGTGGGTTGCGGCGCGCTTGAAGATTCCGCATGAGTTTCGGACAAGGCTGGGGGCGAAGTTTGTGAGGAAGGAGAGGAGGAGGAGAGGGAAGGGGAGCGGGGAAGTGGGGGATGAGATTTGGATGCATGTGAGGACGGAGAAGGAAGAGTTTGAGAAGTGGAGGGAACAGAGCAGACATGAGCAGGGTTTGGTCAAGACGGGACTGGGTGGGGATTCGGAGGAGGACGTGGAGCAGGGAACGGTTGGGGTTGAGGATACTAGGAAGAGTGGTGTAGAGAAGCTTTGAAGGGATTGGATTTGTAGCGTGACTGTATGAGGAGCGAGTAATAGCAAGGAGCTCTGGACACGAAAGGTCACAGAATGAAGACAGTATAAGCGGCTAGGAGTAGAGAATGCAACCCGCAAGCTTACACATCTAACGATACATTCGACAGGCATTATATGTACAATCCCCTTCTAATTGGCCATCCGCTGCGTACTCACTAGCGCCTTGCTGGAGCTTGTATTAGTGTCTATCACGTGATTGGTACAATTAAAGACGTCACTTCACTGAATGTAGCTAAGTGTTGCATTTTAGCCTATCAGTCGCTAGTCTATGATGCTTTCAGACAGTGTACATTATATACATAGCAATTGTATCTCATAATCCCACATAAACCTCGTTATACACACGCAACCTCGCACTAGACAGTCTATTTCCTCTCATACCATCTCTACGGCCTCATCAGAAATCCCCCCCAACGTAGACATACAATCCGCTCTATCCTTCCCCACTATGCCCTCAAACGACCAACCACACTCCAAAACAGTCCGCGGCACGCTCTCAAACCCAAAGACCCAAGAAGCCATCAAGGACGCAAAGGCGAATCCAGACTCCGACGCGAACCGCACCTCTCTTGGTGACCTAGGTAGTCTGAAAGTCGAGTCTAGCGACTCGGAACCTGTGCCTGATCGCACGTCGCAGGACGGTGGGACGGTTGGCAGCGAGGGGAAAGACGGAGCTAGGGAAATAAGTGAGGACAGGACGCATGCGCAGAGTGTGAGAGGGAGTAAATTATAGAAGGCCTAATTGATAGAGAGGATGGATGGGCCCTCTCATTGAGACTAGAGGATGAAAAGGAAGACGGTGTGGTCGCATCAGAGAACATAGAGCTAGTGCAAGTTTTGAGATGTTCAAGATCAATATATACTTACAACGAATGCCATATGGCGTGTAATCCGAACCGCCTATCCGTGCCTACGTCTCTTCTTTTGATGACTTCTATATAGAGATGACTGAATCTGATAGTTCCTACCAACCCTACTCACCTACTCCTCGAACTTCCCCCCTTTGCTAACATCCGGATAGACATCAAACCGCCTCTGATCCCTCAGCGGGATCCCACTCCTCACCTCCTCCACCCTCTCCCCCTTCAGTTCCGCATACACAATCCCCTCCTTCTCATCCAACTGCTCCAGCACCGCCGCATTCGGATCCACCACCATACTATGCCCCCACGCATTATACTCCGCGCTCATATCCCTCGCCGGGCTGCACAGCCCCACATACACCTGATTATCCGTCGCCCTCGCCCTCGCCAACAACTCCCAATGCAGCGCGCCCGTCGTCAAATTAAACGCGCCAGGATACAGCAGCAGAAACGCGCCCTTGCGCGCCGCAATCGTCGCCAGCTCCGGGAAGCGGACATCGTAGCAGATCGCAACCGCAACCTTGCCGTATTCCGGCAGGTCGACGACCGTGATCTTGTTCCCGGGGCTCAGCACCTCGCTCTCCTTGAACTTGATCTTGCCCGGGATGTCGATGTCGAAGAGGTGCACCTTGCGATGCGTCGCCAGCAGCTCGCCCTGTGGCGAGAACGTCAGGCTGGTGTTGTACAGGCTCTTTCCGCTGTTGTCGCTGGGCGGCCCGCGCTCCGGGATGCTGCCGCCGACGAGGTACACGCCGCCCTCTTTCGCCATGGCGCTCAGCGCGTGGAAGGAGGGCGATTGCGCCTCCGAGGGCGGCGACGGGAGCAGGGTCTCCGAGTACTGCGCGAAGTACTTCGTGCCGTAGGGCGAGTTGAAGCATTCGGGGAGGACGACGAGGTGTGCGCCGGCGCGGGCGGCTTCGAGGACTTTAGTGCGCGCGTGCGCGAGGTTGTGCGCTTTGTCGGCTGTCGAAGCCAATTGGATGAGCGCGAGCTTGAGAGGTTGCTTGAGGAGCTTCGCCATGGTGAGATATGCGATGGTAGAAGCGTTGAAGTGTGGTTGTTGACTGACTGGTTGGCGGGGGAGTGGGGGTATAACAGTTCGAGAGCTTCGGCGTCATTTGTCCGATGGCGAGCGCCGGGTTTAAAGTCCCATCACTTTCAGGGGTTGTTAGACTGGAGCCCGTGACTTGGATATCTTTTTGCATTCATCGTTGTCATGACGTAGTTACCATGTCGTATCTATCAAGCTACCTTGGTTGTCATTCTCCCATACGTTTCGTAGGTCACGAGACTCCCTCGCTGAATGTAAGCCTGATACCCACATGCCGATACTCCCAGAAGATGCCCTTTTCACCTCGAATTCAAGTCCGATATAAGGAAAAAAGAGCCGTTTCCACAAACACTGGACGCCAACGCTTAAGCAATCAACAATCGTAACAGTCGTTCCTAGGAGAGTTCCTGTAAACAGACCAACCTCGCATTGCGGTGAGATTAGTACTGTTTTCCATCAGTCATACTGATATCAATTAATTCAGCTCCATTCCTTCGTCTTCTTCTTCACCGTCGCCCTCCCCGTCATCTTCACCACCGCCCAAGACTCCCGCACTCCCGATGCTTCTTTTTCTGCCATCTCTTCCAGAACCCCCCACCCCGAAACGTCCGCCTCCGAGACCGCCGAATATCTCGAGTTCGTCTCCACCAACGACTCTGCCCTCGATATCGACCTCTTCGCAGATTTCAATAATGCTCCCACGGCTCAAGCTCTTGAAACCTGCTGTCCGCACAACTCTCCCCCAATGCAGCATGCAGAAAGCACCGGCACGACGTTTCAGCCATTCCTCGTTGGCTGTACCAGCACGCTCCCAAATAATGGCTGCATGTTCAACATCGAGTTCCTTCCATAAGCGGTTTACACACAGGAGGCGGAGGCGCGGCATATCGTAGATATTGGCCATGACCAGCATGCCAGCAACATCGGAAAGCGAAGGGCCGTGCGGTGGATAATTTGCGATGCTATCTGTGTACAGATAGTAGAGGAAAGAGCGGACAGCCGAGTACGGTTCTGGAATGTGCATCTTCTTGGTGTGATACTCCAGCATCTGTGCAGACAACAGACGCGCGAAGTGGGGCCATCGCGCTTGTAGAATGAGCTTGTGAACGTGAATCGGAGGCGAGGTATTGGCGGAGGTTCCCGATACACCACTCTCGGTCATAGTCATAGAGGAGTCGTCGGCTCCGTCATAGTCGTCATCGCGGTCTGCAGTGATGGTGAAATCAGCACCGCTTCCATCTTCGGGACGTTGGTCGAAGGTCTTGGCGAGATCGGCACCAATTCCGGACAGATAGGAAGAGATGTTGGCGTCCGACGACGGAATTTTAGTCTTCGATCGGGACTCGTTAGTCAAGGAATTGCCCAAAAGACCTAATTTACGGAGGTCAATTGGCAATACGTCGCTCAGATACTCTCCAGTCGCATCGCCAGCGTTGTTGGTTGGCTCATTCGGACAACCAAGTAGCCAGGCCTGTGTTCCGTCCTCGTTCATCGCGCAGTAATGCCAACGGTATCCGGGGTTGAAAAGGTCCTTGCCATCGGCCAGCTTCTGCCATTGTAGGGTATCCAGATCCAGAGCGGAGAGGCTCGTTTCGAAAGACGAGATGATGCTTGCTGGCGTAACAAAGTCCAGCAGGCACCCTGAAGAATAGACATGGAAATGTGTCCCCAGCGCCTGGGTTGGAAGATTTGGACTGGAATGGAACTTCAGGGAGGATATCGAGCCTGGAGCTACGGGGGGATTCCGATTGGCGGAGAGCTGGCTGGGATTGCTCTGTACACTGCTGGAGTTGGCAACGTATCCAGTCGTGCCTGTCTGAGGAGGATTGCTGTTGGTGAAAGGGTACCCTCTCTGGTATCTAGAGGCTGTCAAGTGGCGTTCTCCAGATCCATATGTCATGGGGGCCTCAAAGGCGGGGCTGCCGCGTATATCCAGCCACCAGATCTCGCTCATTCGTTCCATGTCCTCCCCAAGACCTCCAAATATCCAGATACGGCCGTTCCAGATCCAGCTCGTGTGGTCGTAACGTGGTACGAATCTCCAGGTGCGTGACCAGGTCCAGGTTTTCAGATCGAGATAGCATATGTCGTCAAGGACATAGCTTTCATGTCCAGTCATACCACCACAGATATAAAGCTTCTCGTCATGGATGACGGCGGAATGTCGAGCTCGGCCTCTAGGAGCGGGTCCATTGAGCTCGGGCTGGGTCCAGTGAGCAGTCTTGAGGTCAAAGATGATCACGTCGGAGAGATAGGCACGATGTTCATTTTCTCCGCCGTATACGAGCAATTTATCTCCCTGCCAGAGGTTTGCCGTGTGACCTGCCGCTGTGTGTCAACCAATTGAAAAGTGAAAGTGTGAAACTAGTAGCACTCACCCATCCGGACCCCAGGAATATCCCCGTAGTTGTCGACGAGATTCCACTGCTTTGAGGCAAGATTCAATCTCAGTACATGATTGTATACTGCACGTGTTAGTCCGCATTCATCTAGTTTCTGGGTACAAGAAGCACATACCTTCGTCGGTGTACTGGTCAAATCCACCGAAGGCATATATCTGGTCATTTCCCACGTAGGTGACGGAGGCATTGACGAGACAGGCAGGCTTGGCACCGATGGTGGAGATGATCTTGGGGCGGTAGCTGTCGGTGGCAGCCTTCCGGGTACGCATCGGACTGGCAGACATCAGGAAGGTGGTGTTGTTGGCGGACGATGCGGGCGTAGAGACGGGAGCGGTGGAGGAGGTAGTAGTGTCTGCGAAGAGGGTGGAAGGCTGGTAGACCTGATGGGCCATTGAGTGACTTCAGACTAGACAAAGAGGTGCAGGAGAGCGAGCAAGGGCCATCAAGGGCCGTAAGACTGAGTGACGCACGCAGCGTAGTAAAAGGGCCTGCGCGTTTCGTCTGGAGAGAAAACGAGGCGGCAAGGCGGGCGGGCAGTGAGGCTACGAATTGAAGGAGCGGCTGCAGATTCACCGCCCCCAGCGCTGCGATGATGCCGACGTGAGCGGAGCGGGCTTGGCGTTTCGGCTGCCGGGCTCGGGATCCCGGTGGCGCAATCTGCGAACCTGGGAAGTGGAGAGCGACTTCTGCGCACGGGCCGCGCCTTCCATCACCACGGCGACGGCAGGCGTAAACAGAAGCTACAAAAGGCCGCCTGCTGCGCTGCCAGCTCTTGCTCCTCACCATCCGCCTTCCTCACCACCTACCACACACCCCTTCAATTGCATTCAACCCAATCACTACTCTGTACAAAGTTCTTACTTTGCATCAGTTACGCCATTGTCTAATACTAATAATACCCAAACCCAGCAGTATACACTAAAAAAATCATACTGTAGGTCCCACATGCATATGCGCTCCGGGCATTGGCTAACAAGGCACTAGTAGGAGTGGAGCAGCGATGGCCAGCCCAGCAGTTTGCACGCCAGTGAGGAACTCTCACAAGAGTGCCTTCAACCTCCGTACCGCCGGCGGTCGGATGCCACTGACACCCTCTCCCCGTACGCCAACCCGCCAGCTCTCTGATGTGCCCGGAGCACAGCAGGAGTCCATCCATGGCACCAACAACTTCATGTCACGCCTTGCCGGCCGGTCAGTCTCCAAGACCTCAGTCCGTGACTCGCCCAAGTCAAACATTGCTCGGTCCAACAACTCCCCTCGGCGACTCGAGCTTGGCGTATCAGACTGGGCCTTGACCGGCACTGGCAACACGACATCGACAAAGCAGACACCTTTGAAGTCGCGAAAGGACGGTGTCATTCGCCCCCGTGTTGGCAAGTCGAGGATCACATACAATGCCGCCGACCGGTTCATCCCCAACCGGACTGCTAGCGACGCCATCTGCAACGTTGGCGGCAAGCTTGACCTCGAAAATCGACCCAAGTCAAGCAAAGGCGAGGGCTCGGCGATTCTTGCTACCGCTGCGAGCGCCTTTGACCTCGGCGGACGAGGATCCGAAGACGATGTCACCCTTTCCCTCGAAGGCCTGTGTCTGGATGACGAGGACGACGGCGAGATTTACACTAAGCCGTCGCCAAATGCAGTTGCATACCAATCATCACTAGCCTCAGCATGTGGTGTGTCCCTCAACACTCGCATACTTGCATTCAAGCCTGCTCCTCCCGAGTCATCGAAGCCCATTGACCTCCGATCGCAATACAACCGACCCCTCAAGCCAGCTGGAGGTATCTCAGCGCAGTTCCGTCGCCGTGTGCCTTCAGCACCGGAGCGTGTTCTCGATGCACCAGGTCTTGTTGACGACTACTACCTCAACCTCCTAGACTGGTCTTCCGGCAACCAGGTCGCCATTGGCCTCGAGCGTTCAGTTTATATCTGGTCTGCCGAGTCTGGCAATGTCTCATCACTTCTTGAGGTTCCCACCGACACCTATGTCTCCTCGGTGAAGTGGTCCGGTGATGGTGCTTACGTCGGTGTCGGACTTGGCACGGGTGAGGTCCAGATCTGGGACGTTGAAGAAGGCACCAAGCTGCGAAGCATGTTCGGCCACGAGACTCGCGTTGGTGTTATGGGATGGAACAAGCACATCCTCTCCACCGGTGCCCGCTCCGGTCTTGTATACAACCACGACGTCCGCATTGCTCAGCACAAGGTCGCCGAGCTCGTCTCTCACACTGGTGAGGTCTGTGGTCTGGAATGGCGCGCCGATGGCGCACAGTTGGCTACTGGCGCCAACGACAACCTCGTCTCCATCTGGGATGCCCGTAGCCTCCAGGCCCCGAAGTTCACCAAGACAAACCACCGTGCTGCCGTCAAGGCCTTGGCATGGTGCCCATGGCAATCCAACCTCCTGGCCACTGGTGGTGGAAGCCACGACCGTCACATCCATTTCTGGAACTCCACTACTGGCGCTCGTACCAACAGTATCGACACTGGATCGCAAGTCACTAGCCTGAGGTGGAGCACCGGCTACAAGGAGATCGTCAGCAGCTCCGGCTTCCCGGACAACAGCCTCAGCATCTGGAGCTACCCTACCCTTGTCAAGAATGTCGAGATCCCAGCCCACGAGTCCCGTGTTTTGCACAGCTGCTTGAGCCCAGACGGACAGATGCTTGCGACTGCGGCTGCGGACGAGTCTCTCAAGTTCTGGAAGTTGTTCGAGAAGAAGGCGGGCGCAGGAGGCGCATCGAGGGAGAGCAGTGCCACTGTCAAGGCGAGCGTCGTCAAGCAGATGACGATTCGTTAAGTTTGATGGCCTGATAGCGGAAGAGAGTCAATGGGGGTTTGAGTTTAGCAGTTGCTTGGAAGGAGAGTTGGTTGGGGTGGTGTGAGAGCTTTGGTCTTGCAATAATATGTCAAGGTGCTTCAGCGATTGCGCAGGAGAGGGAGAGATGGTAGAAGGAGAACTTGGAACGACGAAATGCTGGCGCAAAGCAGCAAACACCGACATTATGCGCAATGGTAAGTTGGTAAGTATCCATCTCGTTTGGGTAATGTGGTTCATCGGTTAACGACATGATATCACGACAAACGAAGGTTCTTGGACTTGGTCTGGCTGGGACTACGGGGGCTGGGGTTCACTGGCATTTTCGATTGGCGTCTCGGAGGGAGAATCTTCTCTGCTTAATCTTCGAGCGCGGGTTGAAGTGGATTCTAGTTCTTTCAACTTCATATTTCTTTCTCAGTCGACTGCATACGTTAGAGATGGCTCAAGGGTTTTCTTATCTGCAAAATATACCACTGGTCAAACGATAAAATCAGTCTGCATGGTGTGTTTCAACACCCCAATCTGCACGCTGTCCGACCCCCTCTGCTCACGTAACCCGGCGCCGCTGTGGCTGAGTTCGGCTCAGGCCCGGCTCAGCTTCGGCTCAGCTTCGGCTCAGCTTCGGTTCAGGTCTCCTCAGGTCTCCTCAGGTCTGCTCACTCTTGCTCACCCCTACTCACTTGCTGCGGCGCAGTCTCAGATATACCTCACCAGAAACTGCCAAGTATTAGCGAAGGGCCTGAAAGCTGTCCCGGGTCATAAATTAGGGCCCTATACAGTTTTGTGAGCCTTAAAGCTCAAGCTACTTTGTAGGGAGCATTCTCCGCCCTTATCCTTATTGGCGTAGAGTGTGCCATTTGTTATAAAACCAAACAATATGTAAGGCGCGATTCCGCACCTCCCAGTGTATAGCCATGCTTGAGCCCTGCGTCAGGCCTGCTTGCACGCATGCGTGCCGCAGGCCTATCACGTGCCCGGAGCTCCGGGGCCTAAATACCCCGAGCCTGGCGCGTGCCAAGGCCCACGGCGTACTCGAAATCCTCTGCCCTCCGGAGCTTCTTCAAGGATTCGTCTGAATTCTGTCCATCCGATATTATCAATTCCATCCGAAAGCTCCCTGCCGTGCACTCCCTCCTTACAGCAACTTGCTGCAATATTCCATAACACTACCTTTGCAGGCTTCACGGCCTAAGCCATGACATATAGCGCTTAATAAAGTTGCGTGCCCATTTTTTAGGATTGATAGATAGAAGATTTCTGCCCTTTTGAAAAGAGGCTTCTTGTTGTTGTGGGGTGGCCGTTGAGGTTGTAGTTGTACAACGCGTCGCGCGTTTCGCGATTTTGATGAGGCGGGCCACAGGCTTGCCCGGGCCATAGGCTTGCCGACACGTTATGGTCCTCGGGGAATTTCAAGTTCAGGATCAATCAACCGAACCAGCCGAAGATCAACCATCTCCGAGATCGAGAAGTCGCGTTGAATGCCAGGTCTCTACCCGTGGCTTTCGCGTAGTGCAAGTTTCTCGTTCCTCGAAATTTGCCCCACTTCCACCTAACTAGTTAGGTGGCCGCCATCTCAGTGCACCGGCCACCTCAACGAATCATGATAATATACATTCACTATTCTACAGCCCTCCTAGGCCCCCTAGGCACTACAATCCCGTGCGCCTTGTTGTATTCACGTACAGCCTTCCGAGC
>NW_022985441.1:983907-1005183 GCF_010093595.1 Mytilinidion resinicola
GGAAACGGCGTGTCCAATGCTCGCCGCAGAGGGGGGGGTTGCCTGTGCCGGTATGGCGGCCGGCCAAAATTGAATTGCACTCCCACTCCAATTCTAATGTAGTAGCACGCGTTCCTAATTGATCACGTCGTCTTAGCCAGATCAGAAGGCCCTCTTCCTTATGAGGATACAGCAATAGGTTGTGTTGGATGCGTTCATTCCGTGGTGGAAGGCCGGCCACCTCAACGCGTCAATTGTACATAAATTATTTGACACCGTGATTGCTCCATCAACATCATGGATTTGACCTACAAACAAGAAGAAATGCGCGTGCAGGATGCATTGGCAGCCTTCCACAACAATACATTCCCCTCCCTACGAAAAGCTGCTGCCCATTATGGCGCCAAATACTCACGCGTCACAAATCGTGCCCGAGGTGCACTGAGATGGCGGCCACCTAACTAGTTAGGTGGAAGTGGGGCAAATTTCGAGGAACGAGAAACTTGCACTACGCGAAAGCCACGGGTAGGGTGCCTCTATGACAGTGCTCATGCCGTTGATTCGCACCACTTCAGCCATCGGGCTGCCAGCTCAAGGCATTCGGGTGATCCGGTGTTGGTGCTCCCCCGGTGGTCTAGAGGCGGGTCAAGTTCTGTACGTCCTCTCAGCATTCTGAGCGCGTTTCGGTCTTCAGGTTCGCATCCTACCTTGGGCAGCGTGAAGATGAAATGACGCCAGGAATTGATCTTCGTTCCCTTGAGGAGTAGCAGTCCAAAAGAAAACATTCTCAACTGGAACAGGTCCACCGGTTCCCAGGGGAAACCCCAGTGAGAACATGGTCGCCGGAGCTTTGGAAGAAACCTCGCATGGCTCTTTGACTTTCCATATTGGCCAGACTCGAGAGCAGATATAACATCCCGCTTCGGCAGACTCCTGGAGGCTTGATAGAGTCAGGTGATGAGCTGCGGGAGCCTGACGATGGCGGTACCCTCGAAGAGTTGGTGTGCCGGCCCTTCCAGGTGATGGCTTCCCACTCCTCCAGAGACGGCAGCCCACTTCTTGCGGTTGGAGGTTGAATCGTGCGGCTGATTGCTCTCCTCAACCGAGAAGATGTCGTTACACACTTCGCAAAGAGACATGTAGTAATTTCTGCAAGCTATTCTCGACGATATGCGTTTAATGTAGTGATTGCTGCTGTCTCCCTCGACAACATTCATTCACTGAGCAAGGTGCAGAGACATCCGCCAAGATACGAGTAGCTGATTTCTTGGCGGGTGCCTGAATGATCCTGGCAGATCTCCTTGAAATGTTGAGGAGGAGGCTAGTCCGCATCTGGCACAGTGTCACGTGCTTGATTGGACGACCTTCAGCCTTGTATCGCCTTCGTGTACGCCATCACTCAGGTTGAAATTGATGTGAACTCTGATTTCTATGGGTGTCTAGCTCGTTGTTTATATTCTAGGGGAAGGAGGGGGGCCGGCCCCGGGGGCATAACGTGGTATCTCTTCTTGACGCGTTACTTGTTTCATCCTGTTTCCTGATACAGTACTGATACCGTGCTGCAGCACTGCTGTTGCACTACCTGTTACTTCCTCCTGTATCAGCATGCCATCCTGATACGTTACTGCATATGAGTTGCTGATCCTAGGTTGTAGTGCTGCAACCGAGTCCATCGTCACCCGCCGCTCGCATAATACTGCTACTCTACCATAACTGGCAGTTATCTCAGTCATGCTCGTGTTCATAAGCTAAACGGAACAGTATAGAGGGGATAATGTGACCTCTGGTGCCTGATTGCGGCACAGCACACGGGCGGATCATATTAATAGCACCCCGCGGAGAGTTTCCCAACTCCTTCCCTCCAGATCCTTCTTCAAACGATTGAGAAATTCTTACACATGATCTATTTTGGTACTGAGCGTCGTATATTGATATGCCACCCAAATCTTCAGCGGCCGACAAGGCTTGGCCCACTATGCTTACTCTACGTATCAACTTTCGGAACAAGACATTCTCAACCTCCTTCGAAACCACACAACAACTCAAGAAGCGGTGCAACTGCTCACTGCTTGTAAATATCAATCCATCAAACCAAAGTGCGTTCGAAAGCGCATTCTGTCAAGGCGTGCTGGTTCCCGACACCTTTTCCGCCCGTTTCGTAATCACCAGCTCTACACATGTTAAAAAAGCCAAGGAGCTCTGCGTCCATAATCCTGAGCGTACATACGAAGACGCTAAAATGTTCCGATTGTGGATTCTGAGGTTGGCGACGAAACTCTCCACCTTCTGCGAATCTGACCATTCTCAAGACTCAAGTTCGGTTGAGCAAGACTACACTCTTAGACCGTTTAAGACGGGCAATGTTACCAAAAGAACTACTTACGAAGATGTCAGGCGGCTCTTGGAATCACCACTGAGTCCAAGCGAAAGGCAAGATCATGGGATGGGTTACGTTTACATCCTTCGATCTCAAATTGGATTCAACACTCTAGCAGAACTGAAGATTGGATTTTCAAAGTATCATCCGGAACATCGGTCACACGAATTGGCTAGTTGTTTGGCACTCCCTGAGATCATTAGCTTCACTCCCTACATGCCGCATGCGAAGAGACTGGAGTCCATCATCCATACGGAGCTCCAGGCCTGTCGAAAGGTCCAGCTTTGCCCCAAGTGTCACCACAATCACCGAGAGTGGTTTACCGTATCTCATGTCGACTCTCGAGAGATTGTAACGAGGTGGAGCCAATGGCTGCTTCGAAGACCTTATCAGGACGGGAAGTTGACGGATGAATGGAAAGACCATCTTGCTAGGACTGAGCCCTCTGATGACGACCTGTCTACCGCCAATTTCTGGGAGACCACGATTAGTGCCTTCCCCAGAGAAGAATCGGACCTCGACGTGTCCCGGCGCATCGGGAAGTACCTGAACGAATGCTACTGGGATAACGCCTGTGAGAGAATGGGCATTGGTCTACTTGGGAAAGAATTCAAGGATGAGATACGGGGAGATCTCCGCCAGATGCTGGGAACTCACGATGGAATTTCCATTTCGGCATTGCAAGCCCAACTCTTGGAATTAGCGGACAAACTTCGCGAATACAAGGAGAAGAGTGAGAATGGAAATCGCGGGACCAACTCTAACGACCGTCCATTTTTTGAAGACCTGATTCGGCCAGAAATGCGGGGAGTTTCGGTTCATCCCGATATGACAATCGGTAGCCTGCTTCGTCCAAATATTCCATGGATTGATCGCCAAGTTCATCCAGACACGCCTCTCAGTCTCCTGATCAACCCAGACAAGACGCCTGGTCCCCTTACTGTTTTGACGAAACGGCAGCGAGACGACGATGAGGCGTCCAGAAAAGATGACTGGATACTTAAAGCTTTTGACTCTCTCAAGAATATAAAGACAGGTGCCATGTCCGTCAGTGATCCGGTTCTGGGAATTAGCGAGTCGCCTCTGGGTGATGCTACCCTGCTTCCGGTCCTCGCCCTTAACGACCTGAAGTATCTCGACGCACCGGTGTCTAATTGGGTTGGCATGAACCCAACGAACGCTGGATTCCAACGCTTGCAGGAGGCGTATCAACGCGGCGAGTGGGTTGGCGAGCCGCAGTTCAAGTTACCAAAAGCTTTTCGAAGATCTGGGATTAAGATCCTCGACCCCAAGGCTGCCGAGACTTCGAAGCAAAAGTTTGAGCAAGCTTCTAAAGGAAGGCCGTCTAAGAAGGAATCCAAAGAGACTGCTACTAAAGAGAAGAAATCCGGATTCGACCAAAACGATAGCGGACAGCAATGCGAATTCACCCGTGGACCAGAGGGGGATAAATGGACCTTTTCCCGACCACTCGACGAAAATTTCATTCGGGAGGTCAATGACTTACTAGAAGAAATGAAAATTGGGGGCCGAGCGGAAGTTGAGAGAAGAGCGGCAAACGCCTTCCGTCACTACGGGATTCCCACAGGAGTCGACTTGACCGATGAAGGGGACTCTAGTGATTCGGACTCTAACTGTTCAATTAGCTCCCCACCCAGCAAAAATGCTGCTAGGATCAAAGATCCATATCCGGGTTCTGCATCGCCTTCCAAAGAAACACTGAATCCGAATTCTGCATCATCTTCTAGAGAACCTCCGAAGAGGAAGCCGGTAGCTGGTCTCGGAGGCATCACGGCAAAGAAGGCCAAGTTGTGGCTGGATTCATTGTAGCGAACCGAAATCGAATAGCCTTCGACTTCTGGCTGTGGCTGGTAAGTAGTCGGCGGCTTTCCGCGTGAACCAAGGTCTTTGCGGCTTCGGGATGATATAGCATTGTCTGTCCCTTCATAAGTCCGGGTATGATATGAACTTCAACACGACATGTCCCGGGGGCTAGATTTGGTGGCCTCATCATTGGCTTTCTACGTGCAGTAAGTATCTAACGGATGACGGCCTGGCGACGAGATCAGGATTTGAGGCCTGGGGGTGCTTTGGTTTGCTTTTCAGGTTCTCGGTAGTGCTCAGGGTGCTTTATCGTGTTTTCTTTTCTTCCATAGCTCTTGCGAACCGTATACGATTCCCTTAGTTTTGGGCGAACGCTATCTGCTTACATCCTGAATCACATACCTCAAAAACTTGCGGTGTTTGTTTCCACGTCTTGAAGAGCCAAGTTAGGATCTCCTTAAGAGCAGGGAATAACCTTAAGAAGCTACCTGACGTTGCAAACTAGTCATTATGGCCAAAACCAACTTGCGGAATAAAAAGTCAGCCCCACACCCATACCGAAACGTCACGACCGACGTTTTCTTCAACGCCCACTTGAACTGCGCATGCACAAATGGCTCGAAGCACTCATCCATCATTTTTCCCGTCTTTTTCCCCTGCTTCTACACAAAGTTGCGCCCGCCCCAGGTCAGGCGCCGCGGCTCCCACTTGAGGTGTTTTGTGCGGTCGGGCTTTTCGACGACCGGCAAGGACGAGGACGTGAAGTGGGTAAACTACCGGCCGATGCCACCGTCGTAGCGGCTGCCGGTGCTTCGCACTGGCGTCACGAAGGTTTGAACGCACGGCGAAATGAATTTGGTGGCCCGGGAGAGCTGGGTTGAAGTGACTCGGTAGTGGCGGCGCTTGAGGCCTTGGAGGATGTAGAGGGCTTGCCGCTCGCCGGAGTCTTTAACTTTGAAGTAGTACCAGTGGCCTAATGTGAAGATGTTTTTGGAGCTTAGGTACACGTGGAATTGGATTTTGGGGTGGGTTTTGTCGAAAGCGGGGGTGTAGAATAGGATTGAGTGGGTACCATCTTGGTTCAATGTGAGCATATGTTGAACTTCCGGGCTAATTAAAGCCGGGCTATCCTTCAAGGAAGCCAGAAATGCTGTGATTACTTGCTTTGAGTTTACCACGGTCCCTTCGGCGCGGTAGCCTGCGCTTTATTAAACAGCGGTTTTAAGCTCTTGGACAGTAGAATTTTGTCTAGACTTAGGCATGGCAGTCCATTAATTAGGATTGCTAAACTTTCCTGTGCACTGATGGAGGAGGCCAGAACAACATTGAGTCCTGTCTTGTGGCCGCTTAGGATCTATTATAAGATCTTGCGCTTTGTGCTATGGAACTTGGCTTGCTTGCGGGCAATTTGTTTCCTCTCGCGATCGAGGAATTTGGCGTCGTCAGCTAGTTTGTTCAACGCGATTGTAGCTTTCCCGTGCTGGTCGAAAGCTTCTTTGAATCTTGAATAGTGCTCAGCTTCGAAAGCCTGCCGGCACAACTCGGCTACTTGTGCATCGGTTTGGGTCGCGGCCATGGTTTTTTTTTGTAGAGCTACGGGACTTATAGCATAGCTCCTGGAACTCGGGGGGGGGGGGGGGGGGGGATTTTGCTGCCCGATAGGCCGAGACGGACGAGGCATGCAATAATAATTTATAGAACAGAGCTGATCGCTGCTCGCCTTCCATTAGAAGGCTTAGGAAGCTCTTATCTCTCTCACAGCGACAAGCAACAGCCAAGAGAAGACTCCCTGTCGGTATGGCGTGATTGGCGTGATACGTGCGGGGCCTGTATGAGGAATACGAAATACGGTGGCACTGGGTAACCGCAAATATCGCTACAGACGAAGGTTGGAGCCTTGACAAGATATGAAAATGATGGGTTTGCTGCGTGAGATGATGAAAAAGAACCCGGGTTTCCCTCTATGGGCTGTTAGCTGCGAAACATAGTGAAGATCGAAGAAACTAGCTTGTGGACATAATGTTACATGATTGATTGAAATCCAAACCACCAAGTAGGGGTTACATCTCAGTTGGTGGTATCTCATGTTACATGAAAGTATATAGTGCATGCCCTTCTCGTCCTCTTTCAATGTCTCCCTTCTTTCATACACACCCCCCTCCTCGCCCCATCCCTAAGTCGCTCCAACTCCTCCTTATCATCCCCAAAGTTAAGCACGCCACTCGCAAATCCACACCCTATTCCATCTGTCTCGCCAGTCCGATTCCGCAACTCTTCCACAAGCTTAGTCGGCTTGAACTCATCCGGAAGGTTGATCATGCTCGTCAGCAGCCCTTCACGGTGATGGAAAATTTCCGGAAACACAGTCCAGCACCGCAGCAGCCCGTTCTCACACGCCCGCACCATCGTGTTATCAAAACTATCCGACACCCACTTCGGCGCCCGCGGGCTTCCGACTTCATCGGAGAGGATCTTAGCCGCTGAGCGCCGGTTGACAGCGTACGCCCATGTCCCAAAAGGCTGCCGCGAGGGATGCACGACACGCGTGAAGGGCGGGACGTCGAGCGCCGTCAGGATGGAGGCGACGTTGGGAAGCATGTTGTAGCGCGGCGGGAGCGTGTCGTCGGCGAATGCCTGGGCCCCCTGGAGATCGGAGGGCAGTTGCACGCCAACGCCGGCCTCGTGGCCGAACCAGGCCCAGCGGTCAAAGTGACCGAGGTACAGCACGTCCCAGTGCGAGGGGTGGGGATAGTAGCTGTGTGGTGCTTCTGGCGTGGCGTGGAAGAGCGCACGCAGGGCGGTGGCTGCACGGGGGACTTGGAGGCTGCGGGCGCGCATGTCCCAGTCCATGTCGTCTTCGAGGATCATTGCGGTTTCTAGGTCGGTTGAGAGGAACCTAGGAGTTGATGTTAGTGAGTTCCGGTGTTTGAATAGTCAGTGAGTGGTGTGCGGACCATTCGAGCACTCGTAAATGGCTCATCCATGCTGCGATCATCGGGAACCGCATTTCGGTTGGGGCTTGCTGGCTTCGGAATTGCTCTACATCTTCCTCGGTCCAGATTGGCAGCTCTGGGATGGTGATGTCGAGCTCTGTCACATTGGCTGCCTGTAGGAGGCCGTGTCGCCTTTTGGAATTGGGTGGTGATACTGCGATGATGGCGCCAAAACCGAGTGTGGAGTTCGCAGGTGACGGTAACTTCGTCGATGTCGAAGTAGGCTTGTGGAGTGAAAGTATGGCTTGATCTGACTGAAACCAAACAAGGAATATGATGGCCACAGTGAGTGCGGATATGATGATAGGACGAGAGTTTCGAGGTTTTCTTACGGCAAATCCTCGCGAGGGAGAAGAGAGCCGTAATGGCATTTTGCTTGCGTAAGGAGGATACATGATGGAAGTAATGAGAATGAAACGTCTGAAGGTTCGAAAGGTTGTTACCTGTGCACGTATTGATACCTCCCGTGCTGTGCCACAATATCCTTGAGGCCAACAGGCCGGTTCGATGGCAGGGGCGCATACAGCTATTCTGGATGATCTGAAACGCTTCCGTTCATGCCGCAATCCGCCCTCCGAATTCCCGGTACAGGACCAAAGCAGACGGCGGTTAGGATGCACTGTCTTGGGAGACTCCTCATAGTCGCCGAGCGAGGTGATAGACTTTTAGACGCCCAGATCTCGTAAAGAGTGGGAACGTCTGGGTGCTACGTTGGTCTACCTACTCGGGAAAGATAGTGAGCCGGGAGGCAGAAAAGAGTTCCAGAAAACAGGTGTTTAGTCTCGTCAACCCTCAGATCGCCCCGGGAGTAGCTTTTGCTGCATGGCTTAGGCGCTTATGTGAAGATGCGTGATTCTAATTCGCTATTGGCAACAACATTTTCCTGAGGGGCTATTTTGGGACCTGTGCCGCACCGCGCCGCTTTCTGGCATCATCCTTTCTACCTGCGCCTTCGAGAGCTCTGGGATCCACGTTATATTTCAATGATCCCCTTGGCATCAATGGCCCGGCTCATCCGACGTCTTTCAGTCCCACCTCCCCTCTTTGGTTTTCCTGCTCGGCCGTATCGTGTATCTGAGAATCTTCAGCCTCTTATTCTCTTCTCATGAAATTTTCATAGCTTGTTTTTTCGCGGTAGGCCATCGCACTATGCTCGTGAGGCCATCCCGAGTTGCAGTGGTCCTTCTGCTGATTATAGCCACTATTTTGATTCGGCGTTCCTCAGATTCATGTTACGAGAACCCAGGAAATCCTTCTTCGATACCTGTCAAACAATTATATCTTAATGACTACGGACGTCAGCATGACCAAAAGGCTCGCGCCGAAATTGTGGAGCCAAGCCTAAAAGCTGCGCCGAAAGTCGCCGCTGAGAAGGCCATCGTGATGGGAAGGCTTGCAAGAGATGATGTTGATTGGGTTGCTCAGGACTTGCCAGAGTATGCGATTCAAGTAGATTTGGGACAGCTCTCAGACTCACTTCTTTAGTTGGGAACGCTACATATACACCGTGGATAACGACAATTCAACCTTACATACGGCTGTCAACAAAGGGAAGGAAGCGATGCCCTACCTCACCTTCATTATCGACAATTACCAAAACCTTCCGAAGACCATGGCATTTCTACACAGCCATCGCGGCGGATGGCCTGAGGCATGGCACAATGACGCTCCCGGCTACATGGCAAAGAACATGTTGGACAAGCTGAAGATCGATTACGTGCAGAGGAATGGCTACGCGAATTTGCGATGCATCCACAATCCCGGTTGTCCAGGCGAAATGCAGATGTTCCGGCAACCTCCACAGGGAGAGCTAGAAGTAGAAGGCTATATGCTAGAAGTCTGGCAGCGCTTCTTCAACAGCACAGCGCCGCCTCATATCATTGGGACCCCATGCTGTGCGCAGTTTGCTGTGTCTCGAGATCAGGTTCTGAAGCGGCCACTAGAGGACTACGTGCACTTCCGCCGATGGCTGCTAGAAACGGAACTCATTGACGACATAAGCGGCCGAATAATGGAATATCTGTGGCATATCATATTCGGTAAAGAACCTGTGTACTGCCCTGGGGTTGAAGAGTGTTCGTGTCAGGTTTTCGGTAGATGTGATGAAGTAAGTTGTACCGTTCTGCCCTACTCCGAGATCGACGACTAATTATAATCCCACCTTCTAGTATACATATAAGGCGCCGCCTACTCAGTCTTCGGACACTCGGCTCATTGAGGATTCAGATCGAAGGAGAAGCCAGGAAGTGTTTCAAGGACAGAAGTAGAGATAGAATTCCATCCATCTTAGCAGAAGTTTGACGTATCAAGAAGTTTCTCCAGTATTGGTAGAGTTGCTAAACATGGTCCAGTCGATGTGTTCAGGATGAAGAAGAAATATGCCACAGTGTAAAACTCCCAGGTCACGGGACTAACGTCATGGAATGACGCTAGCCGACTGCAGAATAGTATAATATTTTTTTAAAATGACCTCTTACGAATCCCACCACTGTTCTCGCGCGCCAAAGCAACGTCGTACTGTTCATTGCGAGGGCTTCAAACGTAGATCACACTCTGGGCTATCCGTGTCAGAGGTGCATGAGGCGAGCGTTTGGTTTCGGAAACCGCTGCTGTGCCTCATGGGCGGCAACGGTCCTCACCGCATCCTCCCTGGATGGGGCCATTTCCAATGGACCGGTATAGGGCCCTCTTAAAACGCCAACACGCAAGTACCCGTTCCATTCCTCTTCCTCTGTGGCCCTGTTTATGCTTTTCCTAGACTAGAATATCTAGATCTTTCACCCATCCGAGATCAAGCATGGCTTTCGCCGAAGCTCTACTAGGAAGCACACCACCATTGGATTTTGCAGGTCTCGGTGGCTCATCAGCAATACAAGAGTCGCTCTAGATTTTTCGTTTCCATGATATTAATGTATTGACTTGACAATAAGACGACTATTTAAACGAATCCTCTATTTTTGTGCCTATAACCATGACGGGTATTCAGATAATATCATGCAATCGCTCAAGAAACAAAGATATGCAGCAAAAGGCTCCGCCCATGTTTCCTGTAGATTAATATCAACCGAATTCCAGGTCTCGTTATGCTCCCAGTTCGTGCACGTCCGGTTCGTACTTCTGCCTCCCTGGCCAAAGTTCCTGTGGTGGCAGCACACTCCCTTTCACCTCTGGCGGCTCATGCCCGAACATTTCCACCATAGTGGTATGCACAGCTTCTTGGTATGGAGGCGAAACGTCGAGAGCGGCATTGGCTTGCGCAGCTGCATCTGCCCTCTCTTGTTTCCGTCTGGAATGGCCCCGCCACAACAGTACAGCAATGAGGCCTGCTACTGCCACCGATCCCACGATGATACCAGCAATAGCTCCGGCTGTTAACTTATTCGATGTGGAGCTGCTAGGGGATGGACTTCCAGTGGGCGACGAGGTACTACTTGGGACCGATGCAGAGGATTCTGCGGGGGTGGCCTTCGGCTGGACGACGTTGCATTCTTTTGCCACGTCATCGTCCAAGACGGCTACTACGTCGGTATTTGTAGTCGGACTTGCTTCCCATATTGTGTATGTGTTGGCCTCGTTGTTGACGTGCAAGTAAGCTGACGTGAAAAAATATCTGCCGATGCGTGGCATATCATTTTTGTTTACATCTTGAAGACTGTAAATCATGAGATCTTGCACACTGGTATTGGTAGCGATGCTTCCGTCGTCCGCAATAGTGAGGTCTGGAAGAACTAGCTGGCTGTTCGGAATACGTATGGAGAGACCAGCGTCGGTTGTAAAGGTAAGGTCCCCCTGATATGCCTCACCACCAGCATACAGCATGGTGAAGAAGTTGATTCCAACAGAGCGGCCGACAGGGACGGCTTCTGTCCAGTCCACCCAACGTGAAAAATAAGGATCCAAAGGCATAGACATGACCATTGCACAAGAAGTACAGATACATGCTTGGAGGTTATAGCCGCCAATGAATTGATCCAGGAGGTTCGGTTCCGACCCATTTGGGAAGTTTAGTTTGATTTCGGTAAAGGTAATGAGCATGCCCTGTGTGCAGGTTCCTGGTGCTGTGAGCCTGTCTGTGTGATTATTTGACATGTCCTTGATCTTGGCTCGATCATAGCCTCCTAGGACCAAATTTCCATTCATCCGCGCCGGTGCTGTTGCTCCGTCTTGACCCCACCAAAAGCCATAGCTCTTTGAACCAATTGTACCAGCTTTCTTCAGCAAGGACAATATTGTCGAATTCCTCCCAAGACCAATAGATGCGATCCCGGCGGCGTTTGTGAGTCTTCCCGTATTGACACTTTGGTTGACGAGGCCAAATGGAAAATCTGAGATAGTCACATTATCGAGCAGCGTAAGCTTGTCCTGGGCAAGGGTTCCTCCGTCGGTGAGTTTTTCGGAGCTCTCGAAGTATGGATTAAGGTTGACATTGGGAGCGCTCTGGTTAACATAGGTAGGGGAGTTCTCGGGCTCGAAAAATCCTCCTCGATACGTCATGCATGCCGCTTCGGTATGTTGGCATTTGTCGTCTTGATGATAGAGAAAGGTGTTGTTGACATCCCTGATAGAGGTCAGTTACACTGCTATTCCCCGACTAGCTCGAGCATATACTCACGCCATAGGCAAGGCACTGAAGTTCTGTCGAGGAGTTCCCATCGCAAGGTAAGCTCCTCGCGTGAAGCCTTGATTCGGCAGCCCTACCAGTCGTATGGGAAGGTTGACGGGCGCAAAACTGCAATTGTTTTTCTGTGCATTGATTGGGATACTCAATAACAGAGACAGTAGAAGCAACATGACGGTGACACCCGTACCCGCCATCATGAAAAGAGCGAAGTACGATGACTAGGCGCGAGGAATGAAGAGAATGAGGCAGTGAAGAGATGGCTGACCCACATGAGATGCGCTCACAGTCGTACAGCCTACCTTTTCCATGATTGTGGCCTTGAGCTTGGTAGTGCGGCACAGCACATGGCCAGGGCGCAGCGGCTACTCTGAAACTCACTTACCAGGTGCTGCATATAAATAACCATGGATGTAGCATTCACGGAGTTCTGCTACAAGGGCAGCTCAATCACAGAGTCCAAGCAGGCGCCCAACGCGACAGCCGCTGAAGGGTAAAGAGGCTGGCACTGTGTGTGCACGGGGACCGCCTGAAGGAACGGAATATGTTAATGCTAGAGAGGACAATAGGCTGGAAGGCTAGCATATCCCAGACAGGGACGGCGTGTATCGTTAGAAGTCCAGGCCTGTATACCATCATACTGTTGGCAGTCAGAGATGTTCTCCGTGGCTTGTCCACAGGGTAGAATCTGCAAGGCTCACAGCTCCCATTTGACCGGAATCCGGGTAGCAGACTCCCCAGGCGAGGGTTAGTGGATTTCTCCCTCGGCTTTCTCCTGAGGCCAGGATCATCGAGATGTGGCTGGAGCTAGTCGGGCAACATCATGAGGCCACTATCTTGCTCTAATCTCGTATAGAGAACCAGCAGCCGTTGTCGATGCAGGGGATTCATGAATTCAGGGGGTCGCCAAGTCGGCTCCGGAGCAGAGAGGATGAAACATGCAGCACCGCGTCCCTAGGCGGTCCAAGATGTGCTTTTCGTGGACACCAAGCCGATGTTTCTATGTGCGAGGCATCTCCTAAAGTTGATTTTGAGATGTGTTGAGAGTCAGGAGTTTGAAGATTGCAGTCCCTGCGCGACGGCCCGCATTCGTTTGGTTTTAGCGGCAGCGGTTATTGTACATCCATGAGAAGCCGGCTAACAGACGGGCGCACTGACTGGGCGCACTAACTAGGCGCAGCGGCTAGAGAGCCCCTGGGCATCTCATCGCGGTATGGATGAAGGCCGTAGGTTTCGAAAACCACTTACTCTGCTGTGCCGCATTCAAGTCATCGTGAAGGCCCGCGATGAGGCCCTTTCGTACCGTGTCTAATCTTTGCATCGCATGTATACCATGATATCGTTTCCGTTTCTAAATTCTTTTCGCGTGAAATGCTTGATTGCTGGTCTGCTGGCGTTCAACGCGATCTTCTTAGTACGGCGTTTCCATCTGAATGACTTCTGGACTCGGAGAATCGTGGACTATGGCGCCGGCAACGCGACATTAGGAGTGTGTACTTCCATCCCTTAGAAGCATCTACTCCCCTCTCTAACTTTGCGAAGTTTGCAGCACTCCTCGCGGTTGCGCCCCCAACAGCTCCTCCACGATACCGATGGCGAAAAGATGGCCTACTGAAAGCCGCTGCGTATACTGGCCTCAATATCCAGATTCCCGTGCAGCCGGTGTGGACAGACGAGGACACAAATGCTATCATAGCTAAACACCCGATGTCGAAGGGGGGCGCAATGTCATGGCTCGGTCATCTGAACGCCCTGAAAACAGCCGCAACACACGCGACGTCCCTCATACTGGAAGACGACGCGGATTGGGACATCGGAATTAGGTTGGAGATGCCAATAATAGCGGAGGCGGTGCGAAACTTGACGAGATACAAGACGCCTGTCCAAGAGCCAGGACAGCCCGCATTCCACATGCCTCCATATGGGACGGAATGGGATGTCTTGTGGCTGGGCCACTGCGGCGAGAACGTTGTCTACGACCCAAAGCCCATAACTTTCGCGGATCCCACCGTGCCTCCGTACATCAACTCCTGGGAGGGGGCCGTGTCGCCTGATCCAAAACACACCCGCTGGATTCACTTCTCTGCAGGACCCATCTGCACATACGCATACGCGATCACCGCGGAGGGCGCAAAGAAAATACTAACGCGCGATGATCATGGCTCTGAGGGCTTCGACATCTGGCTACACATACGTTGCAAGGGACAAGAGTTGCGCTGTGTCAGTGTCAACCCGGAGCTCTTTCACCACCACGAGATCGCCGGAGAGAAGGACAGTCTCATCAACGGACCGTCGGAAGATAATAAAGACGTGGTCGAGCAGGAAATGACGGACAACATTTGGCATAGTGCCAGATGCAACAGCGCTTCGCGGTCGATGAAACTGGTGACCTGTATGGGTCCCAAACCCAGCCCCAAGGAAGAATGAGACTGCCACGCACCCATTGACGACTTTACGTTAACAAGGGCCGAACCTACATGCGTCGATACGAGCTGCGCGAATACGAGAGCCTTGTAGATATTCTGTTGCGTACCTTATTAGACTAATGCGCGGCCGGCACGCAAATGTCCTGTCCAGAGGTTCTTTTCCTCAACGAAGCAGCGCTCCACGCTCCGGGAGACTCCAAACGAGTCACTCATTGGGTGAGTTTGGTGTCTCCATCTTGGGATCTAGAGAGCATTGATGTTCGAGACTTGAAAGGGGAGGAGACAGGACTCGAATCTGTACCTGCACAGAGATACCATATGAGCGACTCATCTGTTCAAAAATTTACCATGATACTTCATACCCATCTCTCTCAGCTCACCACATCTGTTGCAAGCTGTTCAGGCAAATCTCAAAAGCACAATCTTGAAACCCAAGCATCTATTTGATTGTCTAGTATAATTACATCTACACGGAGTGCGTCTTTCTTTACTCAAGCGCATCACGGCCAGGTTTCAAACACCTCCCTTTCCTTCCTACTTCCTTTTGGAAGTGCTTCAAGAGCTTCGTATTATTACCAAACTCAAAATGCCCACTTGCAAACCCACACCGGATGTGATCCGTCTCCCCTGTACGAAGTCTTTGGTTGATCACAGCCTCGGACTTCTCCGCGCGGTCATAATTGTAGTCGATCAGTGAATTCTTCGGACCCTCTAGGTGATGGAAGATCTCCGGGTTGACTGTGTAGCACCGCAACGCTCCACCTCCACAGGCCCGTGACAAGGCGTTGTCCAACGAGTCCATTTGTGCCCATTTTGGGGCTGCCGCGCTCGCCACGTCGTCAGAGAGAATCCGAGCCGCAGATTCTCGGGTGACGGCATACGCCCAGCTACCGAAGGGGAACTTTGAGGGATGCAGGATCCGGGTGTTTGGGGGCACGTCCAGGGCTGTGAGGACAGATGCCATTTCTGGATGCATGTCGTAACGCGGCGGCATGGTGTCATCTAGTATGTATCGGTGTGGGTGATCCGTAAGATTTGACGGAATCAGGACGCCAACACCAATCTCTGTTCCTAGCCAGCTCCAGCGGTCGAAATGACCAAGATAGATCATATCCCAGCGATTGAGGTCGCCGTAGTAGTAAAGGGATGGATCTTTGGTTTGGTTGAAAAGCGAACGGATCGAGGCGGCGACTCGAGGAATTTGCAGAGTCCGGAGATGTATGTCCCAGTCCATATCATCTTCCATGATGAGCGCAGTCTCTAGGCCAGATTCCAGAAACCTAAACACTGTGAGCTACTATAGTCAAAAAAGGAGAAAATCACCTACCATCTCAATACATGCAAATGGCTCAGCCACGCAAATATCATGCCTTTCGTAAGACTCGAATCTCCGACGCCACTCGGAGCCCTGAAGTTTTGCTCATCTTCGTCCGTCCATTTCGGCAATTCAGGGAATGTGATCTGAATGTCCGTGACATTCGCCGCTTGTATAAGACCATGGCGACGCGGGGAGGTTGATGGTGAGACAGCAAGTAAAGCTCCAAATCCAAGTGTAGAGTTGGCTGGGAGTTCGAGGCTGGCAGCAATAGGAGAGAGCTTGTGCAGAGGAAATAGAATAGAATCAGACCAGAGGCCTAGACTGCAGACGAAGACGATGAAAAGTGCAAATGAACCGTAGCGAATGTGTTTAGCAGTAAGGCGCACTTCAGGTATGCCTTTCGAATGCATCGTCGACATGATCCACACGCCGTACACAGTGAACGGACGCCGTGCCAGGCGCCAGGCCATCATATAATGTGGAGAAGCGTCATTTACTGTGCCGCAGCTGGGAACAGAGACCGCCCGGAGACTGCCATCCTGTGCCGCAGCTCTAAATAGGGAGTTTCAAGTCTGTGTGCATGAACGCTGGCGGCAAGCATAGTAAGCGCCCTGTCGTACATGCAAAAGACGCTAATTGGGTACATCGCAAACGCCGCAAACACCTGCAGGGTCCGAGGGTCAGAGCGGCGAGCTTCTTTTCAGGGGTTGTCTCAATTGGTCTAATGCTCCACTACAAGGAAACTTTCACGGGTACCCAGGTGTCTATGTATGTAATACTTTGGGCAAAGCAGCATATCTTCTACTCTGGCTTCCATACTAAATATAGATCATTTGTAACCAGTCACACAGACCTTTCTGCTTAAGTAATGCTCTAAATGAGCACAAGCTCACAGCCCTTCAGCTTCTGATGGAACACGTCGCCTGTCCCAACTTACGCTTTGGTGGTGCTTGTATGTCTCAAACTCCGTCTACTTCGGTTATTTCGGCCATCATCATTGAGGGCACGCTTTCAGTCGAGGAAAGAGCCTTCAGTCAGATGCCATATCTCTACGCTATCGCACTTACGGGTTGAAGAATCAGCAGGCATAGCCCTCTGATTGCAGGAAATATGATCATATCTTCTGAAAGAGAGCATCAAGGTTGATACACATGAAAGCAGCGTCTCCGTATCTCTCGACCCAAGCGTATTTATAGTCCAACTGTAGAAAGGGTATCCCGTCGATATCTTAGTGTCAGCTCCCTGTCAAATCACAACCGCGATGTCTTTTCCTAACCGATGTAGACAACGGTGTATTCACCCCTCATGGTCTTACCATGAGCAGAGAATGCCGGATTGCACTCGCACAGGCCCCTGATCGTCGTATGTACATACCATCGCAGTACAGATCCGAGTCGTAGCAACTGTAAGTCGGAGTAAAGGTAACAAAAGGAGTTTTTCCTGGAACCTGCACTATGGTGTTTCCTTCGGCGGCTGCTGTGCTATTAGTGGCGGGCTGAGAGGTTGAAGTCACAATGGGTTTGGCGGTGCTTCACCTACATAGGAAGCCCTAGTAAAGGTTTGCTTGTCGAAGATGTCGAGGCCAATATAGATGTTATGATGCTCCCTCGGCCACGGCGATCGTTTGAGGCTGAGATGAGCCTCTACGTATCAAGCCGCCATGGTCAGGAACCCATTTACCATAACTCCAATTTATTCTTCTTCCAACAGGAAAGCACACAAGGCCGACCCAGAGAGCATGTTCTGGGGACTTTCTGAACCCCTCTGCGCAGTAAAGAACCCCTCTTTTTACGTAGAGATTTACCGAAACTGATACGTCTACTGAACCATCTATCACTTCTTCCCAACAAACTCACACAAAACCTACCATCCGAACCTCCGCCGAGTTCTCCGCGTCCTACCCTATGCACGTCCTACTAAAACTCCATCTCACCAGTCTAATCCAAAGCTTCTTCTCTCAAAAGCACGCAAATCCCACCTGATACCTAAAAACGCTCAGTGCCTCTACATGGTTCTCCTCCCATTACTTCCATTGACTTCCATTGACTTCCATACTCTCACGGTAGCTCTCCCTGTCATTTTCGGCATATGAAGAGGATAATGGGCTACAGCAGCCTGTGGAGTAGTCTTGTTCAGCATCGGCGCGGTCCCGAAGCACCCAGGCGGAACCGTCTTCATGGCCATTCGAACGCCGTAGTGACGCGGTTGGATGCTGTATCCGCCTCACCGTCCACCACGTCGTTGTCTCTAGGGGGTGTGGTATTTGTGAAACTCCGTGCCGGGGCTTGGGTAGGCGTGGGCGCTGCGTGATCGCCTCGTTCTCGTCTTCGTGAGTGAGCACGGGATCTCCTTCAGGTCTGGTATGTAGCAGTGAGCCACTGCATCTAGCGCTGCGACGAGGTGCGGGAAAGCTGATAGAGCGTAAACGGGTTTGAGGCCGGCCGGTGATACTCGGATGGGTGGGAAGGCCAGGCCTGTCGTGATGTCTGCTGTTCGTTCAGCTGATGAATACCGGTTCGAAACTTCCGGCACGGCTCGATGCCGTGACCAGTGCGTGGCGTGGCCGACCTCGATCGTTCCGGATGCTGTGGTATTGGATGTCCTAGCGGTTCGATTTAGGGCTGAGTCTCGGCGTCCTATGTTGGTGAAGATTTAGAAAGCGATAGCCAATTTTTGAGTATGTGGATGCCCGCCGAGCCTCGAAGTTGCTGGACGCTGTGTCCGCCCACTCGGTTACTCCCTTCCACCGGATCCATCTCTTCCAGCTCGAGCTTGCGGTTAAACGTCCCACCCGATCCGCATTCTGCCCAATCTCAGGAGGGCCGCGGGTTACCGTATAGGAGAGACGATGGATTATGACGTTAGAATCACATCCTGTTTTTTTCTACGGCAGAGCTAAGGTGGGATGTTGGGGAGTTAAGAGGGTGCTTGGCGGGGGACGCTGAAACTGACGATGCCTAAGCTATGATGATTGGTTCTAATGTGCGAAACTTGTTACCTGTGGTGTTCGTGTCATGATAGGAGAGGTGTGGTGGTTAGTGCTAGTGGAAGGAAAACATCCAATAGCTATAAGTTAGCATTAAGCTCGATCGGGTCATTGTTTGCGGTCGGTGTTAATTGGAGTTCAACAGCACGTATAAATTGGCGACGACGTTCTTAGGGGGGAGGTTGACTGAGGCATAATTACGTTTGGGGCGAGAGCTGCATGATGAAGAACAAAGAGTCTATTCTTCGGCGCGAGTCCCAAGTGTGTTGTGACAAGGGGCTTCTCCTGGTCTCGGGTTATTTGAAACTAACCTACTGCAGAACCTAATAAGACGTGATATGCAGCTTATCACCTTATCTGTCCAACTGGCAAAGAGAATACCTGTCAGCTCCCCACCTACACATAGGCGGCGGTGTCTTCCCCGGATGGTAGCGAAGGGAGTCATCCGATCCGACCGTTTCGTGCTGGAAGATCGTCAAGGACCAGTCCTAATTTGGGCTCCACGATCCTGACCCCCTAGGAATCCACAACACCGCATACATGCGAGGGCGGACGTGGGGAGTGAAGAGATATGGACAGATCATCGTGCATCAAAGCCTGACCGCTATATGGCCGTAACAGGAGAGGGGAAAAGATGACACAGACTTGAACGAAGCGGCAGGGAAGGAAGCCTGCCTTGACCGTAGTCAAACCTATGGTCTTGTAGTCTGACACTCCTTTTGATCTGACTTTCTCGAAGACACAGACACAACTCGTGCATGCTACCTTTGTATCGTGAGAAGCTAAGAAGCCTAATTTGGGAACAGGCATTCGAGAGGTAGTGCCGTGTGACGGCGACTATAATCACGTGTAGAGAAATCCCCCCACAGGCTATGGGCGACTTGCTCTAAAGCAGCGGGGATGCGGACGGGATGCCTAGGAGAGCAATCAGAGAGAGGGCTTTCGTGCGGCCCGTGACTGGACGGTGGTTGCTTTGCTTTGGGCGACGATCAAACGTAGCATCCATGCTTCCGACGACGTTTGAGTTCCGTGTGACCGCTTCGAAGGCGTAAAGATCGACTGGACAGACGGGGATCTGTTACGCTGTGTCGTAAAGTGCAGGTGCTGTGATGTGTGGTGTCTGTTCTTTTGGCCCCAGCCACACAGCGGTGACGGCAGAAGGCGGCGAGGGCAAGGCATAGCGAGGCGTGCCGGCCTTTCTAGCAGCCTCGTTCACTTGTCCGTACGCTGCCGTATTCATATCAATGGATGTATGAAGGCCTAACACCTGCACACCTGTGATGTGTGAGGGGAGACGGCTGAGGGGAGGGGCTGAGACGGGTGATGGCGAAGTTGAGGTTGCAAAAGCGCAGCGCGGTGGCGGACGAATGGGGAGGACGCGGGGAGGCAATTGGCAGAGGCCAACTCCCATGACGGCATCGTGGGGAGATTGCCGAATTTGCCCTGCGTAAAGCGCCTGGCAGCCTGGCATCGGAGTGGTTGGGGCAGTGATGCCCGCAGCGCCCCCCGTCTGCCAGAGCCGTCGACGTCGCCTTGGACGTCGCACCACGGCGCATTACATCATTGGGGCCCGCCGATCCATTCCCGCGTCTGCAGCGATCGCCCGAGGGCTTTTTTGCCCGTGGTGGCTGGAGGCTTTCCGCGACGACGCCGCCGCAACGGTGCCCGCTGCAGCCTGCGCATGCGGGCGTGCCTCAACACCAGCGTCCAGCAGCGCAGGGCGGGCCTGGTGACGCCGGTGGCCGCCAGCGAGGGCGACGGCTGCGACGACCCGGGGCTGCATGGGCGGCTCGCTTGCCGAAGAGTTGGAGCCAAGGTGTTCTGACCGAGTGCGCGGTGGAGCGCTGGAGATCGTCATCTTCCCACGCCGCACCGCTGACCATCACCAGCCAAAAGCTCCGCTGCAACCCTCGCGCCCCCGCCGCCTTTGACCGCCGCAACGGCTGCTTCTACGCTGCATCCGGCACCCGGTCCCGCCCTCGCTCGCCGAACCTGTCCTCAACCCCAGCACCTCCCCGAATGCCCACTCCTGCGCCGAACCCAGTGTTTCTCCTCCAGGGTCCTTGGTCCACGCACAGTAGCGCCGCCACTACGCCATCGCTAGCCTCCCCCAACTGCCTCCCGTCCACTACGCTCCCGCCCTCTATACCACACCCTCGACTGCTCTGCTTTCCGGCAGCTGCACCTACTCCAGCACCACCAGGCACAACCTTGGCGTCCACGCTCAACACCACGCCGCCTCTCACGACACGCCTCTCCTCGACTGTCTCCCCTCACGACAGCTTCTCCCACCTCGGCGCCTCTCATATATCCAGCCATGTCGCAGGAGCACGCGTTGCCCGCGGTCCCTCCGCCCATGGCCTCGCCCGCCGTCCACCTCTCTAACCACTCCGACAACGAAGATATGAGTTCGTCATCCTCGACCTCGTCGTGCCTCGAAAATGACGCCAGGTCAGACTCGTCGAAGCTACAGCGCCCGAAGCTGGGCAGCAGGAAGTCCAGCGGCACCATCATAATACCGCGCGACAGCCCGCACGTTGAGCTAAAAGAGGAGGAGTACGACGAGAGCGATGCGCGGACCATGAGCCCGCGAAGGAGTAGCGAAGAGATCGAGAAGATGGGCCAGGAGGCACGACAGGCCTTGATTGAGTGAGTGCAGCCATTTTCATCATTTTCATCATTTTCATCATTTTCATCATTTTCATCATTTTCATCATTTTCATCATTTTCATCATTTTCATCATTTTCATCATTT
>NW_022985441.1:1005193-1097196 GCF_010093595.1 Mytilinidion resinicola
CATTTTCATCATTTTCATCATTTTCATCATTTTCATCATTTTCATCATTTTCATCATTTTCATCATTTTCATCATTTTCATCATTTTCATCATTTTCATCATTCCCCTCATCAGTACGCTCGGGCATTGCATCTCAACAAACGTCGCCGGAGCATCTGCGTCATTGTCGAGAGACTGTCACCCCTGACGCCGAAAACGCCACCACGGACTCCTACAAGCGCAGTCATCACTAACGCTCTCCAGACAAGCCAAGGCTCTCCAGGCCAGCCTGCTCGAGATCGTAGACCGTGTCGAGGTTGTCCGGTCTGAACACGAGAAGTTGGAAGGCGGTAACAAATTCCTACAATCGTAAGAACGCCCACTTTCCATTTTCCGTTTCACCTGATGAACATCGAACTAACAGTACCTAGATATATCGGAGAGCTCATGCAGACAAGCAAAATCACGTCGAGCGGAGCGGCGAAAAGCAAAGGCAAAGGAAAAGGCCGCATTGGTGCAAAATGACTTCATGGCCTCGCCGTCTCGGATACCGTCACAGATGCCTATGTCACGACCCCAACAATATTAGGACGATCTCTCCCCATCATCCTAAACACCCAAGCAACAAGAACATCAACCGCATGAATTGACAGCGTTTACGAAGCGGTGCATGGTGGGTTTGCGTTACGGCGTTAATTGTTCCACCCTGCCTATTGCATCGCCCTCGACCTCTTTTGGACCGGGGAACCATTTGACGAAACGGGCCGCATTTCACCTACCTTCTCGTCATCATCCCTCGTTTCCAATATCGAGGCCACATTTACTTTCTTCTCCACACAACCCTTTATTCCCATACTACTTTCCACTTTTGTGCTGCAAATCGCCCACGGTCCGGCCATCTCTATCTCGGCCAAGGAAAAAATTATCACATAGATAATCGGCTACATTCTGCCTATTCTCTTCTCCACCGCCCACATACCTAATTCGGGCCATCCACATTTCACTGGGACACACCCGCATCTCCAAGGCCGGCAACTGGTTCTTCTGTTTCCTCCTTGTTCTGTTTCTATTCCTGGGCTTTTTGGTTCATTTGGCATTGGTGTTCATGGTGCTGCGGCGGAACTGGGCATTTTGGGTAAACTTGCGCTGCTACTGGGTTATAGTCGCAGGGCGTCTTGGAAACGCTCGCTGTGTATTGCAAATACCGCATAGCCATTCATGTGAGAGAAGGGGGAGTGTCTGACACACGATATATCCACACAATGGAGAATGCGGCCCTGTGAGCGAAAGGGGCGTGTTCAGGAAGTTGGCTGTGGCAAAAAAAGCTTAAGCATATGAATGAAAGAGAAATTCAAATATATATATGTGGCGTGTGTTTTGTGTTGGTGCGGTGACTCGTGATGTTTTGGGCTTACCGGGACGACGCTGTTTCCTTGGGACGTCGGAAGCGGTTGTCAGACCTTTCGAAACACAGCTCGGAAAGGTTATGCGAAGGGCGGGTGTGTTTGGACAGTTTTCGGGCTCGTGGCGCCGCATTAGATTTGAGCCATGCTATTCGCATAACATCACGGGTGTGAATGCGTACAGCCTCTCTTCTCGTCTGGTGGTCCAGCGCTAAAAACTGAATCGATCCTGGTAAACCCCCATTCTAGGCTAGTACTGGACTGGCTTGAGGGGTGATTTGGCTGCTATTTCCCCCTAACCTAGGGAATTGCCCCCCCCCCCCAACACATACGGTAGGGTTTGTGGCTTGGTTTTAGAGCGTGACCACCGGACGTTTGAAGAGAGGCTATATATGTCTAGGTAAGCGGGAGCTAGTCTGTGCGATATAGACTCGATTTAGGGTGTCAAGCTGCTCCACGCCCCTTCGTTTAGGTCAAAGATTCGTGAAAAATAGTTTGAGCAGTGCGATCCCGTGCGCTTTGGAACTTGCGTTTTGGCGTGCTGTTAACTATCAGAGATTCTAAGTTGGATTGTTTCAGTCACACTAGATTGGGGGCCACGGTATCCGAGTTCATTACAGGGGTATACGTTTGCATAATATGGGAGCTCGTCTGCGATTTGTGCTCGATTTTGGGCTTGCTGTTAGTACTGTACACTTTCGTGGTTGCCGGAAAAGATCGGTATCATATCGGGAGCTTGGCGTTAGATTCTGAAGTCGGTGATGTTGCACATGATTAGCCCTCCTGTGCGGCGTCATGCCTCACCACCTTCAGCCCAGCGCCCTCTCTTCGCTGGTATGTCCTCTCGCGCCATTCCTTGAAGCCAGGCGCCCTCCCGGTCCTGAAAAGCGCTGGCGGTCCGTCCGGTGGAATAGCAGCCGGCCTTGCAGCCAAATCTAGTTCCTTATACATCTCGCCGTCTACCGTGATTCTGATAGTTCCAACACTTTCAAAAAGAGTTGCGCCAAATGAAGCGACGTATGTATCCAGATGTGGTGGGGTACAGAAAGCCATGGGCTTATCGACACCCAAATCAAGGACAAACTGATCCAGAGTGCGAAATAGGTAATCAGCAAAGGACTTTGGATGCATCAGATACCGCTTTTCCATATCGCAGTTCTGATAGGATGGAACAGCCCAGTAGCTCCATCAAAAGGCTTCCGGCGCGATCACCGTTCCTTCGGGAAAATTCTTGGGGGTCGGGATATCGAATACAACGGTCTTTATGGTGACTTCAGCGGGTTGGATGGTGTTGACCTTTTTTGGGAATCGTTCGATTGTCGATGCTTTCTCCCAGTACAGCCACTTGTCTTTGCGCTGTTGTTCGAAGGTGACCCCACGTTTGATAGACCCGAACTTCAAGAAGTGGTCTAGCAATGTGTAGAAGTGATAAGCGGGGCCACGTGCGTGGAACCTGGTAAATCTCTTACAGCCTTCAGTCTTGGCCTACCGAAGTGTTGTCGTAAAAGTGGCAATCTGGGATACCACCGCCGGAATGATCGTCCACATAGGTAATAGCAACTGCTCGTCCACCAACAGAATATCGAGGGAGAATTTAGGACCAACCCTATTCAACGCTTTCAAGGTCTCATCGTGGAGTTGCCAGTTCGTTTGCAGCACCCCGCTACAGCTGGGGACGTAATGTTCGGGTCCAAAATAGAATCCTACCACATACGGAAAAACACGCGGACGTCGATCTTCATTCAGCTTTTGCAATGTAACATCCGAGAAAGATTCTAGCATTTCGGCAGGAGGGGGGGAGGACGACGACGTGATAACAAATTCGATGACGACGTCGCGGAGCTCGCGGGGGAGTTGTAGGAGGCGAGACGTCCTGAGCTATTGATAGTACCTTTGTATGAGTACAGTGCGTTGCCATAGATATCCGTACACTCTCCTACCACTGTCTGTGGGACTCCAACGTACTAATAGAAATCGGGGACAGCGGATACACTTACAATCTGCGTACACCCTGCTGGCGTTGTCTGAGGTAGCCTCACAGGTTTAGTAGCTGCCCAAAATGCCGGATTCCTCTCTTATTCGGAATGCTGAAAATACTATGAAGCTCCTCATGCAGCGGCAAACGAGTGTACGGATTTCAATGACGAGGCATTGTAGTTTATCTTTAAAAGGCAAGTTAGTGAGATGAAGTTTTGTAGACAGATTTACAAGATTTTATGTGTGGGTATTGCTTGGCTGCCATCGTACCAGTGGTACTCCTCCAGATTTCCATGGGCGGAACGGGACCTAGCTTCCAAGGTTCGATCTCTGCACGCGGGGCATGAAAAAGGTGGCACTCTATACGTGCGCGTGTCTACCACTGCTTGGGGTGCTTCAATACATTTTCAGGAATCTAGACGGATGTAAGCTTCTTCACTCTGGACTTTGTGGAAACTCGTTGAAGCACCTCAAGCAGTGGTAGACAGGTGCACCTATAAGACGGCGTGGTTGATCAATGTCAATAGCAAGTGGCAATTTCCGAGTCCGTGAGGTATACACACTATTTCTGTGCTTGTGTACGCTTGTCTGGCACCGTTTGAGGTCCTCCAGTATGCTATTATTATTCATGAAATACCAGCTTTGGCAAGCCTGATAGCTCTCCGGGCCGCCTCAGATGGTATTGAATTGCTTGAGTGTGCCACTTTCGTCCTGCCTAGCGTGCTCTGTTAGCCTCCATTTGCTTTGCATGAAATTATCATGCTAAACTCACATAAAAGCAAATGTTATTACAACGACAGCTCCCAGGGCTTTAAATACCGCCATCACCTTCTCCCTCTCCCATCCGTGATTTGACACCTCCAATGCCTCGTCATAGGAATCCGTACACTCCTTCACCGCCGCCTGAGGAGCCTCACAGTATTTTCAGCAATCCCAAGTCTTATTCAGCCAGCGAAAAAGGGCACCTTCATCACATCATCAAACGAAACCCCATACTCCAAAGACTCCTAAATATAATTTTTCCATTTCATTTCCCTAACCGCCTTCTCCTTCCTTCCCGGTGAATCCTCAAAAACAGACTACACAGAACCCCTAAAGCTTTTCAAAGCCTTCTGGTTTGAGTTTCAAAAAGGAGATCGGATGGCAGAGACAGGAGAAGAGGCAAAAAAAGAGGATTCGAGTAAAAGAGGATTCTCTCTAAAAAGACTTTGGTAGTAGAGTGCAGAAGAGCAGCAGTAGCACAAGCAATCCGAGGCTCCGTTCCTTGCGGTTGAACAACTGGTCTTTGCCTGTAAACCCAAATGCAACCGACCATGCACCAATCACTGTCGCCACCGGATACCTTCCCCCATCATCAGAACATCGTCTAAGCCTTAGCCTCCTCAGCCGGGGCAGCCGGGGCCTCAGCGGCCTCGGGCTTTGGCTCCGTAGGAGCGGCAGCTTCGGTGGCAGGTTCAGCAGCTGGCTCGGCCTCGGACGAGGTCCAGAGGGTCTAATTGTGTGAGCGGGGGCTTTGGGTTTGGAGGGAGAAACTTACGAGGTTGTCCCGTAGAAGTTGCATGATGAGAGTGGAATCCTTGTAGGACTCCTCAGAGAGGGTGTCGAGTTCTGCGCGGTGTTAGTCGGGGTATATAGCAACGCGAACAAGATACGTACCAGCGATCGCATCGTCGAAGGCCTGCTTGGCAAGCTGGCATGCCTGGTCGGGCGAGTTGAGGATCTCGTAGTAGAAGACCGAGAAGTTGAGGGCAAGACCAAGGCGGATGGGGTGAGTAGGAGCCAGGTTGGTCTGCGCAACCTCAGTTGCGGCCTTATATGCCTCCAAAGACTTGTCCGCTGAAGTGCGACGCTTATCGCCAATGGCGAACTCAGCGAGGTAACGGTGGTAATCACCCTTCCTATGCGCAGAATTCTTGTTAGGACTCTGATCTTACCGACGTGGGCGCATCGAACTCACATCTTGTGGTAGAAAACCTTGGATTCACCGCTCTCGGCAGACGGGATGAGATGGCCGTCGAGGCACTCCAGGATGTCCTCGCAGATCTTGGCCAGCTCGGCCTCGATTTTCTGGCGGTACTCCTTGATCAGACCGACCTGCGCCTCGTTGCCCTTGGACTCCTCCTTTTGTTCGATGGATGTGACGATTCTCCACGACGCGCGGCGGGCCCCAATGACGTTCTTGTAGGCAACGGATAGCAAGTTCCGCTCCTCGACGCTGAGTTCTTGGTCTGCGGAGGCCACAGCCTTCATGTTCTCCACCATTTCTGCGCAAACGGTTAGACTTGTAGGGCTGACGGGAACAGACACGGCACTCACCCTCATAACGCTCGGCCTGCTCGGCCAACTTGGCCAGGTAGACGGAGTTTTCGTAGGAGCTCATTGTGAATTTGTGATCTAGAGAGGTCAGCGATTGTTGCTAGACTGCTAAGTGTTTGCGCAGATGCGAGGTCGATGAAAAAGCCGTCTCGTGAAAGTCGGATCGCTCCAGAGTCGTCGCTGGGTGAATGAGGGGAAGATTGAGCGCCCACGGCAAGATCTTCGCCAACTCGATCGTAATCGTATTGAATGAACGGGAGCCTGCGTGAAACGGGTGCAGATTCGAGCGGCTGTGCCTCATGTAGGATAGCGCAAGCGGCGCTGTCTAGCTGCGCCCGAGGGGGGTGTTGCAAGAAGCCGGTCTCGAGACGTCCAGACAAGCGGAACGACGGCGGAGGGCGGATTTGCGAGGCAGTGCCAATGGCAGACTGCTATGGACCACCAGAGCAATGCGGCTACGATGCCAACAGGCTTCTATAGTGCTGGCGGCGCAGGGCGACGTTGAGGCTGCTGGGGGGAGTGGGCAGAGAGGGGATGACGAAAGGGCACAATCGCAAAGGGCACAGGCCTACCTTGGAAACCAGTTCAGGAGTGTGAGGGTGCAGAGGCGTGCTCGGAGAGACGGGCTACAGTGCGGCAGCGGGCGACTCGGGTTGGATGGGGGAGGGTTGGTGTAGAGGCTGGTTGGGGAGACGGTGTTGATGGACTGCGGACGAAGTTGATGGGTGTTGGAAGGAGAGGCACGGCCCTTGGCTGATTTAAGCCCACTACGCCCACCACCACCACCAGCCAGCCGTGCCAGCCCAGGTGACTCGCCGAAGCCGATGATCGAAGACGACGGGCCAGGCTTTGCCATTGCATGCCCTGGTATATTCACTGCGTTCTGAGTCCCTGCGAATGCCGCACTTGAGCTGTTCTCCTCAACCAGGCGTCCACGCTATGCACCATTCAGGCGGACTCGAGGCTGCCATGGCCCTTTCCTGCCGGGTCCTCCATGACTACCGCCTCACAAGCTGGACACAGAAGCCACGACCTGGCTCCGGAGGCAGGCACCGAGTACGTGGCCGTCAGATGCACTGGACTGGCACTCATGTCCCGGGAACATCCATACTAAATCATAGATCGAGTATGGTGGCTGCACACAGCTCCAGCCTGCAATGCCATTCTATATTTGTCGATGTGACGTGCTTGTGCATATATCTGAACACTTGACAACAGCGGCATCAACCGCGGGCACAACCATGAATTGCCCGACCCATGGCTCACATCTCCCAGCTTCAGCCCATGCGGCAAACCCTCCCTGAACATCACCCGATGTCGACTGCTCGATCTGATCTCTGCAGCGGGGGTGACTGCGAATTCCACATCACGTGTAGTTCTCCGCACGGGGCAACCCGGGACGTAGGAGCTTGCTTCATAAGTTCGTCACCAGATCCTCAACCTCATCTACAAATTGACCCCCGCCACCACCCGTAACCGCCATCACGAAGCCAACGCTCACAATGCTCCGCACACACTTCATCAAGACCGCTCGCATCGCCGTGCCCCGCCGGCTGCTCTCCACCACACCGCGGGTTATGGCCGGCGAAACGGGCTCTGGTGCCTCCCGCCCTGGCGGCGAGCGTGCTGGGTACGTCTCCTCCCCATCAATGCCCCTAGACCCTTGTGCAATTCTTGCAATTCCAGCGCCTTCAAAGCTGACCGCTGATTCTCTTCCCCAGTGATGCTTTCACCAAGCGCGAGCGCTCTGCCGAGGAGTACTACATCCACGAAGAAGAGAAGGCCAAGTACGCCAATTCCTTCCCCCCGCAATCCCACCCCTCCCACAGAGAGCCTGACGGCTAACACCGGCGGCATACAGGCTCTTGGCCATCCGCGAGAAGCTGCGGGCCCAGAAGCAGCACATCGAGGAGCTCGACAAACACATGTACGTCCCCCCGGCCGGCAACCCCACCCACAACCGCAACTCGAAACTGACAAACCGCCGTAGCGCCGACTTGACAAAGGAATCCGGCGGACAGGGCGAGCAAAAGTAAGCGTTTCGGACGCATATACCTACTTGTTGGTGTGAGCAGACGATGACGAGAATCCAGCTAGCTAGCCAGTGAGAAAGACAGCAGCCACGGACAGTCAGTCGAATGAAGCTGGGACAGCGTTTTTAGTAGTCGTTTGATGAGTCGATCGAGCACAGCACAACTGTATATTGTATTTCCACACAGCTCTTGACAAAATTTCAGCGGTTTGACGTGCTTTTGCGAGGATTACCACTCCTTTTTTTATGCATATGATTTGATGGCTTGAGGGTTTCTGGTGTCTTGTGAACGATTACTGCTCGTTCGAGAGAAGGTAGCCAGTGATGGGTGTCTATATTCACTTCTACGGCTCCGAGCGTTTCCACATTCTCTCATGAATGGAACGAGACGTGAGACTTCCTTTCAGCGGATTTCATGCCAGCTTTCGAACCTCTCCAGCACTCGGATTTTCTTCGTATAATCTCCTCTATAGGCAGGGCTTAGGTCAGACCAATCAATGAAAGCATGAATAAGAACTACAACACGCTTACGCTATTTGCACATCGCATCTAACAAACCCCGTTCCTATCCTAGCCTTTCACACTTTCTCTATACCATGGTCATGTATCTACACCTCCTACTTGTGCCTAAGAGAGCAACTACAACATGTTGCATATCCCAGCGTACAAGCCACGCCAAGCAAAACTCACTCCTAACCGTTAATTCTGTACAGACTTCCCACAAATCACCCAAACTCCTGATCCGAGACCAGCATACCACCACTCTTCATGGATATCCGTACACTATCTTGCCGCTGATTGTGGTACCTCACGGTATTTTCCGATTAAGAGAGAAGTACGACATGTTAGACAACTACTAAGCTCGCAAGGTTACCCCAGACAGCGTCAGCAGCATGTACGCAGACTTGAAGTTGTATCTGCTGCCCTCTATCTCTATTAGTACGTTAGAGCCCCACAAACAGTGGCATGAAAGCGTACAGGTATGGCACTGTAGTATCAATCTAAAGTCACTGAAAGACACAAAAGCCATCGAAGAATCGCCAAAAGTGCCCCAACCGATTATTCAAATAATAGAACAGAAGGCTATCTTCCGAAGGATATTTCAATTCCCTGAGCAGAGCCCCCCACACGCTCCATAATTTTAACTCTAGCTCAGCCTTGCCTATCATACAATCCTGAGCCCCCAAGTCCGGTCCGTTCTAAACTGGGATATGCAAGATCAAAAGAACCGTTAACTTTCAAGTCTCTCCATTAAGTGGCACCTCTCCAATGCATGCACCACTTCAACTGACACCCCCAAACCTCTCCGTCCGTCCGCCCCTGAAGCTGCGGTAGAAGTCCTCCGCCGGGTCTGAACCAAGGCCAGACCAGCCGTTCGCACCGCCCAGACGCTGCTGCTCTTTCTGCGCGTTCGCGATCTTGGCCTGTAGCTCTGTGGCTCCGGTATCGATGATTTGGAGCTGGGCGAGATGGGAGTTGAGGACCTTGACGACGGCGGAGAGCTGCAGTTTTCTATCAGCGTACTGTGTATAATGTAATATGGAGGCGTTTGGAAAAAGAGCTTACTGGATCATCAGGCTTGGTAGTCTTGCTCAGCGTCTGCGAAACACCATTAACCTCCTCGATCATCTCAGTGAGATCCTTGTTGAGCTCGTTGAGGCGGTCAGAAAGCTTCTCAGCGAGTTTGTACCTGTATCCACGTTAGCCTGTACATCTTTCCAACCTCCACAGCCAGAAATGAAAAGAAACATACGTGTTCTCCCGCTCTTGATCCGGCCCCTGCAAGTCATTCTTTCCCCCTCTCACCTGCCCTTCCATCATCTCATCAATCTCCGCCTCAAACTTGTCCAGCCAACCCCCCAGCTCATCCTGCGCACTCTCCACATTCGTCAACTGCCGCTCGATCTCCCCCGCGTCCTTGTCCGCGGCGTGTGTCGCGTACCACAGCTTGTTGATCTTGTTCGAGTTCTCCAGGATCGTCTGGTCCCACCCCGCCACGCGCTGTGCCTGGGTCTGGAACTCCTTCTGGTACTTGGAGAGGTCGGATGCCCAGCGCGTGATGATCTCGTCCATGGACTTGTTCTTGAGCCGGGACTGGGGCGTGGGTGAAGGGCCAGAGATGGAGCTGCCGAGCGCGGCGCTTGTGGTGGAGGCGCCTAGGCCACCAGCAGTAGCCGTTGTTGCGGCGGGTTCCGCAGTGGATGTGGTAGCTCCGCTTGTGGTGGCCCCCAGATTGCCGAAGAGGTTGCTGGAGGCAGTGGCGCTCGTCGTCGCCGCACCTGAGGCTGCTGGGACAGATGAACCCCCCCCACCACCAAAGAGACCACTGGGTGCTGCCGACGCCGCACCTGAAGCTGCCGGGGCAGATGTGCCCGGCGCCTGGCTAGTGGGGGCATTTCCACCTTGACCCAAGCCACCGAACAGGCTGCTGGGTGTCGCTCCAGCGTTCGTGCTTGCGGCGCCCGCGCCAGAGCCAGACGGCTTGTTGAATAGATTGCTCATTGGGGACGCAGATGTAGTAGCAGGCTTGGCACCTCCCAAGAAAAGAGAACCGCCGGACGGAGTAGCGGCGCTTGTTGTAGCAGGCTGTGATGCGGTTGGCTGAGATGTAGTGCCTCCGAGACTGAAGGTTGGTGTGTTGCTGGCTGGAGTTGATGATGCAGGTGTAGTGGCGCCGCCAATGCTGAACAAAGGCTTGCCGGGAGTCGGTTGCGTTCCTTGTGCGCTGCTTGTCTGACCTCCGAACAGGTTTGGTCGTGTGGTCGCTGGCTGTTGTCCCTGGGTGGTTTGCGGAGCCGAAGCTGGGGTACCAAGTCCTGATGGTGCTTGGCTAGCAGGTGTGTTGCCGCCGAGGGTAAATCCAGATGAAAGTCCAGACGGTTGGGCCGGCTTGTTGGCTCCTCCAAAAAGATTCGACGACGGAGTTGTTGTGCCTGATCCTGCTGCGCCAAATAGGCTCGGTGTCGATGCAGACGAGGTTGTCGAGGGCTTGCTACCAAACAGACTATTCTGTGCGCCTGGAGTCGCTTGGCTCGCTTGAGCACCGAACAAGCCACCCTTATTGCCTCCTGGGGGTGGTCCTGCGGGTGTGGTTGAGAAGAGACTAGGCTTACTCGGCGCGGGAGTTGCAGAGCCTGCGGCCGCTGAAGTTGTCGGAGGCTTCAAACCTGAACCGCCCGTAGAGCTACCAAATCCGAACCCAGCAGGCGATTGTGCTGGTGTGCCTGTCGTAGCTCCACCGCCAAACAAGCCTCCTCCGCCCGCGCTTGTAGTTGCTGGTTTCTGGAAATTGAAGCCTCCCGCGGAACTGGTATTTCCCGTATTTGCGCCGCCGAAGAGACTTGGGGTTGATGTGCCGGACCCGGGTGTGTTGTTTGTAACTGCGCCGAACAATGGCTTCTGTTGATTTGACCCAGATGTTGGAGTGCCGCCGAATATGCTGCCTCCTCCAGCGCTAGGAGTGTTCTGCGCGCCCGCTCCTCCGAACAGAGAGCCTGCAGGTTTGTTCCCTCCCAGTGAGAAGGGTGAGGCGCCGGATCCGGCGTTTGCATTGCTGCCTCCCCCAAACAGACCACCGCCAGGCGCACCGCCGAACGCGGGCTTCGAAGTGTTGCTTCCGGCGGCATTGCCGAAGCTGAATTTGGGTTTTTCGTCCGACATCGTGCGCTAGTGACGCTGGGTTTTGTGGGTGGTGAGAGTGTCTACAGTATTATTGATGAGCTTCTTGTCCTAGATGGAGGTTTCTCAGGAATGCGGGAACCGACAAGAGCAGTAGCAAAGCTGCGGCGGTGTTTCAGTGGAGTGGGCAGGAGCAAGCACCCGGCGCGAATCGCTTTTAAGGTGGATTGCTGGGGGCGGTGGACATTCACCGCGCTGTCACGCAGAGAATCGCGTCGAGGTCTCAGTTGCTAGGGTTGCACTCCAGAATCACGTGCAGCGCGCCGTATGCTGCTACGGCACGCCAGGAGTGCCAGAGGAGCAGTTTCCCTGGCGAGACTGTGCACAGCCAGGCCGATCGATTCATGTGGTGGGTTTCGTCTCAACGCGCTGCGCCTTCTTCACTGCAACTGAACCCCTCTTGCTGGCTCGCTGAGTCGCTGTTTCTTCTGCAAACGCACATGGAATATACAAACTTCTAGACAATCCCTCCGTTCCACCTTCTAGCACCTCCAGTCCTCTAGTCCTGCATTCCGACTTACAATCAGCATCTGCACACCCAACATCCTCGAACGCCTTCCTCCTCTCTCGTCAGCCTTTTCTTCTTGTCGCCCTTCATGGACGAATTGACCCCTCCCCGCAAGAGCGTGGAGCTGGAGGATCCCGGTGCACACGAGCTAGGTCTGACCGCCTTGACTAGGACCCTCCATATAGAGCTGACAATCGTTGCTAGTGGAATCCTCGAGCGATGAACATTTCTCAGATGCCTCAGAAGGCCGCAAGACACTCCAGGGCGGCGACCGATCCAACGCCGCATCCCCTATCCCCATGACCCGAGTCGAGCGAGTTGATGACGAGCCAAGTTATGGCGAAGTGCCCGGCACAGACGCATACCAGAAGAGGACTCAAGATGCAGTACCAGATGAGGTGGAGATAGTGCCGGATGGGGCCCGCAGCCGCAGCACCTCGAGGCTTCGAGCAGATGATCGGCCTGTTACCCCCGGGGGTTCGCCGGTGCCAAAGACGGTGCTGGAGAAGGTTGATGATGCACCGGCTCATGGAGAGGTCCCTGGAACAGTGGCCCATCAGGTTCGTGCAGCAGATGCTGTTCCCGATGTGATTCTGAAAGTTCCCCAACCACCAGAGAGGAGTGCTGAAGGTACGCATCGTCGGTTTCTTATTCCTGCTTCAATGCGATTGACAGAGCAAGGGTCGCCAACTTCCTCGAACAGATCCCCAATCCTAAGCGTACACGAAGCATACGAGCCCGAATTGCCAGATGGGCCTGCTGCGTCGAAGAATGAGCATAGCGATGACCACCAGAGTGATGGCGAAGGAGAGGATACTGGCGAATTCGGTGATGACTTTGACGATTTCGAAGAAGGCGGCAGCGAGGACGATTTTGGGGACTTTGACGATGGGTTTCAACAGGAGGAGGAGCACACACAACCTTCATTTCGAGAAGTCCCTCCTCAACCTTCCATACCTGTCTCTTCACCGGGTCCTGTAAGTTTCGAGTTATTTGGTTACAAAACGATCATGCGTCTGCTAGTGCCACTCGCGTGATATCAATCAGCTACTAACTTCATGTCCTACAGCCCGTTCTTGATTTCACTGATCTCCTGTCACTCGAACAAGTCACTAGTGCTACACGGTCATACGTCGAAACATTGTTTCCATTGCCGAATGAGACACCAATCATATCCATGGAAGGTGTGAGCTCGAATATCCTCTCCGAACGAAGCCTTTCTCTCTGGTCTCAATTGGTAGCCCCACCACCTTTGCAACCCCCGAACTGGGTACGATCACGGATAAGACGGCTATTCCTAGTTTCTTTGGGAGTCCCAGTCGATCTGGACGAGATTTTACCCGCGAGCAAACAGAAGAAGCTTATTTTACCATCAATCAACATTCCAGGAGACCGGTCTCCACGCCCATCTTCAGATGAGCGGTCAAACGGTGCCATAACACGACTAAAGCAAGGAAATACTTCCTCTGCATCGGTGGACTCATCAGCATCAAAGGCTGAACGAAAGCGGAGAGGGCCCCCTCCGCCGCCTCAGCTGGATATCAGCTCTACAACAATGCTGTGCTCGACCACGGAGGCAGCCCTCAGCAACTTTACCGACGACGAACTGCGAAGCCATGTCCAACGCCTGACCGAACTGAAACAAACGGGCATAGAGGTGGTTGCCTACTGGACGAAGCGCTTGGAGAGCGCGCTGGGCGACAAGGAGGCCTTCGAAGGGGTCATTGAGAACTTGGTGATGCACGCAAAGAAGGTCAGGAAATGAGTAGGTTGAGAGAAGACACCAATAACGATCTACCGCATGCCAAAGATCTTGTTGGGCTTGCCAGTCTTGGTCTTCTTTGGGACTCAACTGTACAAGAGGCATTGGGCCGATCCCCGACCTGACGCAGAGGATGAGGATGCAGAAGATGAGGGCATAGAACATGAACTCTAAGTGGTCGACATTGCCAGAGAAGATGCGGATGAGACTCTCCGGTGATTAGGTACGATATCGCTGGACGATGCCGTCGATCAGAGTATCATAGCAGCGCATTAGCGTCTTGTTTCATGCCGCCAGGCCATTGAGATGGTGGAGTTATATAGCTGAGCGTAAGGTGGCAGCGGAGATGTTCCAAATGACTCGCGCTACAATTGGCAAACGTCGGGATCTAAGAGCCTTATGGCGCGTAATTCAAAACTTATACCCATACCCACCCGAGAGAGCACATAATGGGAGGCACCTATAAGGGCACAACACTGAGATAGAAGGCCCGAGGGTATTTCTAATCCTAGCAGTGCTTGTACTATAGCTAAACACCTGTCCGCCTGCTAAACAACGGAAGCTCGAATAATAAACAGTGTAGAACGCTAGACAGCTCCCTAATAGACGATGTGCTCTACTACCACTCATATACTAGAATTCTGCTTCGGCCGTCACTAGTCTGAATTTCTGAGGCCCGACGTTGGAAGCGATGAGGATCCTGATCTCGACGATTGGTTTCACCCTGGCATGATGAAGCATGCTGTCGATCAGAGCTGCACAGCGTTGTCACAGTGCCGTGTTCCATCCCGCTGGGCGAGTCTGGACCAAGGTTGAGTATCCGACTATGCGTAAGCGTGGCGACGGAAGAAGGTCGGGTTGGCACACTCCGGTACCCACCTGTCTACTGTGCATGGCGTGGAGTTGAGGTTGGATGCCCCCACCAGGCGAGAGTCAGACGACCAACGTCCCCGGTGAAATGCCAAGTCGCCCATTGGAGTGCCGTAACGAGGCTGTATAGGACAGAATAGTTACTCGGTACGCAGCAGCGAATCGCGCTGTCGCAATATAAAACGAATCCAGCTTTCATGCAGCAGCCCTGGAGCAAGTCGTCGAGTGAGGCCCCGCGTCAGCAGGCCAGCCGGTGGTTCACTAGGCGTGCTAAGTTTCCACTAAAAGACCCTGAGCGGGTGCCGCGATACAGCGCTAAGCAGATGGGGGTGAAATCGGCACGGCATCTTAAAACCGTACCACGCTGCCCTCTCCTTTCACCACCGCCGAAACAGCGGTCGAAACACTCGCGGCTGCTCGATCCGCGCTGCAGGAGATGAGGCATGCGGTGGCTGCCTTGGTTCGGCAGCGATGCACAACCCGCCGCCCGACGCCCACCGGCCCTCTGCAGTCACTCCCACGGCCTCATTTTCAGACACGAGCACATCACCGCTTGGCGCCGCCATGCAGCCACGCTGCAGCTGGACGAGAAGATGCAGCGGAGGCCGCCTGCAGCGCACAACGGCCGACAGACGGCAGCACGGCTGCGGCTGGGGCCAGGGGCGGCGCGGCAGGCTGCAACTTGTGCATGCTGCTGATATGGGCTTTCTGATATCAACGAGGCCGGATGCCGCGTTGAGCTCTGCACGAGCCGGCCTGGCACGGACCGACGTCATCGGCCGTCGCAATTGGCGTGACGGGGTGGAGATGCGCTTCGGGGCCATACGGGCCACTCAGGCGTGCGCCTCCACTTGCGCGCGGCCGCCCGTCGAGCTGCGGTGGACGAGGGCATAAAGAAGCTGCTTTTGCGGCCCTCGACCGCCTTGAACGCGCCTTTATACGCAGCGGCGGCCAGGGCACGAACAAAGCCCTCCGGCGCCTCTCCGCTCATCGCTGCCCCAGAGCGCCACCGGCTTGAAGGCCAAGCGGCGCCGTGGACGGGCGCTTTGCTAGTAATGGATGTGAATTTATCGCCGATCGCCCTATCCAGACGGCCGCCGTTGCTCTCACCCCTTCTCTGCCTCGCACCCGCACCCTCTGCACCAGCACATCGTGAAGAGTTTGCCGTTTGCTGCTCCGTCGCTGCCAGTCCCGTGCCTTGTGTCGTCCGAGTCGACCCGTCCAGCGCAAGTTGCCACCGCGCCAACTCCCTAACCACCGAGCAGACAGACCGCCCGGTCAGTCAGCGGGGGAACCTGGGCACCACGATCCCTTGCAACGAGCCCTCCCCACTATCCGCATACTCCAGCTTGTCTGCGCTGTCAGTGTCGCCTACCCGTCCGCCACCGCCTATAGACCTTGACATACACCTTCGACGGCACCGCACTCCTGCTCTCACCAATGCCCGCATAGAGCTCGCCGCCCTCTCCGTGCCGCGATGTCTCTCGACAGCTCCTCGGCCCTGGTCGACATCATCTCGAACCTCGCCAAGCAGCACGATCCTGTAGTCGATGTCTCGTTCCCCGGCCAGATAGCCGTCAACGGCTCCAAGTCAGGCATCTCGCTGCCCGGTCCTGACTCTGCCGACAAAGGCGCCCTCGAGCGCGAGCTCACCGCGCTCGCCGCCCGCATCCAGTACCTGGAAGCCAAGGCCTCGACGGTCAACAACCGCAACTTTCCCATAACCCCTGGCGAGCCCACCACATCGCCCTTCCTGAGCGAAGGGCCGACGCCGACATCTTGGAATACAGGGCCTATAGCACGTCGGATATCTGGCTCGCTCAAGGAGCAAAGAGCCAACTGGGTAACCAACTGGCTGTCGGCGAGGGAGTCGAGCAATGGCGAGTCGCAGACGCCCACGGCAGCGCTCACCGAGGAGCAGCTCGGTTACCTCCGGGACCACCTCAACAAGCAGGCCGACCAGATTAAGAACCAGCGCGAGCACATCGACAACCTCAGCCAAGAGGTGAACAAGCAGCTGAAGAACCAGGACATTGCATTTGGACATGGAATCGAAGACATTGGCGCTCTCAAGCGGGAGCTAGGCAAGCACCAGCAAGCCAATCTCGCTTTCCAGAAGGCTCTCCGAGAAATTGGTAACATCGTCACGGCCGTCGCCAATGGCGACTTGAGTAAAAAGGTTTTGATACACGCCAAGGAAATGGACCCTGAAATTACTACCTTCAAACGCACTATCAACAAAATGGTGGATCAGCTCCAAGACTTCGCCAGCCAAGTTACGTTCCTCGCCAAAGAAGTCGGTACCGAAGGCCGTCTTGGTGGGCAGGCCAATCTCCCAGGTGTGGATGGTATCTGGGCTGAATTGACTGACAGCGGTAAGATCTCAGCACCGAGTTGAACGGGTCCCCGACTAATAAACTGCAGTGAACGTCATGGCGAAAAATCTGACCGAGCAAGTGCGCGAGATCGCGGTCGTAACTACCGCTGTGGCTCACGGAGATCTGAGCCGCAAGATTGAAAGGCCGGCACGCGGCGAGATTCTACAACTCCAACAAACGATAAATACCATGGTGGACCAACTACGATCTTTCGCGACAGAAGTGACAAGAGTAGCCCGCGACGTCGGAACTGAGGGTGTTCTGGGTGGCCAAGCACAAATCGAGGGTGTGAAGGGCATGTGGAACGATCTGACCGTGAACGTGAACGCCATGGCGTCCAATCTGACCACGCAAGTGCGAGACATTGCTCAGGTTACTACGGCTGTCGCGCAAGGAAATCTAACACGAAAAGTAGAAGCAGAGTGCAAAGGTGAGATCCTAGAACTCAAGAAAACAATCAACTCTATGGTCGATCAACTTCAACAATTCGCCCACGAAGTCACGAAAATCGCCCGCGAGGTCGGTTCGGAAGGTCGACTTGGTGGGCAAGCTACAGTGCATGGAGTTGAAGGCACTTGGAAAGATTTGACGGAGAACGTCAACGGTATGGCCATGAATCTTACCACCCAAGTGCGAGAGATTGCCGAAGTCACAACAGCCGTAGCAAGGGGCGATCTGAGTAAGAAAGTCAAGGCAGAAGTCCAAGGAGAGATTCTGTCACTGAAGATTACAATCAATACCATGGTGGACCGCCTCAACACCTTTGCCCAAGAAGTCAGCAAAGTCGCGCGAGAAGTAGGCACTGATGGCAATCTTGGAGGCCAAGCACAAGTCGAGAACGTTGAAGGCAAGTGGAAAGATTTGACTGACAATGTCAACACTATGGCGCAAAATCTTACACTTCAGGTGCGGAGTATCTCTGAGGTCACACAAGCTATCGCCAAGGGCGACATGACACGACGAGTTCACGTGGACGCAGAAGGAGAAATTCGACTTTTGAAAGACACGATCAACGACATGGTTACCCGTCTGGATGATTGGTCGCTTGCCGTAAAGCGTGTGGCTCGAGACGTGGGTGTGGATGGAAAGATGGGTGGACAAGCCGATGTACGAGACATCGACGGCCGTTGGAAAGAGATCACGACCGACGTCAACACCATGGCCCAGAATCTTACCTCCCAGGTTCGCGCTTTTGGCGACATCACCAATGCCGCTATGGAGGGTAAATTCACCCAGATCACCGTGGAAGCCTCTGGAGAAATGGACGAGCTCAAGAGGAAGATCAACCAGATGGTGTCCAGTCTGCGCGAAAGTATACAAAGGAACACCGCCGCAAGAGAGGCTGCCGAATTGGCCAATAAGACGAAATCCGAGTTCCTCGCCAACATGAGTCACGAGATTCGAACGCCCATGAATGGTATCATTGGCATGACACAACTTACCTTGGATACCGACCTCACACACTCGCAACGGGAGATGCTTACCATCGTACACAACCTTGCAGGCCAGCTCCTCACCATCATTGACGACATCCTCGATATCAGCAAGATCGAGGCTAACCGAATGGTGATGGAAGAAATTCCGTTCTCATTGCGTGGGACTATTTTTAATGCTCTGAAGTCTTTGGCTTCAAGAGCGAATGAGCGGAAACTCAACCTCGCATACGAAGTTGATAGCACTGTTCCTGACTACGTCGTTGGAGACTCGTTCAGGTTGAGACAAATCATTCTGAATCTCGTTGGAAACGCCATCAAATTCACCGAGACTGGCGAAGTCAAGGTTGCCATCTCCATGGCATCGCAAGTTGCATGCGGCGCTGACCAGTATATGTTCATGTTTGCTGTATCCGATACAGGTATTGGCATTCGAGGAGACAAGCTTAATCTCATCTTCGACACTTTCCAGCAGGCCGATGGATCAACCACACGAAAGTTCGGCGGAACCGGTCTTGGATTATCCATTTCCAAACGTCTCGTGACCCTCATGGGTGGAGATATGTGGGTTACCTCTGACTATGGCAAGGGCAGCACTTTCTTCTTTACTTGCAAGGTCCGCCTGGGAAGCTCAGATCTGAGTGCCATACAGCCTCAGCTCAACCCCTACAGCAAGCACACTGTCCTTTTTGTTGACCAAGGCAACACTGGATGTGGAGATGAGGTAGTTAGTCACCTGAAGGCCTTGAATCTCGTCCCGCATGTCGTCAACAGGGCCGAAGATGTTCCCATGATGGACATGAAGACGCCATCCGGTGTGGCTTATGACTGCGTTATTGTTGACTGCGACGTTACTGCAAGGCAGCTACGTGCGGCTGAAAGATTCAAGTACATCCCTCTAGTGATGGTAACACCTCGCGTATCGATAAGTCTGAAATCGGCACTAGAAGATGGAATTTCCAGCTACATGACAACCCCTTGTCTGCCAATCGATCTAGGCAATGCGCTTATTCCAGCTCTGGACGGCCGAGCTGCGCCATCGATATCCGACCACTCGAAGTCGTTCAACATTCTGCTGGCGGAAGACAATGCTGTCAATCAGCGGTTGGCTGTGAAGATTTTGGAGAAGTACCATCACACCGTTACTGTGGCAAACAATGGCTTGGAAGCGTTGCTGCATATTCAAAAGAAACGATATGATGTCGTTTTGATGGACGTGCAGATGCCTGTAATGGGTGGATTTGAAGCAACCGCCAAGATTAGAGATTGGGAACGTGAAAGCGGTCTTTCCCCAACTCCAGTCATCGCCTTGACTGCACACGCTATGGTTGGCGATCGCGAGAAGTGCCTTGCGGCACAGATGGACGTAAGTTATTCCCGTCTTTCGTGAATGACAAGACTGGTACTAATCAATCTTAGGACTACCTCTCGAAACCACTGAAACAGAACCAGCTTATCCAAACCATTCTCCGATGTGCGACGCTTGGCGGTGCTCTGCTGGAGCAACAACACAACGCCATCCAGAACAGAAATGCGATGGACCACATGGGCCCAGAGGTCAATATAAGTCCGAGCACACCGGGTGCATCGACCGGAAACACCCCGCGTCGACCGCAGCTCGAACCGAGGGGCTTCACGGAGCGAGGTGCTCAGGCAGAAAGCCCATCTTTACTGGCAGCGGACCAGCAGGACCCTGTTGACAGGGTGAGTGACGCAACAGACTGCCCTTTTACGATACGGATGCTGACACAACATGTAGCTGTTACTGCGCTCCCATAGCAGTTAGTCCAGGTTTGCAATAAACGATGGATGAAGTTCGATACTAATAGTATTAAAGTTGCCGACGAATGGGGCCGCATGTCGTGAAGAGAGCGAGAGCCGGAGAGAAACGTCGCAAGATGTCGCTGTTCTTGGTCGCGCGGATACCCACAGACCGAAATCTTGATGCCTGACACACTGGCATCAAATAAGGGGCATCGTTCGGGGCATGTTGAATCCCGAGTTTTTGGTGAAGGAGACGCGGGCGAACTATTCTCACATTTTCTTATCCTCTTGTTTTTGTGGAGTGAAGTGGGTGGGATGGGCATTGGTGTTTAGGTGGAGGGTTCAAGGCTCTCGACGGGACGGCCTGCGGAAGTTGTGTATTTTTCATTACAGACACGCGGGCGGGCATTGGGTATCATTTATCTGTTGTGCAGCATTTTCTAGGATGGCCTTTCCTTTTTTTTTCTCGTCTCTTACTCTTCGATTCGATTCGACTTACCTACTTTTTCTGCCTGTGGCTTGTATGGCCCGTGACCTGTGTTGAGGACCGGGCATTTTGGAGAGGTGTGCGTGTGAGAGAATATCCTTGACGGTGGTTCCCAGCGATGACTTAGCTGGACTGGGTGAAGGTAGCCACAATTTATATGCAAACTATGGTTCAAATCTCTTGCTATCGTGATTGGAGTAATGCCATGTGGTTCTCGGGTACTGAAATTCCTCTCGCACTTTGCGACATATCCACCCATTTTACACCGGCTGTACTACCTCACCAACAGACGAACCTAGTCCAGTATCTACAACACAGACTTTTCCATCATGGAAACTCTACCAAATCCCAGCCACTTCTCTCGCCCCAGGTGAATTGTACAACCTTCCCAGGGGCCTGGCCGTTCGGCAACGTGGGCTGCTCAGAAACTGGGGTGTGCTCATATCTGCGCATTTCGTTCTCAAAGCTACGCGACTCCAGTTTCGAAGCAGTCCCAGTCTGTTCAAATTCTAAGACGGAAACGGAACTAGGCCCGTTGAAGGTTTGTGACAAGAGAGGTGAAGAAAACTGCTTATTCCAACCACGGTGGGAAGCGTGATGCGTTCATGGTCCAGACTTGCAGAATTCGTCACCGACGGACCTAGCTATCCGCTAGCCATGGAACACTTGAAACAGTGATGTTCTATAATAGAAGGATTCCCACGCCCCATCTACGTTCGTTGAAAGTTTGATGTCCAAAACACGATCTCTGCCTCTATTCTAAGCTTCAAATGCAGATCGCGGCCAGACTCTTAACTAACGTACGAATGTCTGTCACACAAGAAAGTAGCTCAACTACAACCAAACGAGACGATATCTTTCCGTGCTAAATGTCTTCGTTAGTCAAAGCGTTTAGCATATATGGCATTCTCCTCTACAAATGCCACACTCCGGCTTCGAATTTAGACACTTGAACCCATTTCACGCCACTTGGGTGGCTTTGAGGCAATACTCGATTGAAGACATTTGATGCGGAACCATCAATCAGTTCGGCCTAGAATATCCGGGAAGGCTAAGAGGTTGCCTTGCAGCCGCCCTAGGTTACTGTTTGCTGCCCTTGCTTTCTCCACTTGTAGCACTGCAGCCTGCTCGAAGATACTGGAAGCCCAAGGCTGTGAATATAAAGTGGTGAGTGTTTGCTGTTCTGCTGTAGCGATCAGTAGCTTGTACAAGGCCGGTAGTTAAAAGTAAAGCGATCGTCTGATAGCGTGGGGCTGCTAGTGCGCGCGACGCGACCACCTGCGATCTGAGCTTGCTTCGCATTCACCGGAGACACCACCACACCTCGGCGGCCTGGAGGTTCGCAGGACACGCTGCTACGCCACGTCCTCAGCCTTGTCCGCTCTCTCACTGTCCTTCACCCTTCTTCTCTTCAACCTTCTTTCCAGCTTCTTTAAGCCACCCTTACGAGCCCGAGACCGGATCTCTACTGACCTATGTCATAAGTCCAAGACGCCTGTCGACACAGGCCACAACCTCCAGCAATGGCGACCCCTCTCTACGACCACAATCTGACCCCAAATGCCACTGCCGACGAGATAGTCGCCGAGATAGAGTTCGTCGATGCCCTGAAATTTTCTGCCCTCGAACAGCCCAACTACGATGTAGATGATGTCGCCCACCTAGATAACGTCCTCGGGGACCTTCAACGACGCCTCGAAGAAGTCGACAGAACCACCCAGCAACCCACTGTACCTTCGAACTGGCAGGAAGGGCAATGGAACGGACATGGATATCATAACGGATTCACGCCTCAAGCAGACCTTGCCAGCCCTCTGTCTCCTCCTAGCGGATCTTTCGCCAGCTCAGTCTCCTCGTCCCACTTTGAGCCGCCTGGAGCTGGCATCTCGACACCCTTCGAGTCGCCTGGAGTCTCCTTAAAGCGGTCCCGCACACTCTCGACGTACGGCCCGAGCCACTCAACTAGTAAACGCCACAGCTCCAACCCAAGCCCTTCTACAACTAGTCCTCAGAGCCCCTTCTCTGTCGATGACGACGACCTGACCGACTTTGAATTTGGGAGTGCTGTTTCGAGGCCAAGAAAGGGCGAGGCTGGCTTGCCTGGTTCCTATGGTACAAATGGTCGGCAATCTAGTGTCGGGTTGGGGTCACGCCAACCTTCACGGTCTGGAGCAGGGCATCCATTGAGTTCTATCAAAGTTGAGAATGGACCTTCACTAGGACGCCCTACCCAACTTCCCACACGGCCGCACCTGCAACAGCGCAAACCATCCCAGCTCGGTTCTGTTGTCGCATCTTCGTCTTCCTCGAATATCAATAGAATACCGTCTATCAAATACGATCATGGGACTTCACAGAGTCCTTGGGACTTGGATGACCTGGATGACTTTCCTCCAGCTCCGTCCGTGCAACCCCACGGCAGCGCTTCGAATGGCTTCCATAGCCAGAATAACAATTCAATTCGGTTTGGCCAGAGTAGCTTACTCGGTACTTCTAACTGCAATGTCGATCCTAGTGGATACGATTATGGCTCCTCGGTCTCTCGTCAACAACACGAAGTAGTAGACTTGACGGATGACTCTCCCACTGATGGTGCCCAGGACGATCCAATCATGACATGGTCTGGAGGTAATGAAAACAACCTTCGCAACGGGGCCAATGCAGGAAATGCCAACAGTCTCACAGCATCCAACGGGTTTTCGGCGTATGGAACCATGCCTGGCGCCTTTCCCAATGATCCTTTCATTGATCTTGATTCGGCATACACAGGACAGCAGACTAACAACGGCCCGTTGCGGGGGCAATATACTCTAGCCCCTGCATATAGCAACCAAGGCAGTCAACTGGCGAACACTAATCAGACTGGGGGCTTTGAGACGACCGATTGGATGACGCAAGATCAATTTCCGAGGCTACTAGGAGTTGGTTCGTTGGAGCTCCAGTCTACGTCTACGACAGCTTTCCCTCCCGGCCCTGCATATGACCGCCCTCAACCTCCGCACCATGGCCTTCTAACGAGGATGGGACTTGGTAATCTAGAGGACGAGTACTCCGTGAAGTCGCCAGAGGAGCTAAAGAAGCTTCTCGAAAACATACGACCGGACGAGGATCTGCCACCAGAGCTGCGTGAACAGACTCCGACACAGATGGACGCAACATTGATGGAGCATCAAAAATTAGGATTGTCCTGGTTGAGAAAAATGGAGGAAGGCTCCAACAAGGGTGGAATCCTAGCGGACGACATGGGCCTTGGAAAGACTGTACAAGCACTGGCTTTGATTCTTGCGCGACCATCCGATGATTCTCTTCGCAAGACAACTCTCATCATTGCACCGGTGGCACTGATGAAACAATGGGAGAAGGAGATTAAAACCAAGGTCAAGACTCACCATCAGCTGAAAGTGCACGTCTACCACGGCGCGGGCAAGAAATGCAACTTCAACAGACTGAGGCAGAATGATGTGGTGCTAACTACTTTCGGTACCCTGGGAGCCGAGTTCAAGAAGAAGAAAGAGCTGGTGAATCGGATGGCAGGCCAACAGGCCGAGAACCTTGCTGCTCTGGAAGAGCTGCCTCTCGTTGGGGAGAAGTGCAAGTGGTACCGGTGAGTTCGCTGCTCAAACCAATCCTTATCGCGTTAGAAAGATGAACTGACTTCTTCGTAGGGTTATCATCGACGAAGCCCAGTGTATCAAAAACAAGTCAACTCTCAATGCCCAGGCTGCTATGGAACTGCAGTCGATTCATCGCCTCTGCATGACGGGTACCCCAATGATGAATAGTGTCGACGAGTTGTACTCGCTGATCAAATTCCTACGCATCGGACCTTACGATGAATGGTCTGAATTCAACCTTGTACGTTTTCTCCTTCCTGTATCATGCTAATCACTGCTGTTCAAACGCTAACCTACTTGCAGCACTTTGCTAGACCAATAAAGAGTACCAACAACAGCGAGCGCACTAAACAGAACGCAATGAAGAAGCTTCAGGCGTTACTGAAAGCCATTCTTCTTCGTCGCACCAAGAGCTCGCTCATCGATGGCAAGCCCATCATCACAATCCCACCTAAACATGTCCACCAAGTACAGGTGACATTCAGTACGCCTGAGCTCGAGCTTTATAAGGCGCTAGAAAGCAAAACGCAGGTTACCTTCAACAGATATCTCAGGCAGAATTCTGTGCAAAACAACTACGCCAACATCCTGGTTCTTTTACTTCGCCTCAGACAAATGTGCTGCCATCCTCATCTCATCAACGATCTGAGTATAAACACGTCGGTCAAAGACATTCCAGAGAACGATCTGAAGGCTATGGCAGCCCAACTCGGCGATGACGTCGTTGCGCGGCTTAAGGGCCACGAGGGTGAAGGATTTGAATGCCCCGTCTGTTACGATGGTGTCACGAATCCGACCATTTTCATTCCCTGCGGTCACAATACTTGTTCGGAGTGTTTTACCAAACTTGTCGATCCGCAACGAGCTATCCAGGCTGGCGATGAGCGAGCGCAACCTAGGTGCCCCGAGTGTCGCAATGACATCCGACACGACAGGATCACCGACTTCCAGCACTTCATCAAAGTCCACATGCCAGAGAAAGACGACGACGCGAACTCGGGTGACGACGAAGATGGAGACTCAAGCTCGGATTCAGACGAGAGTGAAGATGATGAAGATGAGACACTGGGTGGCTTCATTGTTGATGATGAGGATGAGGGAGTCACCGACAACGATCAGGGTGATGCCGACGAGTCGAAGGTGCAGAAGCCCAAAGGCAAGGGTAAAAAGTCTAAAGGAAAGGGAAAGGCCAAGGAAGCCAATTCAGGAAAGTCCTTGAAGTTCAAGAAAACACTCCCTCAACTCAAGAAAGAATCTATGCGCAACAAGGCCGCAAAGGACAAGTATCTCCGCCGTCTGAAGGCCGATTGGATAACAAGCGCGAAGATCAACAAGACGGTCGAGGTCCTCCAGGAAATCGAGGACAACGACCCCTCCGAGAAGACGATTGTTTTCAGCCAGTTCACGTCGCTGCTGGATCTCTTGGAAGTTCCCCTCTCAGAAAAGAATGTCCGCTACCAGCGCTACGACGGCAGCATGAAGGCCAGCGATCGCGTTGACGCCGTCAACACATTCATGGAGACGACGACGTGCAAGCTCATGCTCATCTCACTGAAAGCCGGCAACGCCGGCTTGAACCTGAACAAGGCCTCTCACGTCATCATCCTCGATCCCTTCTGGAATCCATATATCGAAGAGCAGGCTGTCGACCGCGCACATCGTATGATGCAGAAGCGCGAAGTGCATGTCCATCGCTTGCTGGTGCCTGGTACCGTCGAAGACCGCATCCTCGAGCTGCAAGAGCGCAAGAGGGAGATGATATCGATGGCGCTGGATGAAACAGCTGCCAAAGGCATCGCTCGGTTGGGCCGTCGGGAGCTGGGATTCTTGTTTGTAAGTGTTATCTTCGTGGCTTCGATGGTATACATTAGCTAACCATATGGAAAGGGCGTCAACACTCTCGACTAAACCGGCTCTTCGGCAACTTCTTGTGATCGTGCTCAAGGCGTGCTCATGTCTCAGCTCTTCGCCGACAACAAACACTGTGGTCGTCGTCACGATCCCAAAACTTTCTTTTCTTAGATGTGTTGCTAGTTTCTTTGTTTCTTTTTCCTGACCCGCAGGTGCCCTACATAAGCATGAGCAGCATCTTGCTTTCCAGCACCCTCCCACGTTTCGCATAGCTACCGCTGCTGCGAAGAACAGGAAGGCTGGGACGCCTCACTAACTGTGAACATTTCCCTTCCTCTTTCTTTGTTTTTTTTTCTTTCAAACATCAGTCAAGACTCGAATCCGTCATCATCGACAGCGTGCATCGGACCGGCGGTCCTCTTTTTTTTCAAATTAGGGAACATTAGGCACGGATACGGGGAACGGAACTGGGAAATATGATACCCTGGGCTGGCTGGGCGGTTTTCGGAAGGGCCGTACATACGTAAGGGGGGGCAAATGGTATGGTATGTTCGGCACGGAAACCCGGCGTTTTATATGGGCATTATAATGATTAGGCATGGTTCCATGGTTCATGGTTCATGCTAGGCGGCTTTCATGGCCACGATTCTAGATTACAGCAAATGCATGAAAAGGAGTTCATCGGGTACTTTGTGGTTTGCATGTTTTTTTGCTTCCGTGTGTGTGCGTTAAGTGATTTGGAGTATCGAGCTATCGTCGGCTTGTGGACTACGATGCCTCCTCGCCATAGATTAACTAGTCTGTTACACTCGGTTTACCTGCTGCACGAAGAAGGAGCCCCTCATAGTGTTTTTAAGCATTCTGACTGAAAGATGAGTTGGTTTTTTTTTGGGGGGGGACAGCTAGTAAAACTTCGCGAGAGCTGCCCCTAGATAGCGTTAGTAGGGGTGTAGGTAGATTGTAAATTACATGTGTGCGGTGCTAGAGCCCCCATAGACAGTAGGCAGTAAGAGGGCACTTGTAGTTACCAAGTTGAACCGTGGAAAGCGTTGAGCATTCCTTGGCAAGGGTAGTTTCGAACTGGTACCTCAGGTCCGCCCGATTTCACACAGCCCACGTCATGAGAATTGCCCCAAGTAGGCAAGGCTTGGCGTGACCAGCCAGGGTCTAGTTCAAAGTGGAGCCTCGGGCCCACAGTCCGTCACGTTGATACACAGAAGTTACCTAGGTAGGCAATGCTTGGCGTGACCCGGTGTCGAGCACAGAGAACGATTTTGCAATCTAGACACCGAGTTCACGTGATGCTCGCTCAATTGGAAGTTGTATCCGCTGGCCCCCCCCTTACCACCCCCGGTTTCTGTTAGTACATCGAAGCCTTATAAAGAGGAAAATGTACGGGGGTATCTATGATAAGGCCCTGTAGCCCCAAATACGTTACACCTATGTTCCTCACGTTTCTCACCATCCAACTCCGCAACTGCCGTACTCAAACCTCACCACCGTCCTCCCCGGCTACCTTTAAAATCGCTCGAAAACAATCCACGATATCTGCAGTAAAAAACCTATGAATTTAAAAAGCTTTGATTCTTACTGTCTCGCATATGACTAACCCTCAACCCAACCCAACCCAACCCAACCTACTCATCTCCTCCCTCTCCCCCACATCAATCTCAGGGACCACGGAATCACGAGCTTCTGCTCTCCTTTCCCCCAGTCTCCAGCTTAACCACAAACCTCCGCCTCCCCACCAAACCCCCTTCCCTATATCCCCAGAAACGCCCAGGCAAAAGTCATTTCACTCAGCAACATCGCACAAGAATTACTGCCTCCCCCCATCTTTACGCAGTGCGAAAGCGGTTCACACAAAGAGAAAGGGACAGAGAGAGAGAGGAAAGCCAGCCGCCTAATGCACCTCGATATGCAAAAATCAGATACCTTGACCAAAAAAAAAAGAAACCTGGATGGTGGCGATGGGGATGAGAGGAGAGAGAAAGAGAGAGAGAGAAAAGAGAGGGTAATGTAATGGGGACCCAGCAACACGTACGGAAAACACTACACAAACTTCCGTTACACGCAGTAGAAACCGAGGGAAGGGGATGGGGATGAGGTTAATAGAAACTCTAGTCTGCTCTGCTCTGCTCTGCCAAGCTAGGCGCATTTTATCTCAAAAAGTCGCTGCGGACATTAATGAAAGCGCCCGCGCCGCCGTCCTCGGCGAGGTCCGCGACCAGCACCTCCGCCTGCTGGCAGAGCCGCTCGAGCGCGGCCGAGGAGGATTTGCCTAGTGATACTGCGTGACTATTAGCACATATTTCCTTTTCTGCAACTCCTCCTAGACGAAATAGTCAGAGGAAGGATGGGGGGGCGACATTACCCAAAATCGCGCTGTTTAGTTCCTCGGCCACGGGCACCCTCCCGCTAACATCCAACAACGGCGCCAAGCTGCTCTCCCGCGCATCCGGGTACGCCATCAGCGCAAATGTGTCCGTCAGCGCCTTCTTGACCTCCCGCCGCGGATCGTTGCTGAACTCCGCCTTGAGCTCTTGCCCGTACGTCAGCGTCTCCTGCAGCATGGCCTGGTAGCGTGCTGAACTGTCTGCGGGCTCCTCCGTGTCCATGCTCTCGTTGGCGCCCCATTGGCCGTCGGTGGTGGCGAACTGGTCGTCGAGCTCCATCTGGTGGTCGAAGACGTCGTAGTCGTCAGAGCCGTTGTGTTGTTGCCCGTTGGTGGTGGAGCGTTTCGAGGGGACCGTCAGTTCTGTGCATTTGCGCACCATTTCGATGAATTTGCGGCAGCGCAGTTTGAAGTAGATGTTTTCGTTGTCACGGAGCACGGTTGGGCGGTAGGCGGCCGTGTGTTTGAGGGCTTTGTCAATGTCGCCGTCGAGGATTGCGGCGCGGATTTCTGCGTGTAAGTTTAGCTCTGGTCACGTTCTCTTAGATGTAGAGGAACGGCGGATCTTACGCTGCCGATTTATCGCATCCATGTCTTCAGCGGGATCCAGATGCTTGAGCCCGGGATCGGCATTGTTGGCAAGTGATCTTGACTCTTCCCGGACTTCTTCTGCAAAAGCTCGAGCAGTCTCCACGTAGCCATCGTGAGCCAGATACTGTACAGTGAGCTCGTGGATGAGTGCCGTTTCGTCCATTTGTGGTCGATTCGACTTTGAGCTGTGGCTACCAGACCCATTCATCAAATTTATCTCGCCTTGTATCTTTTCTTTTTCTTTCTATCGAACCATTAGGGCTCCTGTGGAAGTACGCGAAAAGTATTGAGGTCTTACCTTCACGATGCTGTCGATATCGAAGACGAAAGGTGTTTGCCCGAAATTTGCTCTCAGAGTTTCACCGGGTTTCCGCATTCCTACCATGGGATAGAGCTTCTCGTGTTTGATGTCTCTAAATGCAACCCCTTATGCCTGTTAGCGCGTGTCGTGCTGAACCTGCATTTGATATTTACCTATTTCATTTCCATTCTTCGTGAAGAAGGCACATCCAGTGCGGAAGTTTATGCCACAGCCTATAACATCTGTCGTTGTGAACTTGGGTCCAAATTGCTTGCCGGATGTTGTATTTGAGAAGATCATTCCATCGTCCCCATGATATGCCCACGATTCGGGCTCCCAACCTGGTATCCTATTCAACACGACCTTGGAACTTCCGAATCCAATACCAATCATCCTGCTCAAGATGAGTTAGCCTATGGTAGATAACAATTGGGCATTTGCCTCACCCTTCCTTGCCCTTTGACACCACGGTGACCTCAAAGTAGTATATCCCGCACTGTCGCGGCATTGGGTGATCTGTCCGTATGGAAGCCGACTCTTCATGTGTCTTTGCGGGTCCTTGGAAGCGCACCTCCAGTCCATCTCCTTGAACCTCTATTTGGGCGAATTTGTCTGCTTCACTCCATCTGGTCGGCCATGATGCGACGTTCTCCTCCACAAGCGGCGGCGCTCGCTCGATTATATCGTGTGTCATCCCCCGGTGCGACGGCACCATCTTATGGAGGTTGACACTGCTGGAGCTGGTGGAGAGGGACGCTGTGGCGGACGAGTGGTTGGATCGGTGCTCGCGCTGGGCGGCAAGCTTTGCCTTGTGCGCCTCCTCCAGTCTTTCTGCATGGCGGGAGCCTTTTAGGTATGATGGTACGAAGAATGATGAGGCCTGTTCCTCATGTCCTACGACGCCAAAGCCGTTCCCCATGCTCCCAAACTGGCTCGCGTAGGTGGGCAGCGGCCCAGCGCTCCTCCCCCACGGCATAGACATGCCGTTATGATGACCATCCGCTTCTAGTGACCTCGAATGGTTCCGGGCGTGGCCTGAAGAGCCGTGGTGTGGTGCCGCTTGTCCAGATGTCGCGTTGGAGTTGACCAGGTGTGAGAAGGCGCCGGAGCGTTGAGGATTGGTCGAAGAAGCTTGGCCAGAGACAACGGAGGCGTACGAAGACCTCCGGAACATGGCGGAGCCCGCAGGATCAGCTGGAAGGTGGAGTTGGCTGCGGTGGCAGGTGTCCTGGGCCGTTGAATGCGGATGTCGGGTAGAGATATGGAAGTATCTAGATGGCGTAGTTGCGGGCAAGTAAAGCGACTGCGGAGGGCAGAATCAACGGCACCTGCTGCTCTGTGCCGCGGCTACAAGTCCAGGAATCTTGGGCATGGTTTGGTAAACACAGCTCGCGCAACACGTGTGGTGTATGGGCGACACAGACGGTGGGATGAGGTGCTCGAGTCGGTGGTCAACGGACCTGCGCAGCGGCAACAGATGCGGGGAGGTCGTCAACAATGACACCCTGCCAGCATACACAGCTAATATTTACTTGGTTCAGTGCAGAGAAGGCAGGATGTCAGTCTCAGAACAAGTAAGAAATCAGTCAAAGACACGAGCTCAGGCGTCGAATGCTCATCAGCCCTCGTGACCGTCACCATGTCCAACGGTCGCCGGTTATTCACGTCGTCAAGTGACAGCGAAAAGATATGTTTGAGATGCTGAACAGCGCAGACGCATGCCACGCGTACGAGGCATTCACGTCTACACTTGAGCCTATATTGCCTCTATCTAGGCTCTTATGCCGGAAAACATAAAGCGACCCAGCCCATTCAATGCAGGCCAGACTGCGTGACTTATCACTCACATCGCTATGGACCTTTTCCCTGTGCCCGAAACTCCTACTGCCCGTATCCGCAGCCTTTTGCCTTCACCAGACGCCGAACAGATGCTGCCAGTAAACCCATCTAAAACGACAAGTGCAGAACAAAATGATCCAAGTAAAAGCAAAATGCCCGTAACAGCTTCTGTTCCGAATGACCTAAGTAGGTAGAGAAAGTCGCGGATGTGTTCAGACATCCAGTAGCATGCACGTCATTGCTTGCATGTGATTGTGAACAGAGGACTGTGAATGGTCAGCATTTGCCAAGTAGCAGGACGTAATGACTCGGGTTGAGACAGCAGTAGCAACATCGTGTGCCTCGCGCTACGGTGCAAGGAAAGCTAAGACGATCAGGAATGGGGGACTGGGGGAAAAGACGAACATACCTATGCTGGAAATCAAGGTCTCACGACACGACCACGGCCGGAACAGGGGAAGAGGCCAAGATGTTGGCATTGAGCGGGACTGGTGTGCTGGAGTCGCCGCCGCTGTTGCTCTTCTCGCTGATGGCACTGCTCTCATCCTTCATCTTCGTGTCGCTAGACGCAGTGGTATCGCTCTTCACGTCGCCATTGAAGTCGACGGCAGGTCGCTTGGGAGCACGCCATGTCGGGACAGTCCAAGTGACGCCCGTGAAGCTCTTGATGGCGAAAGTCTTCTTTCCCCACTTCCGGCATGGCTTTCCAGTGCGATCGAGTGCGCGAAGGCCGGCGTTGATGGCGCCCTGGTTGGCCTTGGGACCAAGCTTCTGGATAGGAGCAGGAGCAGCGAAGGCGCCCTTGGCGAGAGGGTCGTTGATGAGGTCGCCGCTGTGGAATGGTCAGCTTCTGCAAATAAATGGCTCGAGACGTAGAGTGACGGTGTACGATGAGCAAAAGGATGAAGCTTGCAAAAACGCGTCGACCGATTCGGTTAATCGGAGACAGCGATAGTAGAATGCAGCATCGATATCGCATATTTCGCAAGTGCAATGGAATCAATACTTACAGTCGCGGCTTCTTCTTCGGGCCAGGTTTGCCTCGAGGCTTTGGCAGGCCGTCTGGTGTGAGGTTGGCAGCGCCCCTCTTCGAGCCCGGCTTTGGTCCAGGAACGCCCTTTCGCTTTACGCCAGTTGTAGGAGGCGCCAGAGAGCTCGAGGCGGTGGTCGAGTTGGGCAGCAATGGAGTGGCGTTCGACTCGGACGGGTTCTCGGAGGACGACGGCTCGTTCGCGGTGGCAGTCGGAGTCGAGGTCGACGTGGAGGAGGGCTTTCGCGATGTTGAGTCCTTCCGCGTCAGCTCAGGGCTCGCCGGAAACTTGCTGAGCTTGTCGGCAGACAGGGTCAATTTGACAATCAGGGACTTGGTCGGTCGGGCGGCCATCTTGGTGGTGACAGGCGCTGGGGTGGCAGCGGTGACGGACGACATGGTCAAAAGGTCGAGGTTGGACTTGTGGTTGATGATGGAAAGGAGGAGTGGTGATGAGAAGGGTGGGCTTCAGTCGGGGCGCTTGGTCAAAGGCCGTCACAGGCGCGAGCGGCGAGCACAGTGTGCGTGGCTGGACAGCAAGCTGCGGGCGTGAGTCGCGACAGGGCTGCTGGTGTGCGTGCCACGGAGTCTCGCGACGGCGATGGCGTGGGCGGAGGGGAGGTGGTGTGTGGGTGTGGAGGGCGAGCTTTGGTGCGAGGGAAAGGGAGGGAGCGTGGTGTCTTGCATGATGCGGCTGGCATGGAGAATACATCGGCCGCCATCGCTAAGAAAGTATTGGGGGACTCCAGAGAGCCATGGCCCAGCAGGCCAGGTGAAGCCAGGAGACGCTGGGTGCACGGGCCACCCGCGCTCTCCTCAACACCATTCGATTCTGGCGATTCTGGCGATGCTGCATCCGGCGGGCGCTGCATGCGAACTCCAGCCTTTTTGCACGGGCTGCCCGAATTCCCGTCGCCCTCAGCCTCTGCGCGCGCATGCCCGTTTGCGAGGGCTCGGCGTGCCTCCTGCCTGGGCGGCTTCTCTTGCGACACGACTGTGCCAGTCCCTCCGCCCCTCCGGCTTTAGCTGGTTCGGCCCTGCCCAGTCCAGTGAGGCTTATGTGGCAATCCCGCCCCGAATCGTCCCAGACGCGCTGCGAAAAGCAAGCATCAAAGCCCACCGCCATTGTTCCAGAGCCACGTCGGGCTTCACCCGCAACCCTCTTTGTTCGCCTTTGTTCGTCTTTCTTGGGGCAGACGTCGCTTTGTGCCCACGCAGGTACCGCAGCCGCTGCGTCGCGTTATCTCGTCGTCAGCCCACACGGTGCGGCCCTTGCAGCCTGCAATCACAGCGTGCCCTCGCCATCCGTCAGCTCCTCACTACCGTCTCGGAAGAGCCACGACTCGGCATCCGACGCTGCGAATGCGCTCATGTCGCCATGTCCGCTTGTACGGCGGAAGAGCGATTTCCAACCAACCCTCTTACTTCCGCGTGCATTATCAGTACTCGGATATTAATCTCCAGGCTTACTAGGGGTGCCTCGACGCCTTTCAGGAACTCATACAAACCGCGTCGTCTATCTCGGTGAGAAGCCATCATGGCCTGGCTGACGGGTTGAGTTCATCAACCGTGTGTCTTCGAAGCCGGCGTGATCCGTGCCCGCGTCAATTAGCAGCTTCTCCCAAATTCTCAAGGTGCATGCCAGTCGCACAAGCAGTGAAGCCATCCAAGCAGTAGCAAACATACCTTCTCATGTATTTGAATAACCCGGTCACCGCACGTCACGTCAAGCTTATGTCGTCCGTCTCATTCACTTTTCTAGGCATCAGCTCTTGGGCCTCACCTGGAACTTGCCAAATGACAAGAAAAGTTATCACTTACACCATCGAAGGAGGCCCCCCGTCGTGGCTGCGCTGTGGAGGGGACTAGTCGAGGTAGGTATCTGGGGGCGAGAGACGAAAGCAAGTTTTGTCCAATTTAGTCAAGGTGCACGCTATGTCTACCAAAGACTGCTTGACGAGGTTGGTTTCGTAAAAATTGGTACTTAATCGACAGGAAGAGTGGGCGTATATCTTACGTATTGGAAGTTGCAAAATAATATCACACACTCGGAGACGCACTCATACTTCCAATATCTAACACAGTGCTAGGCTGTAAGTCTGGGCACACGGATATAATAGTGCCTAGGTTTCACTCTTGCTCACCGAACACCACCGTCAGCAGTAGCTCAGCCATCAGGTAGCCAACCAGCCAAGACGTAGTCTGACTGTCGCTGCATTAGCCTTTACATTCCATCAAACTCCTGAAATATCTCCAAATTCGACGAGAACGCCCAAGATTTCTTATGGGTCTTGACTCGGACCTATCCAAATATCCAACACGCAGTGCATAACCCCAGGCGCATACGTCTTCACTTTCTCCACATGCTCCAACCTCACGCGCCCTCTGCCTTCCTCCCCCGAGATCCGATCAATCTCCCTCGTAACCTCCTCCGCCTTCTCCCTCATCTCACCCACCGCCATGTTCTCATGCAAATGCACCCAGCCCCCAAGTCCCGGATCCACAGCTCCAACCGCCGTCCTCCAGCTCCCCCGCGACGTCGGCAACAACCCGCAATTCACATGCCGTACCGGCGGCAGCCTGTCCCTCAACCGCTCTATCCTCCCACCCGCATGCTCATTCGACTCCTGAAAGACCAAGAACTCCGCTTCCGGAACCTCCTTTCCCCCCTCCTCTTCCTCACCTCCCACCGCCATCCTCTCCACACCCCACCGATTCATCCCGCACCCCCTCACCAGCCCCTCCACGCTCCACGGATTCAGCTCCCAGCACAGCACCCGCGCCACCCCGGCTCTGCGGTAGCTGAACGCAAAATACCCGATCCCGGCGTACAGATCCACGGCCGAGCAACTCCCCTCCTCCACGGCACCGCGGACAGACGGCAGCCGCAGCACCCGCGCCTTCTCGGCCACGTTGCCGCGCGAGAACATGGTGTACAGCGGGGCCCATGTCTGCGCGATGCCGTTCTGGCGCGCCGTGCACCAGAACGCGTCGCCGAAGTCCGCAGCGGACGGGGCGGTCTGGGTTGCGGGCGTCGGAGCGGGCCCGAAGGCGTTGTGCAGCGGGGTCAGGGCGACGGGGCTGCGGAGGATGTTGGCGGCGTCGTGGGTCGTCGCGGTCTGCAGCGGGATGGGCGCGTTGAGCGCGATGTGGGTTGTGTGGACCGAGGCGGCGAGGGAGGCGTAGAGCTGGGCAAGGCGGCGCGGGTGGGTTTGGAGGGCGGCGAGGAGGGCGAGCCAGGGTGGTGCGGCGAAGGCGTGGGCGGGGAGGAGGAGGAGGGGTGGGTAGACGGAGTAGGTGCCCGGGAAGGAGGAGAGGAGAGAGGGGGGCGGGAGAGCGAGAGAGGAGAGGAGGTCTTGGGGGAGTTCCTGGAGCCATTTTTCTATGGCTGCTATGAGCAGGTTGCGGTTGGTTGGTGCGGGATGGTCTTCTGGGGTTTCGGCATCAGATATGTTGATGGAGATGTCTTTGAGAGCGGTTCCGAGATTGAGGTCATGGAGAACGGCTGCTAAGATATTCTCTCTAGCAGTGCTATCATTTTTCTTAAAATTTATGTATTTCTCGGTTGAGATAGTAGTCGGTATAATGCATCGTCCACCGGATCTAGGACTGGCATCGTCATCGTCATCAATTGACCGGATTTTCGAAGCCCGATTGAGGTGGCCTTGCTGCTCCAATGCTGTTTTAACCAGCTTCACGTGCTTTTGAGGGACGACGAGGGATACAAGATGCTGAACCATGTCGTCGTTCGATGTTAAAGCATGCAGTCGAGCAGACGAGCTACCTAAGTAGTCAGGCTCCCTTGAACAAAAAGTGGCAGTCCACAAATCTGTGCAATAGTGAAAATTGCCTATACCTGAGGTGTACAATTTGCACGCTTGTGTGCACTTGCCTACCACTGCTTGATGCCCTCTACTATGTTGTCAAATAATGTGAATCGACGGTTTTGACCAGCCTGATAGCTCTCTGGGCCGCCTCAGACGGTATTGAACTTTGCACTTTTTGTTCCACGAAGCGTGGCAAGGTGGTCCGAGCTCATCGTGAAAATTGACATTCCTTCACACGAAAGGGCAACCGTCTTCTCGTATGAATTATACAGACCTCATTATTTCCATCGAAAGACTCATTACAGACGAGCACGATCACAGCTTAGCAATCCAACCAAACAGCTTCGGCGGCATGCCTGTTCGGAGTCAAAGTTCTGGTTCGGTCTCTGCCATCAAACTCATATTCAGACATTACAGAACTCCAACTTGATGGCTAGAATTAGAATATGAAGCAAACATTCACCAACGTTGCCAAAAGACCCGAAGAAGCTATTAGAGCTATGCAGAATGTATATTACAGTGCTTTTGTTCCCTATTAGTCGAAGTCGGATATCCCTCAGAGTCACGGCTACATTCCACCTGGCGGTTTTCTCATCCCACAACTTCAAGAAATTCCCCCGGGTATACTCATGCAGTGATCCATCGTTCCTATGCATCGCAAAGACGCCAAGAGCGCTAAACCCCACCACGCTATGCATAAAACAAGAAGAAAAGTCCCAGAACCCTTAGAATCCCGCACCACATTGATCCCCCCAAAAAGCCTTTAGTCCATGGGTGGTCGTTAGGATTAAGTTGATAGCCGATAAGCCTCGAGTTTCGGGACTTGTTCCCGATGATACTCTTTCATAGCCCTCTGCATCACCCCCTAATCACCCCACTCCTCCTCCACCACGACTCTCTATAGCGCCTCAATGTCCCAGGTAGGCCATTCAGAGCACGAGAAAAGGCGAGCCCTATGCATCTCCTCACGGCCTTTCTTTTTCAGCGCTTTCTTCAATGCCTTCTTGTCAAGCTCAAGATCATCATTGTCAGTTAATAGCCCTAAATTCTTCTCCTTAAGCTGAGAGAAAAGAAACGTATGTTAGTAAGTAGAAAGACAAACAGGAAGACCACTTACCACGTGTCGCTTCGGCTTCCCGTGGTATCGGTGGGTTAGGACAAGACGAATCTTAGAGGAAGGTTCCGCTCCATTCGGTAAGGCTTCAGATAAGTTCGAGCATGAAGGTAAATTATTTAGAGTCATGGACTGACTTGTGACCAAAGGTTCCGCTCCATTCGGTAAGGCCTCAGATAAGTTCGAACATGAAGGTGAGTTATTCAGAGTCATGGACTGCATTGCGGCCAAAAAGTCAAAGTCTTCTGAGGCAGTCGAAATTTCGCCAGAATTGTAACCTCCCGATATTGAAAGGCGTCCAGCTATAGTTTCGGGGGAATAACTAGGCCCATGAGAGCTCGACGAGCTGATCGCGCTGATGAGGATTCTGATTTAGCGTTGAAGAGGTCCCGTTCCGTTACACTTGGCGAACATACCAGATTCTGTCGTTGATATGTGTGGCTGGGTCCATGGCCTTTAGCAGCAATTCCAACAGAAGCGTCAATTGAGTTTTGGTGCGATAGGTTACCTTCAAAGGGGTATGCCATGGGTGGCGGGGGCAGAGGACGATCTCTGTCTCTCAACTTGTATCTCGCCTCGTGATACGAAGGAGTTACCTTCGGATGCATGAGTCCGTAGTCTGGCGGAGCAACATCTCGTTCAATTGAAGGAATGGGCTTATCATGCTCATGATCTACGGTCTTCGGAAGCCAGATGTATGCGTCTCTCGACAGTGAGATATTTGTGTCAGGCATACGAGGGAGCTGGTGGCGTCCCGCTTCAGCATGCGTCCGAACACGCTGTGAGTCAAGACGGGGATGTACTGGGTTAGGTGCAGCATATAAGAGGTCGCGATGTCCTACCGCGTTGGGACGTACTGGAAGTGGTTCGTCCTCTACCGGTTGCAGCTAATCATGGTCAATATGCAGAAATGAAAGAGACAGGGTTGTCGCATTGAATGCGTGGTAATGAGCACTTACGTTGAAAAGCCGCCCGTGAACATCTCTTCCTTGAAATGGTGCACTCTGCCGGGGTGAAATCAAGGATGAAGCCGTGGGTCTAAAAACAAATGAGTATTTCTCCGCAAGCGAACATTATGAGATCTCACCTGGTAGGAGCTAGTCGATACTCTCGCTTGGGTGTTTTGGCGCGTAAGTAACCGGTACGATGCTCGGGTAGACGTGGGTGGGCTAAGTGGGCGAGGACGAGTTGTTCCGGACGGTATGCAGGATCGGAACGACGATGGTCCTGATTGACGGCTGAAGCTGACAGGCTCAGGCCATTGCGCGAAGACGGGGGACGCACAACGTAGGCCTCTTCGCGAGCGCGGGCAGCGTTGCGAGTCTCGAAATGATGAGTAGCTGCAACATCGCGAGAATAAAGTACGAGGTCTTGGGATCTGGCTTCGCCTGAAATGATCTCAATGTCATCGTCTTCCTCATCGTCCTCAGACCTGCCGCCTTGAATTTTGAGCTGGCCACCATCGTCCTCTTCGTCGTCATCGTCGAGGATTATCACCTCACGGAAGGCTTCTTCCAATTGTTCTGGATCTTCCCCACACCATTTTTTCATAACGTTAAGGCAATCTTGCTCAACTACAATTCTGGCATCGTCCCGGTGCATGGACCTCAGGAGCTGGTCATAGTTGGTGTACTGGTGCCGAATGTGAGCGCCCACGGCAAGCTGCACACGGCGGGGTAAGCCTAAATCTCTGTCATTGCCAACCGTTTTTTCGTCCTAAAGAGCGTTAAAATCGTTACAATAGAATGACCGGGTAGTCGCCCGACGTACCTCGCCAAAAGCACGCCTGATGACCTCATTCATGTCATCGTCCGGAATGTTAGGGAATAGATCGAGCATAGCTGCCCCGATCTGATCCTTCGTTTCTTGGACGGTCAGATTACGGCCTTTGCCGATGCGTTCACGATGCGTATCCAGGCTGCGAACGATCCTGTGGGATTCATTGAGATCTCTGGGCCGATAGTAGGTTCCGTTAGGGTGCTGAACATAACCATGATAGTCGCAAGCCATGTCTACGACATTGGATGGAAAGTGGAATCCAATTCGGTGGACGTGATGAGCGACCTTTCCTGGGTCGCGATGGATAGCGCGAACGGGCTTCTCCTATTCATGTATCAGCAGGAAGGAACATGAAGTTGCGGGAGAGATACGGACCGTAACTAGATATGCTAGCAGGTTTTCCCGTCGGCATAGATCCTTACAGCGCTCCGTGAGGTCGGGGCTGCCAGCGGGAACATAAGTGTACCCTTCGGGAGGCTTGATATGGAATGTGTTCTAGATGTGACACATAAGCTCCTGTTCATCTGAATGGGAGGTAGAACATACCATCGCCTTCAGTGGCTTTTTCTTCGTCTTGACCATCTCAAACACCACTTTGTGAACTTTTTTCTTCTCTTCATCCTTCTTTCGCACTGCAATAGTACCTGCTGCGCGCGCTACTTCGGCTGCACCGGCCGGTGCTCGATGGTTCAATCTTGTCATGGCGCGCTTATCTCATTCCAGTGAGTGTGTTTCGAAGGTTCGGCGGAGGAGGACCTAAAGAAAATCTGAATGACTGTCGGTTAGTGCTTTGCCGCGCCCTCGAGCGTGTTTCGTTCGTCCACACTGCTCAGCCCCTGCTCGCAGGCCTTCGCCTTTTTCTCCACTGTTCCAAGTACTGCTTTTTCTAAAGTCACGCGCCGTCTCATCGGACGGCAAACACAGTCCCAGGTTTGCAACCACAGTGGGCAGCAGTTGTTGTCTGTCGCTAGCAGCTTGTTGCCTGTCGTCGATGTTGTCGCTGTCATCGACTAATAGTCAAGAGATCCACGGCTTCACCTTCGGGTGTCGAAGAGTGGTCCCAGGGCTCCAGGGTTGAAGCACGATGTTGACAGGACGAGTGAAGGAGGGCGGCACAAGGTTGTTGACAGGAAATAGGCGGTGCCAAGCTTTGCCGCTAGCCCCGGCAAATTCCGCACCCTCAGCCCTACGGAGTACCTAGGTACAAACGTTGAGCTCTCCGATCTGTGCGTCTTGACCGGCTCTCTGTGACTTTGCTCATATGTGCTCCTGTGCCCGATCTTATTCGAGTCAGCACTCCAGCTATATCAATTCGCCGTCTTCGTCCTTAGCATGTCCTCGGAAATCGTACATGCCTATCGGCACCTCTACCGACACGGCCTCCGCTCTGTCCAGTTCTCATCGCCTGCTCGATATACGCTCCGTGATCGTCTCCGAGTCGCCTTTCGAACGGGCGATCCGCTCGAGTTTAGCCAGCCCAAAATCGACAACACGATCGAGTTCCTCAAGGGCGCTACCCGGGAGAGAGGTCTGGAACATCGCCTCCTCAAAAACTTTCTTCATGTCTGGTTCCACCAAGGAAGACCAAGGCCGCCCAGGAACAAAAGGTAAATTTGCATGATAATGGAGCACACGGGCTACATATTGATTCTTCCTCAGTGATGCCGACCAGAATTGGACGAGATACACAGCCTATGACCCGTGGAACCACAACATCCGAATGCTGAACGAGAGTATGGGAATGTGTCTGCCAATGTCCCAGCCACCGCTACTTGACTACTGAATAGCCGAACCTGTTCCATCTAAGCGGTTCGATCGTGGATCCTTACAGCAGCCGACATGGGCAAACAAGTGGGTAGATGGATATTGAGGGAAACGGCGTGGGAAAAGAAGGCTTGAGTTGAAGCAAGATCTTCACTCCAGCGATCTCACCGGCATAGGCTTGCCCGTGAGGCTTCACATGAAGTCGTCTTCGAAGTCCGCATCTCGGTCTTGGTTGCTCGAGGATGCGACCGCGTCTTCAGAAAGCAGATCGTCGTAGGCATGATCCCTCTGCCAGGCCTTCTCCTTCCGCTCCTTGGCTACTCTAGCCTCCTCCTTTTGCTGTTGTGAAACAGAAATCAGCATTGAGCCAAATAGCTGGGTCTAGTGTTCAGAGTTCCTTACCCTGGCAAGCTGAGTAGCTTTGTCGCGGCGCCTCAACTCCTTCTGTCGCGTTTCCTTCTCTTGTCGAAGGTCGGGGAACTTCTCGATCTTTGTCTTGTTGAGACGATTCACGATAGCGTTTTCTCGTTGAGCAACGTGGATCTTCTTGACCTGCCTCAGAGTTAGGCCATTGCACAATGCTCTCCAAGACCTAGCTGGCCCACCTTGCGCTGGTCCTTGAAGCTCACTTGGCCAACTGCCATACTGCCATCTTTCTTGAGATTGGACCATGGAGTGTAGATAACAGTGATGTTATCCTTCTTGTTGCCTTGCCGAGTGTTAGTGCATTTCGCTGAGGAAGGACTCAGATAGTTAGACCTTCAATGGAATTTGCCTTCGTCAGCTGTGCACAGTCTGTGAGAAGATCTGACGGTATCGAATCCCATGAGTCTCCCTCATTCATTCGAACGTATACGTGAGCGCTGGAAAGATTGTCGACATGGAACTGGGCACTGTTATTCAGAGCTCGGAGTAGTATGACAACATTTTAGTACCCTTTATAGGACGATTAGAAATCTTCCCAGAAGCGATTATGGGTTCCCAGACACTTACCAGACATCCTCATCTAGTCCGTATTTGATCAATTCTTCGTCTAATTTGAGTGAGTAGATCGCTCGAACAATTTGATGGCTATTCGTCTCACTTTCAACCTTATCCTTGCCAACGTAAATGAAGGCAGCTGGAGACACCGTGTTGCTCGTGAAGTAGTAAACCATACCTGCCCTATTCCTTTATATAGCAGCAGTTCTGAGACGATGTCGTGGTTGAGGTTGTGGAGCTCGACACGCGGGGCATGGAAAAGGTGGCACACTAATTCTAGAACAAGCTGTCTGGTGTGTACACCTGTCTACCACTGCTTGGGTTGCTTCAATGTATTTTCGGAATCTAAAGAGGATAGAAGCTCTTCACCTTGGGCTATGTGGAAACTTGTTGAAGTACTTCATGCAGTAGCAGACAGGTGCCCTTATAAGACAGAGTGCTTGACGAATGTGCCACTTTTTTCATGCCAAGCGTGCTCGAGGGCGGGGCGCAGTTGCTCAAATGGCCACGATTTTCTACCAATGACGTCTTTGTGCAAATCTTTTTCCCTTCTTTTAGCACTGGGAAATGCGACACACCCCAACGAGAAGAGGCATGTTAAACTCTAGTCATCACTGAACATTGGCGCACCAGCTTTTGATAGTCTGAAGTGGAAAGGACGCGATTTTTAGCTATCCCACACCACTATCCACTTCACCAAATCAGTGCCCCAAAGCCCAACTGACGAGCGTTTCATCATGGCCATGCCAGTATATCCATCACCGTTTCAAGTAGCACCGATAGCAGAATCGCCAGGGCCACGTCCTGGAACTCGTGCCTACGATCATGAACGCGCGATAGCTTCGTTTCCGGTAGATGCGCAAGCTACGTTCTACGAACTGATCACTTCAACTTCCAAGCCAGGTCGCCGGCGGCGCTCTGCTGAAGAAGTCAAGAAGGGTATTCTCTAGTTCACGAATCCATCTCGAGCATGTCCGACTGCAAAAGACCAGAGCGACCGTCACTGGTGGAAGCATACGGTACTTCATGTCTCATCCGGTGTATAATTAGCCCACTAACTCCACTATTTCAATAGTTTCGATATTGCCCTATTGAGCAACGCCTCTTTGCATTGCCCACGCGGAAGCACACACGCGAACGCAGAGTCATTGTCGAGGAAGACTTGTTTAAGACGATCGTCTATGAACACGATATTCATGGGTCGAGAGGGCACCAGAACACTGCTACTGCCCTTATGGAACGATACTATGGGCCTACGCGACAAGAGATTCTTGCTCTACTTAAGCAATGTCAAACGTGCGGGAAGGGACGAGAAGCGGTGCCTGATTTGCCTAACGTGTTCATGCCTGGATTATCTACTTCCTTACAGCAGATGTCCCATGGCGCCTTGCCACTCAAAGGTAATTTTCATCCTTCTAGTCTCCAGACAGCTTGATACTCAAGAGCTTATAGGAATCCCTGGGTTTCCTTCTTTTGCTGAGAAACGGATTTGGCAACTTAACCATATGGCGGCAGCTTTCCGATATTTCAATCGCCGCAACTATATCGAAGGCATATCAGGTCATATCAGTGTTCGTGATCCTGAGTACACAAACGCTTTCTGGATTAATCCCCTTGGGATTCACTTTGGCCTTCTGAAAGCATGTGACATGATTTTGCTCGACATGGATACTGGTATGGTGCTAGGTGGTAATAGAGTGAGTGCCAAAAATTTACACTGCTGTTGAGCTCAACGTCTAATCGGTCAACGTCTAGTCACGTCCTGCAAGCGCCGTAGGATTCCAGATCCACAAGTCCATCCATCTCGCGAGAGGAGATGTCAATGCTATATGCCTCGCTCACACCATTAATGGAAGCGCGTACTCCGCTTTAGGAAAGCCATTGGAGATGATTACGCAAGACGCATGCAACTTCTACAAGGCTCATAGCGTGTACACGAATTATGGAGGCGTCGTGCTGGGTGAGGAAGAAAGCCGTAACATCGCATCAGCTCTTGGACGGAACAAAGCTTGTCTGCTCGTGAACCATGGATTGCTCACTACTGGCGGGACTGTGGACGAAGCAGCGTACCTTTTCGGACTCATGGAGCGATGTTGTCAAGCGCAGCTTCTGGCCGATGCTGCTACTGCTGCTGGTAAGCCTAAGCATATCATCGGCGAACACGAGGCTGCATATAATTTCAAATTGACCAGTGATCCGGTAAGGACTTCCTAACCTTTGGAATGGCGGAGCCTCACATCTGTTTTGATAGGAGAGACTGTACGCAGATTTCCAGCCCGACTACGACTACGAAGAAGCCATGAGCCATGGTGACTTCAAGCAATTCGACACGGCAATGTTCCTCGATTGAATGCCGAAGCCAAACATCTTGCCTCACAAGACATCCATGGAAGACTGGATTGTAATAAAATACATGTAATATAAGAGCTAGCAGACTGGATTCAACGCCTGTCTAGGCCAGGCTCATCCTCCGTGGCATCATCCGCCAAACCGAAAGCATCCTTCTGTTTTGCATGCTTCGCGTATCGATCATGCCCCTTAGCTCTTGGGTCCATTCCCGCGTCGTCCAGGTTCTTCTTCTCGACTGATGAAGGAAGCTGGTCACCAGTTCCGGTGACCACCTCCCCAGTCTGGCCTTGGTCTCGTGGACCACGGGGAATATCTGTTGCGTTGTCGACGGCAGAGGCAGGGTTTGCATGGCTGAACTCAACGCCCGGGTCCTGCTGGTCTGGACGAGGGACCGAAGCGATAGTGCGTTGGACACCGGCGTCGTTGGGAATCGTGGTGCCATCAACAGCCATGTCGCTCAGAGAGCCGCCTTGGTGTGGGTCTGTCGGGGCCATTGTGTTTTGGCTGATGTATTGGGATCAACGAGATTTGGTCGTGGTAAGGTGATGACTATGAGTTTGAGGGCTCTAAAGGAGGGATTTGGTACAGGACACAATACTGAGAGGTCCTTAGACAGGAAACCTTTTTGTATGACCACAGCTACGCAACTGACCCAGTTTTGCGTCATGAATACGACATGTTCCGCTAGATCGGTATTCATCAACATCCGCCCGAGTAGACTAGTTATACTTCGTACTTTCAAATAATGATAATGCTTTTTAAACTACACAACTAATGACTTCAACCAAGCATTTTGGGACGGCGACAAGGTTTAGGGGTAGTCGATAGAAACGAAAAGCGATGAAGAGCCCCGAAATGTGCTCGCTGGGGGCCCTGATGGGAAGATCTGAACTCTATATAGTGCGGCCACCACTACTTCAGACTTGTTTGATATCCTGGTGCCCTTGATCAAAGACTGTTTCTTGAAAGTGATCAACTTGAACAGTCATTACCTCATGAAGCCACAGTAGTGGTCGGAGGATTCACTTTCATGCCAGTCCCGACCGACTGCCGAACCGAGTGCCCAACATCATCATTTTTTATCACCCACGATGGCTCTGCTTCCACCTCATTGCTGTCCTGCCTACAACGAGTCCCCCTTGGCTCAATCCGACTTTTCTACGGTAGTCGCATCGAATGGGAGCTGTTGCTCTAGCCACGTCGTCTGCTTACCTTTGTCACGAAACGAATAGCACGCCCTTCTTTATCGACCTCACCACAGAGCGAGCAATGCTGCAACCATGAGCTGCTATCCGCCGTACCGTGAATGCAAGACCGCTATACCTTGCGCAACTCCGCGCTCATCTCCCTACCTCTTATGCCACGGCAGTCCCTAGACACCTCCGTTCTTCCCAACATACTCGAATCTCTCTGAAGTGTTAGAAGTTTTAGCCAGCATGGCATGGATCAAGTCGCCGCCAACTCTTCGCCGAGTCCCTCGTGTCCTCCATCGAAACCTGCCTCCTATCAACTTCATCACTATACACTACATATAGTAAATTGCTACGCTTCCTGCGACCTGGCTTGACTGACTTCTTGTGCCCCACAGCTTTATTGGAACATGCCTCCTGTCTGCCCTTATATTCTGGGGCGCTTCAACGCCTTCGAAGAGCGTGAGATTCATCGACGCGCTGTTCCTGTGTGTTAGTGCTATGACCTTAGCGTATGTCCACCTAACTTTCTCTTCCATATCTAAACTCATCCTGCACTTGCTGACAGTCTCCAGGGGCTTGAATACGGTTAACCTCTCTACATTGAACACCTTCCAGCAAATCGAGCTGTTCTTCCTGATAATGCTTGGTTCTGCGATATTCGTATCAGCATTCGTAGTTCATGTTAGGAAGAGAGCGTTCGAACACAAGTTTGCAGCGGTAGTCGAAAAGGACCGGCAGAGACGTGAAAGGGCAAAGAGCTCAGGTCATAGCATGTCAAGATCACTGGTCCGGCGGTTATCGATGAGCTTCTCACGATCTGACAACAGACTTGGTGTTCCGGGGAAGAGCATACGGGCTTCGGAAAATCATGATTCGATCACACAAGAGAAGGCCCCAGGTGCATTGGATAATTCTAGTACGCTGGATATGGGCTCAAACCTTCAGGCTGAAAAAGATGGGCTGAGCCCCCAAGCGCAGGATCAATCTTCAGCAACGCAGAATGGTTTGACTCGGCGCTCCTCAGCCGTTCAAACCCTGCCCGGATCAGTTCAATCAGCAGCGGAGACCTTCAGAATGCCTACGACCGCGAGTGATTCCGGCTCGCCTCTAGACCATAACAGCAGTTCTAACCCCACTGAAGCATTTCGGAGGCAGTCTAGAGTGAATTCGCCCTCCACTTTTGAAGATGCCATTACGGATGATGCCTCTCCTGACCATATTTCTTTTGGGCCAGATACCCTTTTTAGAACGTTTCCTGCGGACTCAGGTACATTACGGCATCACCGCATCTTGTCCATGCAGGGAGTGGGTGCCCATTCGGACGCTAGCATCAAACTAAGAACGAATTCTCAAACAAACGTGCACCCAGATGTTGTTCCAGAGTCATTTGGAATTAGGGCAAGAAGATATATCCCATTTACATCTTCTGGCCGTCTATCGCGCAACTCCCAATTCCATGGACTTAGCGAAGCACAGAGAGAACACCTAGGCGGCTGCGAATATCGAGCAATCCAACTTCTGTCCTGGGTGGTGCCTCTGTACTTCATCTTATTCCAGCTCCTTGGTTGCTTGGGTATTGGTGCCTATGTCGCCAACAACAAAGCTAGCGTGACCGAAAGGAACGGACTGAATCCGTGGTGGGTGGGAAGTTTTAATGCAGTGTCCGCTTTCAACAATTCGGGGATGAGCTTGCTTGATGCAAATATGGTCGCCTTCCAAACATCCATCTACATGCTTATCACGATGGGTCTTCTCATTCTAGCAGGCAATACCTGCTACCCAATTTTTCTCAGATTGATCGTATGGGTATTTTACAAACTGGTCCCGAACGGTGAGAGCTGGAGCGAGACCCGCAAAACACTGAAGTTTTTGTTGGATCATCCAAGAAGATGCTACACGAATCTTTTTCCTGCGCAACACACTTGGTGGTTGCTCGTCTCCGTCGTCGCGTTGAATGGGATCGATTGGCTCGCTTTTGAAGTTTTGAATGTGAGCCACCCCTAGGTGTTGTAACGAAGCCGCACATAAGTCATGAGAACGTCTTAATTAGCGCGGTTTTACGGCAAAGAAGATCCTCGGAACTAACAGCAACGATTTATAGATTGGCAACGACGCTATTACCTCGCTCCCGGCCGGAATGGAGGTCATCGATGGACTCTTCCAAGCCCTCGCAGTCCGTAGCGGTGGCTTCTACGTGGTGCCTATTCCGAACGTCCGCATCAGTTTGCAAGTTCTTTACGTTGTGGCAAGTTTTTCCTGTGTGAAAAAGTTGGCACCACTAATGAATGTAGATGATGTACATAAGCGTGTACCCAGTTGTAATTACAATGCGAAACTCTAATGGTGAGTCTCTCATCTTTCTCCAAGCATGTGGATGACCATGTACTAAATCTAGCTTTAGTATATGAAGAGCGCAGCCTGGGTATTTACTCCGACGATCCTGGATATGACGCTGTCATCGCGTCCTCATCCTTCTTCAGCAAACTTCGCCGCACCATTACCGGAAAGCGTTGGGAGCAAAGAACCTCATATTTCGTGCGACAGCAGCTCCGCGCCCAGCTCGCGCACGACGCGTGGTGGATCGTACTCGCCATCTTCCTGATCATGATCATCGAGGGCTCTCAGTTCGAACGCAATCCGGCCATATTCAGCGTCTTCAATGTCATTTTTGAAGTTGTCTCGGGCTACGGCTGCGTGGGTATTTCTGTCGGCTTGCCGAATGAGGCGTATAGTTTCTGTGGTAGCTGGCATACACTCAGCAAACTCATCCTTTGTGCTGTCATGCTTAGAGGGAGACACAGGGGATTGCCCGTCGCGATTGATAAGGCAGTTCTTTTGCCTGGAGAAGGACTCCATCAGGCGGAGGAGGAGGATGCCCAGATACGGATGGAGAGGACAATTAGCCGGGGAACAGCTGTTTGAGCTGTCACCGAGCCTACTGTGTCTCTTTGGAAAATTCTTTGCATAACCTTCGGGAATTATACGGTGTTGAACGGCACGTTGTCTCTATATTAGTAGATCGTTCGCTACCAATTTTGTATGACATGAAGCTGTTATTTGAGTCTTTTTGCATGATGCGTGACTGTTCAGTTTTTCTGGTAGCTTCAGAGAAGTTTGAGATGGTCGGGGCTGCTTGGCTGGTTTCTGGTTGTTGTTTTGATGGGAGATACGGGTTTGATGTTGGAGATGTTGGAGGTGTTGGACCAACACGCAATCAGTGCTTCTATTGGTTTTGATTGATTGTGTACATTAGCATCATGCGTGTATCAACCTACGTCCTTGGCTCCCCGAAGCTTTCACATGTTCTTTCTTTTCACCAAAGACGGATAATATGCTGCTAGGTAGAAGAAACTCTGCCGAGTCCTGGAACCGGCTTTCGATTCTGGAACTGTGGCGGTGCGGCCGAGTCGGCACAAGCCACGGCCCAAGCACCACCAGTAAGGTCGCTGCTTCTGACGTAGGCGCGCGGGATGTGATGTTGGTGTTGGACGCCTGTTGTTGGGCACGATGCGGTCTTGGCTGGACTCCTCCAGCAGAAAGCCCCTCTGCTCTCACATTATCTCCTTCAAAGTTCCATCACCATTTAAGCCGTACCGCCTCCCGACGAATCTCGAAATCCGTGTCCTGCTCGATCGCTGAAGCCTCACGCAAGTGCTACACCAAGCCCCTCGTATACCCCTCCACCGCATCGCCGTCATGGCCGGCCACCACGACCCCCGTCTGCTCTATTCGATAGGGGGCATTCGAGCCTACCATATCCAGGACGGAGAAGAGGCGCCCCTCACTCCCTCTGGTGCCCAAACCCTCTCTCTCCTCATGGTCCCTACGAGCTCTCCCTTCGCCGACCTGAGCAATACTCGAGGCCAGAACGAAGCGCCTGAAGAAGATTTCTATCTACACCTCAATTTGCCCCCCGAGCTCGATCTTCCCCTCCCTGCGACGACCCAAATATACCATCAGCCACCAAGAAGCTATCTGATCCCCCGATGGGATCTTGGCCCAGACAGCGGCGCCTTCACGCGTATCGAATTCCCTTCTCTCGGAAAGAGCTCCAATCACGTCACGCAAGAAGACGTGGATACATTCGAGACCATACTCGCACAGTGTACCGCTTTTTTGGAACGTGCCACTGCTCCGCAATCAGAGAAGAGCGCCAAACCATACAATCCTGCAGATTTCGCGCCAGGAGAAGGATATGTGGGCACTGGTGAACATCTACACGGTCAGATCGTCCTTGTTGATGAGGACAACGGTAGCGTTGTTGGAGAGTTGGCGGAAGGTGCCAACGTTGTGGAATCTGCGTCACTCAAACCAGGATCAAAGAGTAGGCTACCTTCGTAGCAGGTCCTATATGGTTCTCGCTAATACATCACCAGACCCAGTGGAGATTCAAGTGTCTGAAGACGGCCAACGGATTGACGTTCGCCCAATTTCTGAAGACTACTTGAAAATGGCCCGACATCCCGCATACAAAGACTCATCGCTCGTGCAGAACGCTGCTGCGGCGTCCCGGCTCATTGTCACTGGATCTAGCTATGTCAGCAACATGCTTGTCTCAGGCGCCGAGACCTTTACTCAAAAGACGAAGCCTGCGTCCAAGCCCATGACCTTCAAGCCCACAACTCACCAGCATGTTCGCAAGATCAACACATTCACAACTAGCGCTGCAGGTATCTCGGCCAAGACTGTTGGGCAGGCAACAAAGTATGCGCAGAACATTGGTGCATCCCTAACCGGGCGAAAAGGGAAGAATAGTAAGGGCGTGCCAGAGGACTACAAGCCTGGCCTTTTGAACAAATCGATGATTGCTTTCTCCACTATTGCGGACGGCATCGCACACTCTGGGAAGAGTCTTCTCACAACTACAGGAGCCGCTGCGACTACGGTGGTTGGGCACAAGTACGGACCTGACGCTGGATCGATCGCTGCAGATCTTGCCGGCGGTGTCAAGAATGTCGGTCTAGTCTACATTGATGTTACTGGTGTCTCGCGCCGTGCGGTCATCAAGTCTGTCGCAAAAGGTATGGTAGTAGGTAAGGTCAAGGGTGGAGGCGAGATAGTTGTTGGCGGTGGAGATGGAGGAGTGTTCAACCCCGACTCTCTCAAACAAGGCGGCGGCGTCACGAACGAAAATCTTGGACAGGGTCAGATCGGTGGACCTCCTGGGATTGTCGGGTTTGGGAATGCTGTGCCATCAAGTTATCCTTCTGGCGCCGGGCCGTACTCTTCTGGCCTTGGTGAGTCTATAGAAGGGACATATGCTACTGAGAAGAAGTATTGAGTGGTGAATACAGCCGGAGGGTACGGTTGGGTCACGGAGGGTCACGAGAAGATGATGGCGTCATGGGCTGGTATGCAATAGGCTTTGGTTTGGCATTTTGTTTGGTAAAGTGTCGCAAACGCGACTTTTCAGTCACCTCGTGAGCAAAGGGTGACTCACAGGCCCGTTTTCCTGCGCCTGATGAACCTCACTTTATGACGTCCCCCGCACACCTTAAATTCTTTTCATCAACTCTCCACCCACAACACGATCCATCAAACACACCCAAAGACTTGCAGCAGCCTAGCTCTGCCGCACGCCCTACCCTCCTCTCGCTTCGGCTCCACTCGCCATCGAAACCTCACCTCCAAAACCATGCTCAAGCTCAAGAACATCGTCAAATGCATCGCGACGGCCTTCAAGGCTGTACCTGAGCATCAACCGCCTCGCCTCGAGACCGTCGAACAGGCTATCAAAGCATCCGCGATAGCCAAAACGGCTAAGGCTCAAGCAAAGGCAGCGGCTAAGGCCCAGGAAGACGCCGCCTATGAAGGTACGTGTAGCTCACTCCATCTGCCTGCTGTGTATTAATTGATGTAGACTGGCTGGATCAGATAGCACGCATCGACCCCAAGAATAGCTCTCATCAACGATACGGACCCCCGTGGTGATATATTGGTGGAGGCTCTCTTTGTCATTCGGGAACGAGGCTCTCTTTCATCATGGCGTTCCAAGTGGGATACCCGAAATCTGGCTTCTTTGTGTTAGCGGGTTCTGGGCGAGCACGAGCATAACTAGGTAGCTTGCTGCTTAAGGTTTATACATATGGGGCCTACTTCAATTGGCGGATCGGCATGCGGGGTAGGGCTCTAGCTTAAGGGTAGAACCGAATGGCGATCCCACGACTTCAAACATTGCATCTCGTATCCGCGACGTATCGGTCCTCTAATCACGTAAATTCCCATGGATCTAGATGCTACTTCTCGCCTCCGCGGCGGCCTCTTGGTCCTGCAAGTCTGAGACAAAAAAGCACACACTGGCAATGCTATATCTCACCGTCGCAACTCGCCAGCAAACCTTTTCTCAAATAGGAACTCCAACCCAGTTTCAGCTTTCCAGTAAAAGCTACCAATCAACTCCCACATGTGCGCCTCTTTTATTCTAGAAAATGCCTCATGTCAGGGTTCTTCCAAGCCCTTTAACGCAAACGCACAAAAAACCGCCCTCCTTCCTATTGTCGACATAGCGCTTCTATCTAGGTGAATATGCACCTCACTGACACGGCACCACGCGCCACAACCCCCCTCCCTCGTGGCAGCCCTACCACGCCTCTAATGCACCCCCCCAAATCTCACCTCTTCATCCTGCATCCTGCATCCTGTCATCGAAAAAGATCTCACGCACCCCGTGCATCGCACCTAGCAGCGCCTCCCAAACAAACCCCTCTCCACACAGCACACCACACCGATCGCCCACGCCGACGCTCCTTTACCGTGCAGTTAATCCTGCCACCTGCCTTACCCTCGAGCCCCCGAGCCGCCCTCCTCCTATTCCGTTCCCGCGCCTCATCCCGCGCCGCCCGTCTATCCCCCCACACTCCCGACCCGCGTTGTCGCAAACCGCGTGGGGCCACCGACGTTAAACGCAACAGGGCAGGTGACGATCTTGCGTCCCCCCAAGATCCCGCCACGCTACGCGACGTCGTACGCGCAGCACCTGAGAGGCGACAGATGGGCAAGTAACCCGGTGCTGCGGGCCGTGGTGGCGCCCAGGACCCGCGCGCTCGGGAGAGGTGTGTGGTACAAGTCGGTAGGGGTGTACAATGACGGGTGCGAGGGGGCGTTGGGTGCGGTGCCAAGCCTGGCGAACGTCGGTCGTTGTGGTGTGAGAGGGGCGGGGTATGGCGGAATCTGTAAACTGTCCTATTCTTTTTTTTTTTTAAAGGTTTTTTTGTCGACACCAAGTGTAGTTGTGTCTCATTCTCGCGTTCTAGCTGCGATTTTTTACTTTTTCACGCTTTTTTCTCTAGTTTCTTTGTAGTTGATCTGGCCCTCTGGTCTGTCGAAAGTTTTGTTGGGCAGCAGAGAGTAGTGGCGGATAATGTCGTTCCAGCACATCCCCATCCTCCCGCTCAGCGCGGCACGCGACGAGGCGACGAAGTCGCGGTTCCTGGCTGATCTGCGGGACGCGTTGCTGAATGTCGGGTTCCTGTATCTGTCTGAGACGGGGCTGCCAGATGGGCTGGTGGCGGATGTGGTGCGTGAGTGTCGGGATTTCTTTGAGACGCTGCCGGTGGAGGAGAAGGAGGCGATTGAGATGAAGAATGAGAAGAGCTTTTTGGGGTGGAGCCGGGTAAGTGGTTGGTTTCTCTGTTTCTGTTTTGTTTCCTTTCGCGATGCTCTGAGCATTTATTTGTGTTGTTGGGAGATGGAGGTACGGCGGGTGGCATTTTCATCACGTGTGACAACGGGCGAGAAAGAGGATATGACTGTAGATGATACAGTTATTTGTACAAATCTAGTATGCTGTCGTTCTATCATAAAAGTCGTTAGAGCTCGTCACTATGTACTGGTATCCTCCCCATCTCCCTCCACCGCATTAATCTAATACTTTCTTCCATCATATATCATCGCTTTTTCTTTTAATGCAATGCAATGCCTTTGTTTTGTCTATTCTTCTAACCAACTCAAAATTAGGTCGACAACGAAACTACAGCCCACAACCCAGACCACCGTGAACAACTCGACCTCTCGACTCCCCAGCCTATCCCCTCGCCGACCGCGCCACTCTACCACAACCTCCTCGCGCCCAACCAATGGCCCTCGCACACGCATCTCCCAGGCTTCCGCCCCGTGTTTGAAGACTACATGCGCCGAATGGCTTCCATCAGCACCTTCTTCACGTCGCTGATCGCCGAAGCCATCGGCCTGCCAGCGACATCCTTCGACCGCTTCTTCGACGCAGACCAGCAGCACAAGCTCAAGATCGTAAAGTACCCCGAAGTCGCCATCCCGCCGCTCGGCCCAGCGGCAACCGCTGAAGAGAAGCGGGGCGAGGACATTGCGCGCCAGGGCGTCGGACCGCACAAAGACTCCATGCTGACGAGCTACCTGCTGCAAGCCTCGCCGCAGGCAGGACTGCAGGCGCAGAATGCGCGCGGCGAGTGGGTCGACTGTCCGCCGATAGACGGGACGCTGGTGGTCGCAATTGGGCAGGGTATGGAGGCGCTGACAGACGGCGTGTGCGCGAGCACGACGCACCGGGTGCTATCGCCTCGCGAGGGCGAGGGGCCGAGATACAGTGTTCCATTCTTCCAGGGCGTGAGCTATGACGCGCAGTTTGAGGCGATGGATGTACCGGAGGCGGTGCTGAGGCTGAGAGATGAGGCGCGGAAGGGGAGGAAGGACGACGTCGAGTTCACATTTGTGAAGGGGCGGTGGGGCCATCTTGGAGAGGCGACGTTGATGAATAGGATCAAGAGCCATCCTGATGTTGGCGAGAGATGGGTAGGTGTCGATCTATGCTGCGCTCGGATGAGCAATGGTGCGATTGTTGCTGACCATGAGACAGTACCCAGAACAGCTGGCCCAGATCCGCGCTCAGCAGGCTCGTGAAGCTCAGGCTAAATCAAAAGCTGCTTAGGTGGCTTGCCGTTGCATGAAGCTTGCGACAATCCCGCCGATTCGAGTCCCGATAGTTTGGGTCGGGTAGATTTGGGATATCACATGTTCGAAGAGTTCTTAAGTTGACTTCAACTCTGGCGGTGTGCTGTTGGTGGTCTCGTCAACACGCAATGTTATGGTGATATCATAAACGTCCTCATTTGGCAAGTCAGCCGAGCGATCAGACTGGCCTTCGGGCCGGGGACTTTTCGGTGCTTCATCAAGCACAGTCTGTGATAGACAAGTACTTGGCCTGTACCGGCTTCTGATAAACGCTAGTCGTATTCTCGTCGTTCGGTCAAATCCAAATGGATGATGATAAGCCCGCTTTTCCGGAAGTAGTCGTCTAGCAATAGTTCTGACCAAATGGAATCCAAATGTAGTCAGATGTCTGGTGCGTGCTCAATGTTGTTCGACTTTCATGTTTGGACCCATGTGATACATGATCTGCCCTTGTTCGCCCATCATAGGCTGAGGCATCATCTGCTGCATCTCTCCGGGATGGCTCGCGTTTGGAATGTACTGTTGGTGCCCTGGGTGGCTTGGATACGGGGGGTATTGGGATTGTTGTGGTTGCTGAGCCATCTGTACGTTCATGTGCCGCCGGTATTCCTCTGGATGTGGGGAGTGATTTGACGTCGGAGTCCCATAACCCGGCATTGGCTGCATTGGCTGCTGGGCCATTGGCGCGTTTTCCATCGGGTACATTGGCCGTCCGGTCGTATCCATTACGTACGAGTACGGCATGTGGGCAGATTCGACGGAGTGGAGTGAGCTGTCGGGCACACCAGGAACGGCGCCAGGATGCTGGTGCTGATGGGAATGCGGATGATCGTTCCATCGGACGGCGTCTGAAGATCCTGGGACTTCTGCGAGGTTCCCTCCCGCTTCTAGAGATGAGGAAACAGAAGGAGGATAGGAGGAATGCTGCGCCTGCCACTGGTCGGCTTGTGAAACTGGCGGCTGGTTGGACACAGAATGCACGCTTCTGGCTGTCGATGTTGACGAGGGGCGGGGTTGGCTAAGCATTTGGATCCTGTCGGTTGGAGATGGGGCGTTTGCAGAGAGCATGTTGTTTTCTGCACTGCCCATCAGGTTGCCTAAAATAAGAGATCCAGTCAGCACAAATTCAACGCCACTTCTTGCAACTGAAATAGAGCTACCGCTTGAACTTGAGGAAAAACAAACTGGGGTGAACATGAGGGGGAACGCTGGAAAGGGGGGTCTGTGGTTCGCGGAAGCCGGGCCGTTGGTGCAAAAAGCAAGCACCACAGCCACAGGTGTTGAAATGGGGAATGGTGCGGACTCAGTGGGGATTAGATCGGCACTCATAACAACGCACCTCCAGAGGTATCTGCACATCCCAACGAAGCGAGGGCGTGGCTCAGCCGCGTCCGCAGCACCGCGTTCTCGTTCTCCAGCTCCTCGTTGCGCCGCATGATCTCGGTGAGCCTCGACGTGCTGGGGGCGTCCTCCTGGGACGAGAGCTCGGCAATCCGGCGCTCGAGGGATTCGATGTGGTCCTTGGTCCGCTGGCGGATGGCGCGCTGGGCCTCGCGGTCGTTGGCGCGCTTGCGCTCCAGCTGGGCGGCGGTGAGGGTGGTGACGCTGCGGGTGCCTGCCCTCGAGGGCCGACGCTTCGCCCCGGCCATGCTCGAGGACTTCCTGCTGTCGGAGCCGGACGAGTAGCCCTCGTGAGAGGGCGACTTCTTCATGCTGGCCATGTGCGGCGAGGCCATGTAACCGTTCGTACTCATCGGGCTCAAGGGATAGTGGCGGTAGTCGATGGGGATGGAGCCGAGATGTCTGAGGGAAGTCATGGAGGGTCCGCGAGAGGGCGGTGACGGGCAGCCAGCAAGATAAGTCAGCGTGGGCGTGCGAGCGGGCAGCAGCAACAACAGTGCGCGCTGAAATCAAGATGACGACGAGAGCAGCGACGGGGGAGGAGGCAGGGTCTCGCACGGGGAGCGGTGTGGTGCGTGGAACTGGGCCAGCAGACAGCGCGCTGGGACGGTTGATGAAGGAAATTGAGCGGCCTCGGGGTGGGTTCGCCCACGAGGCGCGCCGCAGGGCCTCGCAGTCTAATACCCATCAGGTGAGGCCAGGAGAGGCTGCTGGTGGGCCGGTGCCATGGTGCCGCCATCAGGGAGCCATGCCTCTGCTAACTCTCTGCAGGGCCTCGTGCAGAGCGCGGCACTCGGACCGCACGCCGCCCACGCCTGACTGCATGCTGCAGCGTGGCCGGACGTTGGAGAGCGTGGCCAGCCAAGCGTCTCCGGCATGCCGGGACACACGTGCGTTGCGGGGAAGGGGCCTCGTGGTTTCACCTTCAAACTTTGGAGACGAGCAGCAGGGCCAGCGTCCCTCGCGGCCCAAATCGCGGCAATCTTCGCCGTTCGCGACCACCGCGCTGCTGCCCGCGCCCGACGGGGCCCCCGTTTGCTGCCCTGCTGCGGCTCCCGCCGGCCACACGCGCCCACTACAGCCGTCCGGATGGCCAGCGGCGCCGCCGTGTCAAGAGATGAAGAGCATACTGTAGCAGTCGCCGCGCGCACCCCGTCATCGCCGCTCCCTGGATCCAGTACCCCCGGCCATGGAAGCGAGCGAGTGCTTCCACCGGCATGGGCCATCCCAGCAGCGCCCACAGGCCACCACCACCACGATCAGGGCGGCCTTATCATGCTGCCTTCGCGAGCCGCTGAAATCGGGGGCCCTCAGCTGGCTCGGCGGCAGCGCTAGGGGCGTCCGTGGCGCAATCCTCAGCATCCTCAGCGTTCCACAACAGCTTCCGCGCTGTCGCGGGCCTGTGCCGGCCGGCCGAGAGACTCCCATTCGTGCTTCGTCCGGCGCTTTGGGGGCTTCTGCCGCCTCGGAACCAACCACCACCGGTCCACGCACGTGGAGCGCCAGGGGCAAGCCCAGTCCGCCAAACTCTGTAAAGTGGGGCATCTCAGAATATTCTACGCCCACTCGCGTGCTCACCGTCGGTGCGCCTTGGGCGACAGGCTCCGCTGCATCTCCCAACTCTTCTGTCCGGGTGCTGGCACCCTGCTGTTCTAGTCGGCCTTCGTCGCATGGAATGACGGCTGGCGCCGTTGTCGTCGACGACGGCAGCAGGCGCTGGGGATGCATCGCCGGCGCAGGAGGAGCGCGATATGGCGCAACTCCCGGGACCAGCAGCGCCGCCAGACCATCCCTGTGTCGACCCTGTGTGCGAAATTCCTATCATTGTTGCTGGGCTGGGATTTCCGCTTCAAACTCGCCCAAGCCGGTTCTGGCAGTCATCCCTAGGGCCCGCTGCGCGATATCGTCTGTCTGCATGCGAGGCGAAGGGCGAACTCTCGACAAAACAATCGCGCGCCGCACACCCATTCGGCGTCTGCTCGCAGGGCTGCTGAAATCCCACTTCGTCCGCGCACAGGCATTTGCTGGCGTGCTGAAAGTTAAAATCCCCCAAGCATCAAATCGCGGACTGACATTAGCAGAAATTCGACCGGGACGCCCCCAGCCGACCAGGCTGCCTGCTCGCTGCCGCCGCATCGCTAAGAAGCTTTCTACGCCCCTCGAGCAAGACGTTGGACGTTCTGCATACCCGGGCATCCGCTTGCTGCTCGTCGAGAACCTGGAGGATTTGCAGCAGGCTCGAGAGCCGCATGAGAGGGGCAGTGGGTGGGCACACAGGGGAGTGATGCGGATGGGATCGGAGACGGGACACGCCCCGGCGCCGCGGTGGCCTCGTCATGCACTTAGCGATGGTGGTTCTTTTGCTTTTGACGGGAGGCTTGCGATGACTTGGGACGGCTCGCCGTGTTGGTGGAGTGGTGAGTGGACCGTTCGAGCAAAGGTTGTGCCTCCGCGATCTCATCAGAGAGACGACGTCTGGTTCGGGTCAAGGTGGCCCCGTTAGAACCCGAGGAAAAGGACATCCCCACGCCCAATCACCTTGCGTAAGCGCCCTATTCCGTAGAGGCGATCACGCCGCTAGCTGGTGTCAGGACCTGGTAGGCCGTCGCTTGGTGTTGTGGCCCCTGCCCGCGCCCATCTTACCAAATTTCAACACTCCCAGGGTTCGCTCGAGTGTAGTATTGACGATGGAGTGGTGAGATATTGGCCGCTGGCACTTGCCACTTTTTGCACCGTCCAATCCTCCGCACTGAGCATCTACTGTAGAAGAACTACTCTGATCATGCGTCCGGGATGCCCGCCAGCCGTTTTCCGCCACCGCAAAATCCTTCGGTAGGCCTGGTCTGAGACGGAACGGGACAGAGAAGCTCTCGACGCAGTGTGGCACACATGAAGACGGTGAGAGACGCCCACGTATGTAGGTTGCGCACTTCGGCCAAATAACTGCAGAATTGGGCCTCGGCATTGACCGAGATAGGCCGAATCTCCACCGCACAGAGTTATGACCGGTGAAAGGGCGGCATTGTGTGCTGAAAATTGCATAACCTGCTCTGGCAAGCTCCTGGGATGCACCTAACGATCGTGAGCATATGAAGCAGGCCTAGCACAGAAAACTGTATCAAAGACGGGATCACTGCGAACATCAAAGACCGTAGCAACGCGGCCACCACCCGTGCAACAACCCAATAAACCTTCTTACAAGGTCCAGCACCGTCACAGCGCCAGAACGCATGATATCGGTGTGGTTGGCCGCCTCGAGGTAACTGCTCGCTCGGCGAAGCCCGCAGAAGGGCATTGGGAGCTTGCAACTCGCAGACCCTCGAGGGGCTAAAGGCACGTCAGCCGCGAGCCGGTACGGGACCTGGGGTACGGCTGCGAGCGGCGTCGCGACACGCACCACGTTCCTTCGGATCGTGAGGCCGCTTCAGGCACTGCATTGCGATCCGCGACGGGGCCAATAGTTCGCTGTGGCAGCCACATCGTGCTGCGGAAGAAGAAATGAGGCGTGCAAGAACACGAGGCGCGCTGATGAAGCCGGGGTGGTGCTCGAGGAGGTGACGATGCTGCAGGCGGGCATACAGTATCCCGTCGGCGATTGTCCGTCGGGATGTGACGGTGGTGGTGAGCAATTTTCAGCAAACTTCGCGGGCGATCGTCCAACCACGAGGCTGCACGCCGCGGCGGCCGTGCTGAGTGGTCTGTGAGAACTTCTCGAAGCTTGCATCATGCAGGCGGCGCTGTTTCTGGATAGCCAGCTGTGTGGCGGCAGGCTAGCGGTGCGATGGGCCCAAGGGCGTTGAAACACGGAGGGTCGGGCGGCTAGATTGGCGGCCACGAGGCGCTCTGCAACTCTGAAACTGGAGGACGAATGCGCTGACACAATAGAGTTTGCGCCCACGCATGAGTCGTCCCATGGCAACGCCTGCTGGCTAGCTTTTGCAGAAGATGAAGGGGTTTGTGCCTACAACCCAGCCGAAGCGCGAGGGTTCGCCTCGTGGCCTCCCGGACCTGCGCTTACGCTAAAACGTTGCATATCTTAAAGGATGTTGGATGCCGTCATGTCAGTGGTCAGCTCCCATGCATCGAAAAATTGCATCCCATCGGTCTTCGAGGACGTGAAAGCCCGCAGGGCTACGAGGTAACCACTAGGCATACTGAGCGCGTAATTGAACGATCCAAATTCAGCACCAAGATGGGCAATCTCATTCTCGATGCCCAGCCCAGATCTCGGCAAAATCCTGCTGAAGAAGTCTGGTCGAACAATGCAGGAACATTCCCCGCTAGCCCAGTGAGCCACACACTCTGCATTGATGACGCCGACCTCGGGAGCTGAACACGGTGGCGGGCACTACGCCGGCTAGGACACCACACTTCATGTACGCCCGTCCGACTGACCACCTACTCCTTTTCCATGAGGCCATCGAAAATGTCTCCAATCGCCTTGGCGCTCTTCTTCGGGTGCCGCTTTTGTCCACCGTTATAATCGACGTAGGTGACGCCGAACCGTGTCTCGTAGCCTTCAGCCCATTCGAAGTTACTGGACTAGTTAGCGTCAGTTACATGTACGCGCCGTCAGTGGTGTGCATGGTGTGTATGCACACCCGCCACATGACACAACGCATAGTTGATACAGCCCTTCCCCCGAGTATTTTGGAAGCTTGGGGATGCACTCACTCCATGAGACTCCATGCCATGTAACCTCTGACGTCGACGCCATCTTTGCTGCGTGCGGCTGCTAACGCTCCAATGTAGCCCCTGAAGTATTCGCATCTGAAGTCATCCTGCAGCAGCTCATCGAGAGGGAGGTCGTTCTCCCCCTTCAGGCTTGTTCCATTTTCCGTGACGTAGAACACTGGACCACCATATCGATCACTGAGCCATTTCATGAGCTTCCGGAAGCCTATAGGATACGGCCTCAGCCAAACACTCTGTGTCTCCGGCCCAATGCTCTCGCCGGCCTTGTTCTCCATCAGCATTTCGAGATTACCAGTGAAGTCTTCGGGCTCAGCTGGACCATCTTTGTGCTTGATGTAGTTCGCGCAGTAGTGGTTCATGCCGTAGAAGTCGTTGCTCCCTTTGACGAGCGCAATCTCTTCCTCAGTGAACTGCGGTAGTCGGTCCCCAAGCTGCTTACGCATGCTGTCGGGGTACTTGCCGAAGTAGATGGGGTCGCCAAACCAACAGATGGCAAACTCAATCTTTCTGTCGCATGCTTCGACGTCGGCTGGGTCGTCCGCATCCCATGGTTCTACCCAGTCACCTATTTCTCTGTCAGTCAAGAAAGCCAATGCTAAGGATAGCAAAGGTGAAACGAGATGAAATGGTATGTATGCTGACCATTTAGCGTGATACCAATCTGACCCCCGTCCTTTTCCCTGAAGTCGTCCCTGTAGGCCTTCACAGCTGCGCCATGAGCGATGAGCAGGTTATGGCCGACTATCCACGGCTCTCGGCTACTGTCTCCAATAGCACTCTTTGTGCGGTCACTGGTGTGCCCTGGCGCAAAAAGACCGGTACTATAGCCCAGGATAGAGCTGCACCAGGGTTCGTTATAGGTGATCCAATACTTCACCTTGGACCCCATAGCTTTGAAGACAACCCTGGCGTAGTTCTCGTAGTCCTTGACGAACTCCTCCTTGTTGAGCAAGCCTCCATATCGCTTGTCGAGCTCGGCCGGAAGATCCCAATGGAACAGCGTAATCATCGGCTCAATGCCGGCCGCGTGAAGGTCGTCAACCAGCTGCACGTAATACTGCAACCCCTTCTCATTTACAGGGTCGTTGCGGCCCCCGAGCGGAATTATACGCGACCACGAAAGCGAGAAGCGATAAGCCTTTGCCCTGCACTCCCTCAGCAAAGCGATGTCTTCATGGGTCCGGTGGTAGGAGTCGCAGGCAACGTCGCCGGAACTTGCATCGGCGATCTTTCCGGGGATGCGGCAGAAGACGTCCCAGATGGAGTCCTCGCGGCCATCTTCATGGGGTGCTCCTTCGATTTGGTAACTGACGACCTCGTTTAGCAATGCTTGCTTGTAGTGGGGGTTGATGAGACTGTCTGAGGTGGGGCTAGGTACCTTGCAGTCGCGAACCCCCACAAAAAGTCCTTTGGCAAGGGGGCTTCCGGCATCGTGACTCCGGCAACAGTTTCTGGATTTGGTGGAAATACTATGTAGGGCAAGAGTTTCAATGGCGACAGATGAAGTGATGACAGCAATGAGGCATGCTGATGTTCAAGTAGTCGCAGCCATGTTCCATTCTGGGGGCCCGGAGGACGTCACGCCGCGGCCGTTCAAAGCCAGGCGTCGCAGCATCGTGACATGCGGGCCCCTCCGCAACAAACTATAGAAAGGCAGCACGAGGGCGTGGCAGGCAGGCTGTTGAACGTCGGTCTCTTGATCAGAGGGGTATGAGGCTTCGTGCCGCGTTCTGCCAGGACGCGATGGCGGATGGGACAGGCGGTGGAAGGAAGTGCGGGCCGTGGTAGCACGGTGCTGGGCCATGGATGGAGTCGAAACGACAGGAGTGGGGTGGTGGGGTGAGGGATCTCCAGGTCCCTCGCGGCCAGCTGGAGGCGTATCAGGAGTTTGTTTTACTTGGAACACGCTCTCTGGGCATGTATCGGCTTTTGCACCTCGGGCACGTCGGCATATGATAGAACCCACATGCATCGCCATTGAGGCAGGAGTTGATGGCCGTAGTCGACAGCAGTGAGCCACGAACAGCGTTGGCCGGGGTGCTAAGTAGTGGGAGCTGAAGACCTTGGCTGAACGTCTGAGCATGCACCGAATATGCCCCGGCTACCAATCAACAAGACACGTTGAGAAGGCACAGGTTCGCCTCGAAAGAACTCCCAGGTCGCGTCCAGCATGCGTCGGAGCGGCTGATCATTAGCTGTTCGGCTTGGAGCCCCATGGTGCGGTTTCCAATTGCGACCCATAGAGCTCCGCAGAGCAAATGCTGTCCAAGGCCGAGTCGGCAGTGCTAGCGGGCACTATACCCGTTTGCGAAATGGATGCGCACTTGCCCAAACGAACATTGCCCGAGACTTCGGAATCTCTCTCCGCGCAACCATCCCGCGCCTTGAGCTGTATACAGTCGTGTATATAATGGCTCCCGTGCAGGCCGCCTTGCTGCATCCGCGCCAGGTTGACAGGCTATTCCTCTCTAGGGTATCCACCGTTCGGGCCATACATACATACAGTAACACCACCCGCCATGCAATCCGCTTTGCGGGCCTCCCGACCCGTTGTCACCAGAGGTCTCGCAATAGTACCCAACGCACGCGGGGCCGCAACCCAAGCTCGGAAGCGGGCCGGTGACATTTCCGACGCTTTCGTTTCACTCTCTGGGCAGCAATTCACCCCACTTGCTCCGAAATATGCCGCTCTCAAAGGCCGCCTCATCAAGGGCCATGAAGAAGACCTTCGCCATTCCTGGGAGCGCTTACTACAAGACCTGCGCCAAGAAATCCCCATTATTCTAGAGCTCGGATCGAAAGTCATTCCCGAAATCAACTTCAAAGACATAGCCAATGCCTCGGAAACCTTCAAGCAAGAGCATAGGAAACGTGGCGTCGCCGTGGTCAGGGGTGTAGTTCCGGAGAAAGAGGCACTACAATGGAAGGAAGATCTGCGGGACTACATTGCACAAAACCCACATACAAAGGGTGAGTATTTCATTCTTAGTCTTGTGCACAGCATGTCTCAAGCATTGGCCTTCAATTACTTAAACATGTGACTAACATTCCCCACAGCCTTTCCCCCTGAAAAGCCTCAAGTCTTCGAACTCTACTGGTCACCAACTCAGCTACGTGCCCGAGCGCACCCAAATCTTCTCGAAACCCATCGTTTCTTGATGTCATTCTGGCATAGCAAAGACCCCACGGCTGCAATTTCGACGTCTAGTCCCACCAGCTACGCCGACCGCCTCCGTATGCGTCTCCCCGGCGACGCAAAGTTCGCTCTTGGGCCCCACGTGGATGGTGGCAGCGTTGAGCGCTGGGACGAGCAAGGCTACGGGCGCGGCCGTGTCTACGACTCGGTGTGGAGTGGGGAATGGGAAAAGTTCGACCCATGGGAATCCAGCTGTCGCTTGCCCGTCGTCTCTGATCTGCATTCAGGCGTCGGCGCGTGCAGCATGTTCAGGATGTACCAAGGTTGGCTATCCATGTCGACGTGCGGGCCGTTCGAAGGGACCTTGTTGGTGAACCCGCTTCTGGCCAAGGCCACAGCGTACTACCTTCTACGACCGTTCTTTTCTCCCCGAAAGGGCGTGGAGCTGGGTGCACAGACGGCGAGCGAGACTGTGACAGCGTCCGCGGAGTTCCTCGCCTCGAATAATTGGGCCCTCGATCCTACACCGACATCGTGGCTGCAAGGTGCTACACCAGGCCACGGTCAGGAGCTATCGCCGCTATTGCATCCACACCTCGACCTCAATCATACAATGGTGCACATGCCGGTAGTACGGCCAGGTGACTATGTAGCCTGGCATTGCGACACCATCCACGCAGTGGACAAGGTTCATGCTGGTACTTCAGACTCCAGTGTTCTTTACATACCTGCTTGCCCACTAACGGAGGAGAATGCGAAGTATCTGGCCCGACAGAGAGATACTTTCGTCAAGGGTGAGCCCTCACCAGACTTTGGGGGTGGTGAGGGCGAGAGTAAGAATGTGGGCCGGATACTGCCGGAGCATATGGAAACACTAGTTGGGGAGGAAGGATGTAGGGCTATGGGCTTGAAAGAATGGAATAGCAGCGCGGAGGGCTTGAGTGCTGGGGAGAGAGAAGTAATGGACCGGGCGAACAAAGCTCTGGGTTTTTACGTATAGTTATTGATGACCCTAAAAGTTGATTCTACTGGTATAGTATCTGGATTATTGGTTGTTTTTAAGCAATCTAAAATCTAAGTCTGATGACTGATTTTTACCTTGGACGAAGACCTCTGTGAGCCTTGGCCAAAATATTGTTACTATTCCCTCATAGGACACAGCCTAGATAACAAATTCGAGTGAAGTACTTGTACCGTGTAGAACTTTAGATGACTCGTGAGCGAGATTACCCCCTTGCACATCACGTGCACCATGAGTCGCTCGTCGGCGAAAAACCTCACTCGAACACCGACGGTATCAACATTTTTCAACCACGATAATCCAAACGCAATACAATTCAACACATCCCACCACAACTCACACGCCTCCCCTCAATCTCACAATGAGCAAAACCAAGCCTGACAAAAAGAGCTCAAAAAAGCGCCACCGTGACGAGAACGACCCCTCCTCCCGCAGCAAAAAGCGCCATCGACAAGAACCACAAGCCCCCAGCTCCGCATCCACCTCGCAGCAAAACAGCTCCCATGCCGACGCTCGCTCCCTCTACCACCTCCAAACCCTCTCCCTCTACCTCCCCGTCCCGCCAATCGCTTCAGCCTATCCGGCCGAGGGCCTCTGTGCCGAGTTCCTCTCGCCCTTACTCTTGACATACTACCCGCCCCTCGACGGCATTGTGCTCAGCTACACCAACGCGCGGCTCTCGGAGCACCCGGACCCAGCCGCGGGCAACAGGACAGCAGGCAGCGGCCCCGTGCTCGCGAAAGCAGTGGACTCGTTCGCGGTTGCGTTTGTATGGCTGACGGCGGATTTCGTCTTGTGCCGGCCGCAGAAGAACGACACGATCCGCGCGTTTGTGCACTTCCAGTCGCAGGCGCAGATTAGCCTCGTGTTCTTGAATCTGATTTCTGTTACGATACGGTCGGCGCATCTGCCGAGGAGTTGGAAGTGGGTGAGAGATGAGGGGATGGGCGGTGGCGCGGAGGACTACGAGCAGGGCAAGAAGGAGCGGCGTAAGAAGGAGGCGGATGGGAGTCAGGGATATTTCGTGAAGGAAGATGGGGAGAAGGTGGAGGGGTTCATTGATGCGCGGATTATTGATTTTGAGATTGTGACGACGAAGACGGAGAAGAGGGGGGGATTGTTGAAGATCGAAGCGACGCTAGTGTCGGATGAAGAGGCGTTGGAGGCGGACACGAGGGAGGCGAGGCCAAGGGAGAGGGGAGGTAATGCGAAAGAGAAGCCCAAGAAGTTTACTGGGCCGAAGCCGAAGGGGATTCTCAGGCATAGCCAGGAAACTAGCCAGGAGGCGTGAACTGAGAAAGTGCGAAGAACGGAAGTTTCACGATTACCACGCCACTTGATTCCAGCCATATCAACCAACAACGAACGGGAGCGGTGCCCAGCCCAGCCTACCTACTCACGCGGGGTACAAATATGTAGCACTCTTACTTTGCATACGCCGCGGCGATAGGTGTGTACACGTGTATGATACTGTTTGGGGTGCTTTGACGCATTCTCCGAAACTTAGACGTGACGCAAGCTCTTCAAACAGTGGCAGATAGGTGTATCATAGAGCAGCGTGCTTGGTCAAGGCAGCCGTCGGGTATCAGAGAAGCGATGCTGTCTTGGACGTGTTCTGCTCCACTCACTTATGCGCGCTCGGGCGTCGAGTAAATGCCGAACCTTTACCAGTTTCAACTAGACGAAGGGCTCAAAGGTCGCTTTCTACACTTTTAGTACAAAAGAGGCATCACGAAGAGAAGGGCCAAATGGGGCGAAGATGTGATAGAAATTAAGTTATACCCATATACTGCGCTAAAAATATCTACAAAAAGACACCAATTTAACACAGCCATTCCAAGCAGCTAACCACCAACCCTGTTCTCAACCTTTTCCACATCAAACTTATCCCTCTTATCATTAGTAACCAATCCGCCTCCCTCCGTCACCCTCGAAAGAACGCCCCCCAATGCAACGCGCCCAACTCCCCACTCAAAACGACCACATCTCTCTCCCACCCCTTCCTCTCCCAAAACCTCATCTCAAACTCCCCCTCCCAATCCCTATCCCCATCGTCACACTTGAGTCCTACTTTCACAGCCCCGTCCTCCGTCTTTCTCAGCCGCCTTACTAACTCCCTCACCCTACACTCCGCCAATCCCGCCACCCACCTTACCACGCTCTCCGCCTCCGCCCCTTGCACCCGCAACTCCCCCCTCAGCCCGCTCCGTCGCCACCCCATGCGCGCAAGCGCCGCTTCCAGCGCCGCGAGGTCCGCGAACTCGTGCGGCGTGAGGGTGATGTAGTGGCCGTAGTACCACTGCTCGAGCTGCTGCGCGAGCGGCGTGGCGGGGGCGAGGAGCGCGTGCAGGAGCGGGGTTTGGGCGGGCGTGTGAGCGGTGGTGAGGCACTCGAGCAGGAGGGTCGCGAGAAGGGAGGAGAGGTGGGGAGTTGTGGTCAGGGTGGCTAGAAAGGAGGGGGTTAGGGTAGGGGGCGTACGAGGGGCGGAGGGGACGGTAGAATTACATTCGCGGGAAGGAAAGGTAAGGAGGGTTTTGAGGAGGTCGGTGGCTGTGGTGGTAGGATCAGTAGGAAGTGGAAGAGAGGTGCTAGGGCGGCTTGGGGGAGATTTGGGGTCGGGGCGGGTGCTGTTGTCTGTTTCTTGGGTGGCTCGGCGGCGGGCTTTGGGAGCACGGGTGGGCGTGGACAAGGCGGGTTGTGTAGCTGTGGGCTCGGAGGGATCTTGCTGTGTGCGAGCTCTTTTGTGGCAGTAGGGGGCCTATGCGTGTTGTCAGCTTTTGTGTGAACAAGTCATGGAATAATACGGTGTCTCGCAGGAAGCTTGTGTGTATTCTTCTAACACTGCTTGTGGTGCTGTGATGCGTTTCAGACTCCTGTAGGCATCGTCTACCCTGGGCCGTGGACGCCGTCGTGTCATCTGAGCTGACCCAGGGAGCGTGTACAGCTCGTTGAGGATGTAACTCTTTTCTACTTAAGATCTTTGGAGTTTTGTTGAACCATCATCGACGAGAGTGTACACAAACTCATAACGAGGCATCGTGCTTGAGCTTACCGTGGTATGATTTGAGAATCCTGCTCCAGGAGCTACGCATACGCCCGACGTTTCTGCCGGATCTCTGACGGTGGGCGTATACGGAGTGGTCGGGATAGAAGACGGTGTCGGAACATTCGTTGCGTAACTTCGGACAGAAGCTGGCGTGGAGATGGGCGTGCCAATAGTGCCACGGCTAAACTGCATTACAGGAGTCACCGGTGTTTCTGGGACTTCGATGTACTGATATTCGTCGCGATTGACGGTGGACGGTGGTATCTTGATACATTCTAGTCGACGTGGAAACGTAGACGCTCCGGAGGATAATTGGTTAGCAAACTTTCTGTTGCTACCTTGTGCTGGTAGAAGAGCGGCCTCAAAGGCTAGCGTAGGCGAACGAAGGTCCCGAGCAACTGGAAGTGAGCCTTCCACCGTATCGTTTTGGGGAGAAGTGGGATTGTCATCGATGTCCGAAGTCAAATCAACGGGATTGACCTCACTACCTGGCAGGCCTTGTGATGACTCGATCCACCGTTTCACGACCTTTGTACGTCTTCTCAGTTGTCCACATCGCTTGCGCTCTCTCCGCTTGTCAGCCAGTAACAGTTCTTTAGTCCTCGTCTGCAACTTCATTCGTGCCTCTGCTCTTGTCCTCTTGTCTTCCTCAGCCCGGATTTGATCTCGAATCTGGGCCTCGAGTACCTTCCGATCTTCCTCAACTTTCTTGTCCAGATGCATAGCCATCTTGAAAAGGTTTATCTGCTGACAATCGTAAAGGAATTCGTCCCAAGGGTCTGGGTCGGGGATGTTCGGGCAGCCGATCAGTGGAATACCGTCGTCGGTGTATCCGTGTTGTAGGGAAAACTCGTGCTCAATGCTGATTTCTGTGCCCAAAGGACTAAAAGTCGGAGTGGGGATGTCAGAAACCCAGTACCACGTCCCCATGATAGGAAACCGGGTTGGGACTGGATACGTGTCGTACTGCCGTGTTAAGAAGGATGCGAGCGTATCTTTAGAGAGGTTGCTCGTGAGTGATGTTGATGAATGGATCAATGATTGTTTTGGGGAGGTCCGAGAAAATATGACATATTGTGAGTGGAGCCGGAAAGGATCGAAGGAACGCAAGAGTGAAGATCACAAGGAGCCAAGTCTGCGCAGGGAAAGAAGAAAAGACTTTAGCATGTATGAATATGTACCGCGGGGCCCCTGATACATAGTTACACAAACGCTCGTGATGAAAAAGGCGTCCTGCAGCTTGCGTCGACGCGGAAACTTTATCGAAGAAGCAATGTTTTCGAAGTGACCTGTCACCTACATACAGCACCTCATCGCATGTCTATGTAATACCTGTTTTGCCGTACTGGAGTTGCTCAATACCCGTGTAAGTACGCATATAGTGAGTAATGCCTAGGAGGGTATCGTTTCGGATGACTCTTGGTTGACCTGGTATCTGATTGAGCCACTTCGGGAGGCAACCTTGAGCAATACAGGGTGGCAGCAGACTATCTGAGTCGACAGCGGACATAGGCTCGATGATGTTTTGATACTGTCGTACAAAGGTAGGGATATAGTGGTTCGGCCGCATGAGTCCTGAAATTAATCACTCTTCTCGTGTTTAGACGCGACTACCCGTGGACATGTGACCAGCGTATTTCAGGGGCGCTTGAAAGCCTCGTTAGTTTCTCAGGTCTGCTTTTTTTGCGCGGCTCGTAATTGGACGATGATCATCCTCCATGTGCTCCTCCAACCCAGTGTACGTTCCCACCCCCGGATTGGTCTTCCCAATCTTCCGTAGGGTTCTTGGCGAGGAAGAGATCGACTGCGACGAAAAGGCAGGATGTCCTCATAGATCATGGTTCGAAATCTATGAATGAGTCCAGCAATTTATCTTCTGGTTCCCGAGAACTGGGACAGCATGTGCTTGGCTAAGGAGACCCTCCGTGACCTGCGACTTCTGCTTGCACGAACACTGTATTGGTGCATCACATAATCAATCGGTCTAAAACAAGTCAGTGGTAGAAAGACAGCCAAGGAGGGCTGAGGCACCATCGAGAAGGGATTTGGGTGATTTGTTGGAAGTTTTTACGGAAGTAACTGCGTAGACGAAAATTTAGTAGACTCGGCGTAGGAGGTGGAGTGGACACAAAGGTCAACGCATTACCCGTGCTTTTGCACAGTGAAAATGTAACCTATGCTTCAGAAGTCTTCCGTTCGGCTAGACTCTAGATTTGGGGTAGTCGTAAGCAATGCAGGCAAATGGCTCTCTGCTTAGATGAGCAGTGCAATATAGTACAAATAAAGCCACCAACCAGAATATAATACATCCCATCAATCAAGATGGTATCAGAGCTCTCCTAGAGACTCTGCCTCATGCCAGACCAACGAATAGCCCGCTCGCTGAACTGTTCATCACTAAATCGCTCACCAAACACCAGCTTACACGCTTGACGACTCCCGCATGCCAAATGAATCGCCATTCTCATATTCATGCCCTCCTAAACTTCGCCGGAATGTTCGCCTCCACAATCCCAGCCTTCTCCTTCGCCTCCCACTCATCCCTCTCATCCTCCTCCCGATCATGTTTCGCAAAATGCGCAATATCCTCGGGATGTATCAGGTCCTCCTCCTTCGCATCATCCCCATGATACTTCTCGAAATGGTGAATCTCATACTCGTACTCATCATCTCCATGATGGCCCGGGCCCATTCCGAAATCCGGCAGAACTGTGCCCTTGGCGTAGGCGATTGTGAATTCCGCGAAGGAGATGCCGCCGGATTTGTCCGTGTCGTAGAGGTCCATGACGGTTTTCACGACGAAGGCTTTGCGATCTTCGGAGATGGAGGCGGTGGATTCGTCCATGAGGCCGTAGGTGCGGCGGACGTCGTCGGGAGACCAGTTGCCCGTGGAGTCGTAGTCGTGGAGGGTGAAGAAGACGCCGGCGTCGAAGGAGGAGATGTGGTGCTCCTCTGTAGAAAGTCAGTTTGTGTTTGAATTGAGCGCGGGTTATCAAGGTAATTTACCAGCCATGTGTCTCGTTGCCCAGTCTGCGTCGTCTGCGATTGGGATTTGTTCATGGCCGCCGTGGGCGAGTGCTCCGGGCAGCAAGGTCGCTGGAAGAAGGAGAAGCACGGAAACGCGCTGCAGGCATAGTCGCATGATCATCGTGGAAACAGAATTCGTTAAATGAATGGTGTCGTTCGAAAAGAGACTGCTAGAAAGGCAATTAACGAAAGGAGTGTTGACGCAATCCGTTTGTTGCACGCTCGAGGCGTTGACGCTCCTATCAGCCTTATCTCCGTGCACGTGATGCTTAGCAAGAAAGGTATGTATTCGTCACTTCAAGTTGCAAAAAGGTTATGGTGAATATATGCACAAGAGGCTTGCGGGCCTAGCATCTATCATTACTACTCATTTTCATCTCTAGATGCTCATCTTCCTGTGGACGAAAACCCAACGGTCCAAACGCCAACGTCGTGTTTACGTTTACGATTAACACGTAAATTGCTGCGCCAACATCCACAGCAGCGTTCAAGCACTAAACGGTCATCCCTAGACCAAATATCTCAAAAAGGATAGGGTTCCCTTCCACAGCTAACCATGCGATACCTGTTGTGATACACGTTAGTAATAGGACAAGGTCAACCGCGATTGTGACTTACCCGTATATACAATGAGCTTCGTAATCACTTCGACATCGTATCTCACTCGAGGCCGTTCAAGCTTCAGGAATATCTCACGATCTTCCTTCTCATCGTCTGAGCCGTCGACCCCTGCTGTCTTATCGACGTATTCATAACTAGCTTCGCCGTATGGTGGGGTGCCCGGCGACGCGATCACCTCTCCACTACCCATCATTTGCTCATATGAGTGGACGCGCGAAGATATTGGCGTCGGGAGTAGATCCGCCCCTAGCGGCACATTTGTGCGTACGTTGGGTGGATGCTTTGAGTTTGTCGAAATCCCGTAGCCTTCAGGAATACTTCCGGTTATACTAATGGGCGATTTTTCGGCGTCTGATGTGAGGCTCTCTCTTCGTCGTTTATTGCGGTAAGCCAGCGTTTCATAAGCGTCCGCTGCTGACTGAGGGCCCACGGAGACTGATCGTTGCCGTGGGTGACGAAGATTTGTTAGAAGTCGTGGAATGTCGGATGCTGACGGGATCACGTTGTCGTCTCCGTGTAGTTTTGGCACGCTAGTATACTGACTGTAATCGTTATTGTCAGAAAGGCAACCAGAATAGAATTAGACGCTTACGAGGCTGTCAAGAAGAAAGCCCTTGGAAGACTTAGACGCGCGTCCTCGAGTACTCTGAAAATCGGCGGTAGAATCTTCAACATCGCAGGTTTCATAATACCTCGCCAAGCAAAGATGACCACAACGCCTACACAAATGCGGATGGTGGCTTTCACAAGCCCGATGTTCTCAAGATCGAAGGGAACAGTAGAGGGTATTGGATAATCCCATGCGAGACCGGTGCTTGCAAAGTGCCAAGCCCCCACCTGGACTCCAATTGCGGTCCCAGCAAACGCAACGCTGTCGTCGAAACAGGGGCAGTCATCGGCAGGCTCCGGATGAATGCGAACCAGGACAAGGATGATTAGTGTGGCAATCAAAGGGTGTGTGTAGGAGCCTTGACATATCCAATTGTCAAAGGCGTCTCCGTAGAGAATTTGAATAACAGAAAGTCCGGCGCCGAGAAGACTTCCGAGAATAACGTCGAAGAAGCCGTGCATGCCGCAGTAGAGCCTGCCGAAGATAATGGATATGGCATAAAAGTAGAAGAGCACCTGCAATGCTAGATAAAGAGTTGGGTAGTGCGTTTCGGGGGTGGACTGCAGCATTTGTATAGCGTAGACAGCCACAGAAACGGCGTTGGTTGAGTGCGTCGAGGGAAATCCATATTCGAGGGCTGCAGAGCCGGACATGGTGATCCTCTGAAGGGGAGGGGAGAGAGGCCGCGGGAGACACAGCATATCTTTGACGAAGCCACTCCAGAAGACGCCGGCGGCCAACACATGCACCATTGCTCTTCCCATGCTCGTGTATCCACACCAGAACAGAATCGGGAGCATAACCATAAAGAAGGTGTGGGTTCCCAGATTGGCGGTGAAGGCGAAGTAGGAATCGAGGGCGGGCGTCCGCATCTTGTCCTGCATGAAAGCCAGATAGGGCGTCTCCCAGCGCACAATGGGAATCAGATACTTGCGCAGCTTGTTGCGCCATTCAGGGAGTCGGAGGGCATCTGGTTGAGTAGTGGTCAGCCGCTGCGAACATGTTCATATAAACCCAGGGACTCGACGCACAATGGTCGTGGTGTCGCATGCCAGCATCAGGGCGCTGGCTCTTCAAGTCGGCGGGTGGCAGCACCGTCGGCTCTCCTGCGCCCTGGACGGGCCCATCTCGTGGTGCGCACATAGACGCATCCGCTCGTGGTGGTTCTTTCGCGGGTGTCGCAGCGGTCAGGGGAGATGCGCATCGTCGGGGACTCGGTCAGAGCTGCGGCAGGAGGCTCTCGTCTCGCGATGCTCAGACAGGGCGCATCGCATGGGTAGGTAGTTCTGGGGGCGCGCGCGGCTAGGGACGTACTTGTAAGTGGTGCGGGAGTGGCCTGGCAGGCCTGGCACGCTGGTCACTTTCTGGCGGTGCCTCGGCGGGGTCCGCTCTGACGTGAAGCAAATGGGCGCAGGGATTCGTCGCTCTAGCAACTGGCAACAACACCAGAAACATGTCTCCATCACGACTCCCGCACCCGCTCTGCACACCTCTCACCCCATCGCTTCCCACATTCACCCCTTCTATTTCGCTGTGCATATTGATACACGCACATTGATTGCATCTCAACCGCTCCCCGAATTGGAATCCCGCGATATCTCTTTGTGCAGCTGCCCGCCGACTCGACCACCCTCGACCATGTCTGACCTCGACTACCTTCGCCGCAAGCCGTCTGCCCGGACCCCCGACCAGTCTGCACAGCGCACGCCAGTGAGGCTACCGAGCGAGCGGACCAGCAATGGCACTGTCAGCTCCGTCAACACATCCTCCACCGGACGCGAGTCCTACGGCACCTCTGGCACAAACATCACCGAGCCTCCCGCGTACTCGAAGAAGCTTGTGGTGGTGGGCGACGGAGGCTGCGGCAAGACGTGTCTGCTGATCAGCTACAGCTCTGGCAACTTCCCAGAGGTATGAAGAGCGAATTGATTGTTGCTGGCAAAGCTAATCGTTCTACAGAAATACGTTCCTACCGTCTTCGAGAACTACATTACCCACACACCGCACCCGCCGACGGGGAAGATGGTCGAGCTCGCGCTGTGGGACACTGCTGGCCAGGAAGAGTATGACCGTCTACGACCGCTTTCCTACCCGGAAACCGACATCCTGTTCGTCTGCTTCGCGATTGACTGCCCGAACTCGCTCGAGAATGTCTTGGACAAGGTAAGACAAAACACAAACAGGAATGAGGACGACAGGCTAACAACAGCGATAGTGGTATCCCGAGGTTCTCCACTTCTGCCCGTCGACTCCGCTCATGCTCCTCGGCCTCAAATCCGACCTGCGACACAAGAAACACTGCATCGATCTCCTCAAGGCCCAAGGGCTTACTCCGGTGACACCTCAACAAGGCAGGGCGGTAGCCCAGAAGATGGGCGCCCTCTACATGGAGTGCAGCAGCAAAGAGCAGAATGGCGTCGAGGAAATCTTCGACCAAGCGGTGACAATGGCAGTGGGTGACGAATACAAGCCTGCGCCGGTCGCTGGAACACCCGCCTACGTGGCAGCTAAGAAGTCCAAGAAGTCGCGGAGTTGCAAAATGCTCTGATTCTGCTAGATCTTTCTGGCCTTCTTTTTTTCGTTGTCCACTATTGACGATTCCATTTCACGATGCACAATGCTAGGGTGAGCGATCGAGGAGGGGTCATGTTTCCGGTTTCTGTTTTCTGCATAATAGCCAGGGATGGCGTCATTGGAAACCATACATACTTATGGGCGTTCTAGGGGAACTCGTGCACAAAAGGGGGAGACGGTGCGCTGTTTCTCCAGTCGAGGAGAGGGAAGCGCTCGACGTGCTGCCGTTCCTTTTGTATTCGTAGGGCATGGCGTCATGACTTTACTGCAACGATGTTCGAATATACACTCCGGCCGAATGCATCGTGACTCTGCGTGTGATCGCCTAGCTTAGCTGGGGTCAACTTCTCCTTTCGAATGACCAGAAGCATAATTACTCAAAGCACCCACCTGCAAATCTATCCTTACGCCACCAGGGTATCTTAATCTCCAAACGCCATCACGCAGCCTCCCCAAAATTACACGTTCCTCAAGCCTTATTCCCGTCTTCCTTCACAACCGTCTCCCCCTCCCCCTCCTCTCCATCCTCCTCATTCCCCTCCGCCCCAGCGTCAGTATCCTTCGCCATCACGTTCTCAAAATGCGACCACAACGCTTCGACGGGCTGGAACTCGTTGCCAACCTACAGCCATCCGCACTATATTAGCCAGTAATCCTACCCGCGACGCAGACCGTCTAGAGTTGGCTCCACTCACCCCAATAATCTCTTCCAAGCTCCGATTGAGCTTGTTGATGTTGTGGAGGACGTGGTCGAGGCTCTGCCACAAACATACACACATCAGAATTGTCTTCATTGGAGTCGCGAGCTTGTCGAGCTTGGAGGGATGTAGAGGGGTTTGGATGGGGACACCCACCATTGCGACCTCGCCCATCAGCATCTCGCGCTGTTGCTCGAAGTAGGATTTTTCGCCCGCGCCGTTTGTGGGTGCGTTGGCGGCGGGGCGATTGTTCGTTGAGGTGGACATTTTGCGCGTGTGTGAAGTGGTGGAGGGCGCGTCGTTTCGGAGGGAAGGTTGCTTTGAGTGATCGGGAGTGCCAAGACCAAAAATTAAAAAAACTATTCACATATTGCCCATCTCTCTCCCGTCTGACCTCTCCCGAGCATGGAGAGTAAAAATAATCAAAAAGAACAAAAAGAACTCCCCCCGGTGGGCTCGAACCACCAACCTCCCGATTTATGTTCATGATGATAATCATTAACAGTCGGACGCGCTAGCCAATTGCGCCAGGGAGGATATTCGAAGGAACCGAGTAGGTCCTGTGAATTGATGGAAGGAGGCGAGAATTTTCTAGTAAATATCCCCTAAGCAAACGTCGGATGACACGCGATTTAAAATTGAGTGGCTGGCACGTGACCATCATATTCTATGCCCTATCACGGGACCCAATCGCAAAAATTTAGTACTAGGTAACGAGTCCACTTTTCTCACCCATCCATCAATATAGCAGCTGTACAACGGGCCCTCTCTCCTCTCGTATTTCTCGCAATCCCTATAGTTACCTGGACTACAGTGGATGATGAGCACGGGAGCTTGTGCATAGGCTCAACGTGTCGCGGCTAGGTCAAGTATCTTTACTGCGTCCGTCAACAGTAGATTTCGCCATCGAGAAGCTCCGGAGACCACGCAATGGCGATAGATACCTCACGCAAAGTTTGTTTACACAATATTTGTTCCAATGTAAGATGTACAGTCACGAGCTCCCTCCGGAGTTCTTCGGTCTACTTCCGGGCCACCAATAAATTAGCCATTCAATCATTTGCCTTTCCGGTAACAAAACTGCCTTCTATTTCCTAGCTTCATATTACGATCTTATGTCCCGTTGCCGTGTTTCATTAAGTAACCTCACCTCCTCACCCGCTCTCGCAAATTTCCCCGCCACACCTTTCTGAAACAGCAAACATGCGTACAGGCAAGGTCGTCGTCTTTACCGCTCCCAGCAAACCCCTAGAGATCCGGACCGAACCAAGCCCCGACCCCTCAGCAGATCAAGTCGTCGTCCGCGTCTCGATAGCAGGCGTCTGTGGCAGCGATGCCCACCGCCTCTCCGGCGACTACCCCGCGCCATCGCAACCCATCTGCTTCGGCCACGAAGGCGTCGGCGTGGTTGAAGCCCTCGGCTCAAACATCACCAGCGACCGCGCCGGCACCCCCCTTGCAGTCGGCGACCGCATCTCCTGGCTTCCTGCCACACCATGCGGAGACTGCGAAGCGTGCGAGCTATCGACGCCGATGTTCTGCAAAGACATCAACTGGCCCGCTCCAGCGGGGACACCAAACGCGGCTACATACCGCGAATTCGCGACGCTCGGCGCACGCAATATCTACTATCGGATTCCAGATACCACGAGTTTGGAGTCTGTAATTGCCTTCGGGTGCGCGATGCCGACAGCGCTGCGAGGGTTTGCAAAGCTAGGCCAGAGCGTAGGGTCCGACGTCGTGATCCAAGGCTCCGGCCCCGTCGGGCTCGCAATGACGGTTCTCGCGAGCCTGGCTGGTGCGAAGACGATCATAGTGACTGGGGGTTCGAAGGAGCGGCTTGATGCGGCGCGAAAGCTTGGGGCTACGGAGACATTGTCGGTGAGGTCAACGTCAGTCGAAGAGAGACGTGAGCGAGTGAAGGTACTTACGAAAGGGCGCATGGCAAGTGTAGTAGTTGAGGCTGCAGGGGTGCCCGAGGCGTTCCCAGAGGGGCTCGATTTGCTAGGGATGAACGGGAAGTATCTGATTGCGGGATTGTATTCTGGAAAGGCCGTGTATCCGGTTGATGCGGTGCGGATTGTTAATTATAATCTGCAGATTATTGGGAGTGTAGGTATCGAGCCGGAGCATTACTTGAAGACAGTGCAGATTGCAACGGAACATGGGAGTCGTTTGGGGTTTGCGGATTTGATTACGCATCGATTTCCGCTTTCCGATCTTGAGGAGGCTATCAGATCAGCGCGAATGGATTCTGTCAAGACGGTAGTTGTTCCTTGATGAACTCTCTCTAGGCCCCGAGGGAGCCGGAATAGGCTTTCCCTGCCCACTCAGGCTTGGGGACTGCTACAGTACGTGGTCATAGGTATACGCGCACTTCTCTACCACCACTTGTGGAGCTTCACGGTATTTTCAGAAATCCAAGGAGACGGATCACAGTTCCGATCTGTGTACACTCTGCCATTGCTTGTGGTGGCTCCACAAGCTTACCAGATATTCAGAACTCTGAAAATAACATTAGGCACCACAAGCGGTGGCAGGAACGTGTGCGGATATCTATGTCAAGACACAGTAACCTAGAGTGACGCCAATTTTGTTTACAATAATTGAATCTACCTCTAAACTCACTCCTTGAGCAGCGACCCCAGTGTCGTCTCTGTTTCAAGATCGTAGTAAGCGCTGCCTTAACCAGAGCCGAGGATGAGCAGCCCTGAGCACGACGTTAACTCAGACATTGTCCTACGCTGTGTATGACGAAATGTTTCTTTTTTAGGACATCCCAATATCTATCAATCCAGCGCTTGATTTCCGCATCACCTTTCATTCTGTATTATTTCCTCATCTTAAAACTTTACTTCTACGAACTGTTCCTGAACCCCATATTTTCCCAATCGTCGTCTACTTTCTTCTGCAGCTCTCTCGGATAGGAGTTCCTATAGTCGGCCGCTTCCCAATTCTGTCCTGTGGTGTATTCAACTGGTAGAAGCGCGTCACTCACAACCTTCCCGCCCTTTGCCGGAGCAAAGGCCCCGTGACTCATGTATGGTATAAGAGCAAATCCAAGACAATCGGAGTAAAAGTACTCGTCATCTTTCGGTCTGCAGCGGGTAGTAAACGCCCACATCACATCTTTAAAGTCGTACACATCAATGTCGTCGCCGACAACGACGAGACGGTGAATTGTGTAGCCGACTTTGTGGCTGAAAACGAGATCGCCGATCTTTTTGCAGAAGTCTGCCGAGTTGGTCTTCATCGCCCGGAGCTTTTCGGTGTCTACTTGGATTGCTACCCATGTAACCTGGGACTCGAATGGTGCGAAAGTTTCTTTGATAGGGAGGCCGGCATCTTGGAGAACCTGTCGAATTTCTGCTGCTGCTAGGGAACCAATCAAGGTGTGCTGTGGTCACGTTGTCAATATTAACAAACAAAGACTCAGATGGATCAACTCACCGTTTCGTCGGTTAGGCGACCACAGCATGAAACCGGCAATATAGCATCGTTACGGTGCGTGATAGTGTTGACTTCATATCTCGGCCATGGATGGGTGTCGGCAGGGAAGACATATCCATGCATTTCCCCGAATGGACCCTCTGGGCCTGTCTCACTAATGGACAAAGTGCCCTCAAGAACAATCTCCGAGTTCGCGGGGACATAGAGATCATTCGTCTCGCACTTCACAACGTCCAATGCCTGTCCAGTCATGGCGCCAACATATCCAGCTTCTGTGCACCCATCGGGAAGTGGCATGCTCGCCGCCATGATTGCCGCCGGAGGGACCCCAAGCGCCAGGGACCAAGGCACGTCTTTCCCCTCCTTCTTCCACATCTGCTGAATCTGCCATATATGCTGGGGACTCATGACCAGACCAACCAGATGATTCTTGTCGTCGACCATGGCCCTTGCAATCGACCAATTGGTCCACTTGCCGTCTGGGGACTGCACCACATGCATTCCGTAGGTCTGGATGTACTTGCCCCGATCCTTTGCTCCACCATCAGCCTGATGCAACTTCGGGACCGGCATTGTCGTAAGGTCAAACTCTCCTTCCCTCAAGATATTCTCCTTGCAGCTTCCGGTCTGCACGATGTTGGGCGGGATTGGTGCTACGCCTTTCGCCGACAGCATCTTGTCCATTATTTGCTTCATGCTGGACGTAGGCTCTAGCGCAAGGTGCCGAGCGAGGCGGCCGTACTTCTGCGATTTGTCTCTCCGTAGCGACCCGGGAGCGCCGAGGATCCGGAACAGTCCGTTCTTCGCTCCTTTGAGGTTGTTGAATAGAGGTGCTTTGTCGTCTGTCTCGCACACTTTGCGGATAATGGCGCCGGCTTCGAGGTATGGGTTGATCTCCTTGTTGATTTCTACGAGATCGCCATCATCTTTGAGAGCTTCGACGAAGGATCGGAAATTCATATGTGGAAGGTCCTGTGGCATTCGGGACGAATGATAGGTTCTTACTCCTGACATAGCTTGGAGTTGTTTTGGTACTGTTCTCGTAAGTAATGACATGCCTGAACAGTAGGTAAGAGATACAATGTAGAAGTCTGCTCAGTTGACAGCCAGGAGAGAACTATATATGCGAGGATGATACTGCTAGAGATCTGCATTCGAACTTCGGCCATTTCGGACCCCTCGGATTCAAATCGGACATGCCTTGACCTGAGCCCACCACTGTCAGGAAGACTCCACAGCTCTCGGCCGAGAGAGACTTCTCTGAATGTTGCCACACCCAACCCCTTAGCTACGCCGAAAACAATTATACGAATGCTCTGAATAAGTATCTTCAACCTCCTGATCTTCCGCTCACACTCAACCATCTCCAAATTTCACATTCTCCACTTCGCTAAAATCATGTCCTCCCCTCGTAGAATCCGGTCTCTTTTTACGCTACCTAATATTCCAATGACTAAAGGCCCATCCCAAACTTCATTTTTCCAGACAACTTGCCGCACATACGCATCAAGCTCCCAAGACGCCACCCAAAATCTCCCGCCCGCCGCACGAACCCCACCCAAGAAGAAGATCGTGGTAGCCATGACCGGCGCAACCGGCGCCATCCTCGGCATCAAACTGCTCAAAGCCCTGCGGCGGTTATCGGTCGAAACGCATCTAGTGATGAGCAAGTGGGCCGAAGCGACGATCAAATACGAAACCGACTTCCAGCCCCTCGACATCCGCTCGCTCGCGGACCACTGCTACGGCGTGCGGGAGCAGTCGGCGCCGATCTCAAGCGGCTCGTTTCGCGCAGACGGCATGATCGTTGTGCCTTGCAGCATGAAGACGCTTGCGTCGATCAGGATGGGGTATTCGGATGATTTGATTTCGCGCGCGGCGGATGTGATGTTGAAGGAGCGGCGGAAGTTGGTACTCGCGGTGAGAGAGACGCCCCTGAGCGATATTCATTTGGAAAATATGTTGAGTTTGACGAGGAGCGGTGCGGTTATCTTTCCTCCCGTCCCGGCTTGGTATACGAGACCGAGGGATATAGGGGAGATGGAGGATCAAAGTGTTGGGAGGATGCTGGATATGTTTCAGTTGGATACGGGGGACTTTGAGCGATGGGAAGGGTTTAAGTGGAAAAAGTAGTGGTAGGTGCTATGTATCAAGTCTTTGGCTACTTTTACCAGCCCAAATGGATTCGTCGTATTTGGGCTATTCGCCATAATTAACTTACAGACGCTTGCAAGATCAAGTTTCAACCCCAAAGCCCTGCGTTTGAGTTGCAATAGCAAGTCAAAAGCCAAGGCAAAAGGGGGTGCGTCTTGGCTCGATGAATCCCAACTCATCACATCCAATCTTACGGCTTATAGTGCGTAAAATTCGTCGTTTGGCCATTGGTGGCCATCCGACCTGAGACAAGTTAGTGCTATTATTTGTCTGAAAGTCCGAGGCACGAAGAAGCTAATAACCCACAGTATAGTGTCAAAAAGCTCCAATGGCGACATTTCAGACCAGTCCATTGAGGCGTCTAAATCATTCAAAGAAGCTAGAGCCTGTGTAGTAGCATCGACCGGAGAGCTTTGATAGTCAGCGAATAAACCCAATTTATGCAACGACGAGCTCCTCACAAATTCATATCCTCAGTGCCATTTCTAGGCTCTGTCGATGCGCTCGATACGACCATTCTAGACGCAGGTCGCTCACTAGCAAGCCTTGACTTGCGTAAGCTTTCGAGCACGGAGATTGCACGAGCGTGAGACTTGGACAATCTAAGGCTACCCTCGGATTCACCATTCCTCTCCGATGAATCCGTGGTGAACATTTCTAGAACCTCGTCGTGCAGCTGATCCACCTCTGGATAGCAGCGATTTGCTCCAATGAGCGCCAATAACAAGGCCGAACTCAGACCGTTGTGGAGCATGGCCCATGATCGTAATGCTACAATGCTCAAGGAGTGTAGCTGCAAAAATGCTCGCACGCTTTCAATTAAGTTCTGCTTACACTTCTCTGCGACTTCTGGCTGGATGTGTGCATTGATTTCAGTAGCTGCCCCGGTACGAAGAGCCGGACGACAAAGCCATGCGATTAGGAACGTAGTATGCAGCCGGAACGCCGAATGTTCGCAGCGCTGTTTGAAGTTGAAGCACTGCGATACTGACCTGAGGTATCCGGGGATCTGATGTTGAAGGCTTTCCACTCGTGCAACGGATGACAATACAGTATTGAAATCTAGGATTTGTGAATTTTGAGAGTTGATGCCTCGCAAAGTTACATCGCACAGCTTGTACATAGACTCAGCGTATGAAACGGCGACGGTCGATGGGGCATCGAGAATAATTTGCGCTGTCATCGAAGGGCGGTCAAAGCAAAGAGAAAGTAGAGTATCATGCCACACAGCTGCGAGCCTGCAGACTGTCAATAGGTGGAATTGCAACGATTACATGGGACTGACCATAGCTTTTGATTGGCGCTGTTGATACCTGAGTGAAGGGAGTGATGGCTTTTGTACTGATGCAGACCTAAGCTTTGCGCCATGCGTACAGTCATACCTAGCAACATCCACGCAGCCTCTGGCTGCATGTTATTTTGCAGAACATTTCCAAGGATTAGAAGGGCTTCAACGCAAGTGGTGGAAGGTCGTAGAAGAAGGTTGGCTAAGCGAAGAGCTTGAAATGAGACACGAACTGGGGCAAACAGGTTAGCAAAGGCTTGAAATTAGATTCAAACTGTGGACGAACCGTAGGCTTGACTTCTCTGCTGACGCGTCGCATATGTCGCCTCAGAGAATTGACAGGCAGAAGCAAGTACGGCAAAGACAAGCCCGAACCACATCATGTGCCGGTCATGTGCCGGTTGTTGCTGCTTCCGTTTGCGACAGCGGCGCTCTTCAAGATATGTACAAATTTTAACTTCAAGCTCTTCGATGTCGCTGATGATCGGTGTGTATGAATGTACTTGACTTCGATAAATTTCAAAGAGTCTGACAAGTCGTCAGTCCGGCAATGACGAGTTTTAGGGCTGCAAGATGCTGACAGTCCACGGACCAGACCACCATAAGTAAGAGGCCTTTGTTCTTACCTGACGACCTCGCGATCTTCTGGCAGTGCTTGGTCTGGGATGAAGTCCATACTTGGGGGCAGGAACGGATAGGTTGCGCCAGTCTCTTGCAATCCCAAGATTGGCATCATTGCATCCCGAAAGCTTCCTTCGGATACGTTGGTACCAGAATTGGGACCCAAGGTTGATTGCTCTTGAATAAAGGCAAGCATGGAATTTGGGCCCAAGAACGGGGCTTGTGAATGTCTTTCTGTCTGGTGATTACCCAGCTCACCGGTCTGGGGATATTCGTGGTGCGCAGACTGCGATATTTCTAGATTTGATTCAACATGACTATTCGAGTTGCGGCTGTGGCTAGCTATAGGACTGTTATCGACAGTGCTAACGCTCAGTGAAGATTGGTCGACTTCGTCAATCCTCTGCTTTTCTGAAGCGGGCGTGTCAAAACTGAGAACTGACTGGGCAACAGCGGGAGTGCCCCTTGTACTCTGACCGGACCGCGGAGTGAGTGTACATAGCTCAGGATAGCCTCTTGCAGCACAGTTCGCGCAAGGCTGCTCTCTATCACATTTGACCTTTCTCGTTCGGCAAGGATAGCAGCTAGTGCGATTCCTCTGTCGTCGGAAGCGCTGCCGCAACAACTGCCGGAACTCGTCGTCCGGAACTGGAGATTGATGGCTCATCACGGATCGTGGGTGTTACGCCCGAGAATTTCAAAACGGGGGCTGGTGCAGAGGTGGAATGGGAGGACGTCGTCGCGCGCTTTTCGGCGTTTCCGGATCTTGGTCGGATGTTTCCCGCTCCTGAGTTTGTACTGTTTGCACCTCACCCTATTCTAACGAGTCACGTGGGAGTATCACTATCACAGCGTCACTTCAAGCCAGAACCACAGCTTCAAAATTGAGTGCCAGTCCTCGCGCGATCTCATATTACTCAATGTCCCTAACGAACGAGCCGAAATGCACCCATTGGGGTCTCCAAAGAGCCAGCGCAGCCAACAATGCACTTTTTCGGGCCTATGCGCGTGTGGAGATTTCATTCGCACTCCACGGTACCACGCCCATCAGCCGCCAAACAACAAGGGAAAGGACAACAAGGGAAAGGACAACAAGTATGCCAGATCGCCAACGATCATTCGCCTGGACGCGCCCTTGGCGCCCTCGTTTGTCAACAAAAGAAGCAGTTTCAAAAGTAAAGTTATACAAGTGAACGAATAAACCAAAAAAAGACCCCGCCGTGAGCACTGCCGGTTGTGCGGTGTGTAAACTCCTCTTCGCCGGTTCAATGCAAAAAGCCAGAAAGCGCCTGAGATTTTGTCTGTACACCAGGTTGGACTATTAAGAAATGTACTGGCCGCGATCGTGGTCGCAAGTGGGTATTAGTGTGCGCTGGTGTCGAGCCAGCAAAGTGCCTGGAGATTCTCAAGCCGACTCGAGGTTATGTGCGATTTGTGTTAGGCGATTGTTTGTTCAGGACCCAGTAACTCAAGGTTTGTCATTCAGCTTTGGATCACCGGCGAACGGACCGATGCTAAATGAGGGTGTGGTATCCTTGCTTTGACTCGGGGCTGTATCATACGTCTGATTGTCGACGAGAACAGGGTCTGTAGTCTTCGTGTCGGGATGAACATCGATGCCATCCTGTTCGAGCTCGGATCTACTTCGCTCTCGTGAGAATTTGATCGAATCGCCCTCGCCATGAGCCCGATCAATTGGTGACCAACCAGCTATACTACCAGCAACAATACCAGCCATAACGGTCGCCGGTCCAAAGGCGGAATTGGACCTTGATCGCCCTCGACGTCGGCCACGAGATTCCATGCGAGAGTCGGGGGTTGGGGGAGCAGAGGACGTAGCCTCGCTATTGTCATTCCCGTTATTTGGGGTTCCAGGAAGTGAGTGGCTGGATCTCGATCTCGAGAAGACTTCTCGTGGATGCTGAACCTTGAACTTGAGACTGCTTAGACGTCCTCCGCGCACCTTCTTGATGAAAGCGAGCTCCTCACGAATTTCGAGAAGTCCTTGGTTCCACTGATATTCTTCATCCGAAACGACGACTTGAGGGGTAGGCTTTCGTCTAAGGAAGGCCGGGATGCACTTGCGAATAAGATCGTCCGGAATAAGTCGAATGATGACGCCAACAGGTAGTGAGAGGAACCCCAATACAATAGAGTAGCCCCATTGGGCTCCGTTCAGCGGTACGACTGATATTGCTTGTCCACCTTTAAAGATGATTAATATTTGGCCGCCGATCATAATGCAGTTGATGCCGACGAAGAAATAGTTGCGGCTCATTCCCTCAAAAATATTGAAACGGTTGTCAAGTCGTCGACTGTTGAGCTGGTTGAAGATTTGCATCCACACGAATGTGTTGAAGACGATCGTGTTCATTCTTTTCTTCTCTTCTGGCGACCCATAGGATAGGATTCTGGTACCTGCAAAGTGAAGGACGAATGTGACGACCAACTGGTAGATGGCCTGGCCAATGATCATCTTCCACATAGTCAAGGAAATCAAAGGAGCAGACTTCGGGCTCGGCTTATTGTCCAATAGACTTCGTGTTGGAGGATCTGTTGCAAGTGCCAATGCTGCAAAGGTGTCCATGATCAGATTGACCCAAAGAAGCTGTACCGCGGTCAGAACAGATGTTTGGCTAGAAGAGGCGACGGCCGAAACGAATGTGAGCAAGACAGCAGTGATGTTGACGGTGATTTGGAACTGCAGGAACTTCTTGACAGCATCGTTCACGGCACGGCCCCACAGGAGGGCCTTAACGATGGATGAGAAGTTGTCGTCCATAAGTATGATGGCGGAAGCCTCTTTAGCGACTTCAGTACCGGCGATACCCATGGAAAAGCCGACATCGGCCGTCTTCAAAGCAGGTGCGTCGTTGGTTCCATCTCCAGTGACAGCGACAGTTTCCCCTAACTCTTTCAAACGCTTGACTAGTTTGCGTTTGTCATCGGGACTGGATCGAGCAAGGACACAGAGCTTGGGGATGATCGCGTCCATGTCTTTCTTGGACAGTTTCCTGAACACAGGACCTTCCATGACGACGCCACCAGGGACTAGAATACCACAGTTCTCGGCAATGGCCTTCGCTGTCATGACGTTGTCTCCTGTGACCATGCGCACGAAAACGCCGGCATGTTGACAATCTTTGACGGCTTCACTGACGCCATCACGGAGTGGATCCTGAATGCCAACTACTCCGAGAAAGACCATATTCTTCAACACATCGTCAAAGTTTGCTTGGGTCGGGTCGTCTTCCACCCTACGAGCCTCCTTCGGTGGCCATTGCTCAAAGTCACGGTAGAGCAAGGCAATGGTGCGCAATGATCGGGTGGCGTAGGTCGATATGAGCTGCTCGAGAGTTTCTCGGTTGTCCACTGAAATGGGCATGTCCGAAACTTCCTTTGTCGCATCTGAGATAATTCTCTCACATTTGTCGAGAAGAATCTCAGAAGCGCCCTTGACAAGAAGTCTGTATCTGCCGTTGTCCAGCTTGATGACCACACCCATGCATTTCCGCGCAGAGTCGAAAGGAATGAGCTGAGCAATTTCTACGTTGGAGCGCACAGTGCTGACCGGGCCCATGCCGAGGTGCTGGCGCGCGAAGTTGAGGAGTGCTGTTTCGGTTTTGGATCCAATAAAAGCATCCCGTCCATCTTCTTGTCCCTCGAATGCGGTTGAGTTAATAGCAATGGATTGCTCGAGTAGAGTTTTGACGTCCGAATCAAGGTGTGAAACGAACTCTTTTGGCGTAACATCATCGGAGTTGTAGATTGGAGAGTCCGCTGTCTGTTTGCCTTTGGTGCCATCGTCCAACGGAGGGCCTGTAGACGCTACTTTCGTTTTTTTATCGCCGAAGCGCAGAGCAGTTCCCACTGTCCCGGAGACAACGGTCATCTTGTTCTGGGTGAGAGTTCCAGTTTTGTCTGAGCAGATAGTAGTGGCATTTCCCATGGTCTCGCATGATCGTAAAACACGAACGAGATTATGGTCCTTCAACATTCGAGTGGTCGCAAAAGCCAAAGCCAAGGTGACAGCAAGAGGAAGACCTTCCGGAACTGCGACAACGACAACAGTGATAGACACAATTAGTATGTTGAGGAAATTCTGGCCTTTCTGAGCGGCACCATCACTGTTATGCCGGAGATCTACAAGGAACTCGATGAAGAGAACCACGAAGAGTAGAAGCGCTGCAGCGCCACCAAGCTTAGCGATGTATTCGGCCATGGTGTTGAGCTTTGCCTGCAGTGGTGTTACCTCGTTCTCTTCTCGCAGTGACATCATAGTCTTTCCATAGGTCGAATGGACACCAGTAGCCGTAACGATGAAACGGCCCACGCCCTCGGATACCTTCGAGCCGGAAAGAATAAATGGGTCCATTTTCTTAGCAGGCTGGTTGTTATCCACGGCTTGAAAAACTTCGTCTGCGGGTGTTTTTCTGAGAAGGTCTGATTCGCCGGTAGCTGATGACTCGTCACATTTGATGCCATGGCCTTCGATGAAGATGCCGTCAACAGGAACCATGTCGCCAGGCTCGAGAAGAACGACGTCTCCCACAAGAACTTCATGGACCGATATTTCTTGAGTCTTCCCGGATCGAACGACCTTGATGAACCGGTCTTCCTTCTTCCTGTTCAACTTGACGAATTGACGCTCTTTCTGCCAATCGTTTCCTGCTCCAACAACGACAACAATGACAACGGCAACCATGATAGCGACGCCTTCAACCCACTCAACCGGCGCTTCCCCGTCTTTATGACTCTGACCAAACGTTTCGTATAGACCTAGAGCTAACGAAATTACGGCAGCAATTGTAAGTAGAATGAGTACTTTGTCGTTGTACGCTATCCAAGCAAGTTGCAGAATGTTCTTCGCTTTCCGTTCGGGTAATCGGTTGTCACTGAAAACTCGCTTGCGATCCGTGAAAGAGGATTCCTTCTTGACCGACTTGGTGGTGGCACTGGTATCGCTCCGTCTTAAGTCCTTGTCCAGCGCGCCTTTGGTTGGGGAGTCGGAGAATTTTTGGGTGGTCGCGTCTTCAAAAGATACATAGCCGTCCAAACCTTGCTCATCGACACTTAAGCCAGTGTTCCTGTTCGTTCGTAGGCCCTTCTCGAGTCCCACTAATCCGCCCAATGCGTGAAATGCCCCTAGACTCTTCGGATTGTAGAGTTTCGACATCTGTCCAGGAGAAAAGGCAAACTTGTTGTCGTTCACTACAAAGTCATCCTCCGTCCCAGGATCAGGTTGCAGGGCGTGCTCGTCGTCGATTATTTGGCCACTCCCTCCATCTCCTTTTAGCGTCTCCCCCTGAGACGAAGGGACATAGGAAGCACCTGCGGTAGAAGACTCGCCCACTTCCGTTGTTGAGTCCAGCGAGTTGCCACGCGATCTCGCTCCAGGGACGGATAGGAAGTTGTGCGGGTTTCCCCATTGCGATGTTGGCGATGAGACGTTGTGCGGTGATGTCGGTCTGCTTTCTCGACTCTCAAACGAGTTGGCCGCTCGTAATTCACCCGCAGGGGCGTGCTGTTGTTTAGGAGAGGAGAGCTCTGCGTCGTGTGTGCTCTGTTGTGACGGTTGGCCATCCAGGAGGTCTTCCAGGAGAAATGCGCTTCCCATATCGGGTTTGGTAGTGCTTACAGCAGATGTGTCTATCGTGATGGTAGGGGCCCGTTGCCTTCGTCCGGGAGCAGGAGAAGGCGAGTGAGGCGTCTCTGTGTCTTTATCCGTCATGGTGGGCGACACGTATGGGAGCCTAAGCTTGTGGGAGAAGGCTGAAGATTACAGGCTCCGGTTTGCCCAAAGCGAATGCCTGAGTGAAAGATGCGGTAAGTGAAGCGCCACGGCTGATGAGCTATGGACAGCTGGACATGGGGATGTGAATCGAATAATAAGGCAAAGGAGGCGAAGTGGGAGGCTGTGCAGGTGGTTTGGCCGTGGTACTGTTTCGCAGGTTGAGGTTAAGAAACCGGGGAAAGGAGCATCCAGCGCTCGATGAAGCAGCTACGAGGCAAACAACGTTAGCAATCCGCTGTCCCAAGACATTCCAAGAAGACCGAGAAGACCGGGAGGGTATGTTTGCAGCTCCGCCACGATAGTCGCCCAGAGATTTTTCAAGGGCGGAGCAGAGGTATGTACTCGCAGGAGTGGTGGAAGAGTGCGGGTCAGGCATACCTCGGTGAATGTGGAGAGCTGCCAACGTGATCTAGATTATCGGCGACAGGACATTCGAGCTGGAGAGCGGCGGACAGCGGGCTTCCCGGGCTTGGTTTGCTGGGTCAATGGCGTGGAGTCGTGGGCTAGATGCGGCTTGGATGAGGCTGTGTATAGAGCAATGGCCGAGAACGGCTAGGGCAGGACTGGTTGCGTAGGGACAGACGACGAGCAGGACGCGGGAGGTGGCGACGGCAGCCAGGACGACAATTAATGATCTCGAGAAGGAGAAGAAGAAGACGAAACCGCAGGACAGCAGGACAGCAGGCCGTGGTGGACAATCGGCACCAGGGCCGCGGCCATCTAGGAGGGCGATCGGTCTCAAGAGTGTGGCGCCAAGCTTTTGCACTGCCCCGATGCTAAAAACCACAGAGCCCGCCGCGCACCGACCCGTCTGGGCGGCCTCAGCAAGGCGTCCACGGCTCCCGCAGCTATTTAACCCTTCTGGTCGCCACGCGCCCGATCCGCTGCGCTGCTCGCCGCGACAAGACTCCAAGCCAGCTCCAAGAGCGTGCCAGGCTCTCGGCCCGGAAGACCATCATACATGTCCAGCATCACCTCCGGTCCCCTCGCCGCGATGCTGCCGCGCGGGCGGTGAGGTGTGCAACTCTCGTCTGCAGCGACAGAGAGCCCGCCGCGTGTCACTGGGCAGAGGCAAGTCTGCCTATCAAGGAGGCAGGCCGCTCGGCACTCCTCAGCAACATGCCCGCCGCCGCGCAGTGCACACCCTCGCTGCTGCCCCGAGAGGCACCGTGCCGGAGGTCGTTGAAATGAGCCAAAATGGGCATGGCCTCCGCCAGGTTGCCGAGGCGCTCCTCGTTCCTGAGTATGCGAGGCGAATCTGCGTGGCCGCAATTGCACGGCAGCAAGGGGGATCGACTTCGGACCGACGTGCTGCTCGCGGCATGCCGACTCCTTCGGCTCCTGCAACTTGGGCACTGCGATCAGAATGCATTCTGGCCTCCGCCGGGGGAACAGCGCGGCTGAAACCACAGGAATGTTTCCACGCCCGCCGCTGACGTACGAGCTCGTCCACCCCCATGGCTCCGATTCCAAGACCCACCCCGGGGCCAGCAGTGTGACTGTGCGACCATCCGGGCCTGGTGATTCGATGTTTTGTTTGCCGCCGCCCAGATGCTCTTCTGATTCACTGCGCCACCATATTTGCCAGCGCCAAATGCTTTGTTTCGCGTCGCTTGGCCGCTTGCTTCTTCTAAACCATGGCACGTGCATGGATAGAACAATCACTCTGGTGCCGCTTGTCTGCAGGCGGATCCCGACACGGCATCTTGGCCACCGCTCAGCATGCATCACAACGGGTTTGTTTGCAGCACGGCAGGTTTCTGAAGCGGGCACGGCAGAGTTCTAGCCGTTGTGGCTGAACGGTCGGTACTTTTATTCCATGGCCCACGTCAGTATCAACCACATATCACTTCATGCGATTACCATGCCAAGCAATTCTAATCCCTCAACACCAAGCCCTGAAACTTATCCTGCCATGATTTGCCTTCGACGTCTAGCAAAGCCTCAATGGATGACGACGCGGTGGACACATGCATTTCCTACTACAAAAATCTCCACATATTTCTCAAATAATCGGCGTCGTCTTTGAGGTCTCTGGGGTCTTCATGAATCCCTCCCCTCTTTGCCTTGTGATACCGTGCCCCTTCCCTTCTGTCAGACGACGTCTTAGGTGTGTGCCAGTGCCCCTCACGTTCACCCTGCTTCAAAGTCTCCTCCAATTCTTTGAACTTTTTGTCAATCGTCAAAGAGAAACTATGGTGCATGTATTGTGGGAAGCCGGTGACGGCAGTCTTGTCCGGATGCCAAATCACCTTGAGATCCCGCTTCCACTTCTTAAGACCCTTTGCATCTAACTTTCCGACGGGAGAGTCTTTGTCGAAGAAATAGAGATCTGGATATAGGAAGGAGAAGCTCCTCGCTGAGTAACCACATCTGTTGAATGGCACACGTTGTTGGCCAGCACTGAGTTCCGGTGGCGATGGCAGAGGCAGTTTGAGAGCGTATAGCTTGACGTAGTCGCCGTGCAGCGTCCCAATTCCTATACCGGCGACGAAGATGACCAAGACGAAGAGGAGCCTGAGCCACCAAGCCCAACGGGATCCACGAGCAGCGACCGCGCCGAGTGGGAAGTGCTCCCATTCGATTTTGGAACCTAACTTCAGTCAGCCACCACTGCAAACATATCACAGCAGAAAGAGCTTCTCCCTACCGATCGGTATCTCATACGCCCTCGCATCGAAAGCGAACTTACGAACCCCCGGGACCTTCTTCTTAGACTGCAGATACCGTCGTTGCCCGAATTCAGCTTCAACCGTTACTTGTCCACTGGCGTATCCATGCTCGATGCTGCTGTGGGTGTGGTCTAGCACTGCGTCACGGAGTTCCCCTGGAAGACATCAACAAAAATAGGCAAGACGGGCTGATAGAGGAAATATTACAGTCCAGCATGACCGTGCTCTCGTCTGCTTCCGCGTACGATCTCTTGAGAGCGTTTTCTTCTCTCTTATTCCCCTCCAAGAGCAGTGCTGTCCTCATGTTTGGCTCTATAATAAGGCATGAAACGTCGAGGACCAGCACGGGAGAGTGGGAGGCGCTGATACGATCGGTGTAAGAGTCTAGGAGGAATCACGAAGGTAATTTGCCTCGAACAAACTACCTCCTAGCTATTGAGTCATCAAATCATTGTGGGAGAGGTCTCGAGCGAGTAGGAACAAAGGAAAAGCAAGTTTTTGTAGGATTCATTGTTCTGTTTATGAGTCCAGATCCGGTTGCGGCCGTCAGATATACTGTCATCTTCTGATCCTCTCCAAACGTCCACAGGGACAAGATGCAGCAGCGCAACCACCCAGTAGCAATGCTGCGTTGCGAGTTCGTCGCCAGACCTTCTCTCCATCCCAATATCTGCTGTAGCCTTCGCGTTAGGTGGGTCTATTATGTATTGTGGTAGCTTGCTACCTACGGAGTAGGATTCCAGGGACCGTTAAGTCAGGCCCTGGCCAGATAACGTAATCCACAAGTTAGTGGCCCGCACAAGCTAGTGGCCCACCCAACCACGCTACCGAGGCCAAATATTCCGAATTACTCCACCACGAACAAATATATTTGATGCAGCTACATACTAGCTAGCTGCCTGCCGCCTAGGGCACGTACGTGCATTGTGTTCTGTTGATTCGCACATGCTGCACCTAGGTTTTGCTCGCTGTGGCCGCTCGGCCGGTGGCTCTGCTGCCTCCTCTGCTGCCCCTTCCTGTACAGGTTGTGCACGATCGGCTGCTTCTTCACCTGATAG
>NW_022985441.1:1098401-1108767 GCF_010093595.1 Mytilinidion resinicola
CCATCGACAGAATCCTCTGTACAAGAACCTCTTCTTGTACAGGTGTAAGACGGCGATTTTTGGAGATAGCACCGCGTTGTGGAGGAATACCACGGGCGCGACGCGTAACCGTCTTTCTGGGCACATCGTATAGTTTCTCAACGCCTCGGAAGGATGTAATTTGGCCGGTCTTGTAGGCTTGAACGCCTAGAATAACTCTGCCTTCTTGAAAGATGGCTTCTTGTTGTTGTGGTGCTGCCATTGGGGTGGTTGTTGGACGACGCGTCGCGTGTTGAGTTGGGTGGGCCACTAGCTTGTGCGGGCCACTAACTTGTGGATTACGTTAGCCCACACTTGCTTACTCATTGGCGCTTTAGCGGATTTTTCACGAAGCCTGCTCAGCCAATCACAGCCCCTCGCTTACATTACCACTTCCGTCAACATGCTATATACCTCCAGCAGCCTAGCAGCATACAACACCAACCCTTAGCCACTCAGGATCGACAAGACCTAACCTCAGGTACATCAAGATGACGAACAGAACCATCAGTATTTATTGGCTGATATTTTCTCCGGTTAGCACAGCCGGATAGTGGAGTGTCTGGCCTCCTTACCTCGAGAGCCATCCTGGAGGCATGTCTGCCCCTTCACGGGCTTGGAGGCTGCGCTTGAACCGCCACTGGCCGTTTGTGTGCGATCCAATTACTGTTAGCATGACGTACGTTTTCATCGTAGCAAGACTCTCCCGAACAGAATTCAAGAGGCGGCATCTTCGCGGTGGTCCGGAAAGCGTGGTGCGTGTTGGGTGAGACGGAAGGAGAGCTGAGAGAGGCAGGTGTGAGGGGACGAAGCTGGTTCTTATACTTGCGCTAGGGTTTTGAGGGCGCAGTCATCGGTCAGGACTCCACCATCCACTTAACCATGCTCAGCGGCATGAAGCTGTCATCCTCCGTCTTAATCTTGAGGATGCCACATGATTGGAGTACGACCAGTGTACATGCACTCCCGACTCATCCTCTGATATTCTTCTGGGTGACCGCACCTATCTCGCATTGCAGGATAGGCATCAATGCAGTCTAGAGTATCGACCTTTCAGTCTAGTTTGATGACTTTGTGGTCGGACTGCGGTCATGACAGATGAAAGTTCTTCCGGCAGTGCTGATGATCTGAGGTGTTTTCGATTTGTATGTTGTTGGGTTGATGTATCTACAAAAATGGTGCAGGAAGGTTCATCGCGTCCTCGAACCACTGATCATCTTCCAAGTCCATTGACTGCATCCAAATCATCTGGTCCAGATCTGGGATGGAGCTGTTGTGACTAGTCTCGCAAGGATCTGCACTCCGGTATGGCCCGGCCTCCGCATCTTGTATCTGAGAAGTGTTCAACCGGGCACCAGCCCATACACGACACTTGCTCAAAAGCTTGGATAACAGGTTGAAAATACTGTCATCGCACTGGAAATTCGACTCTATGCAAACTCGGTCGAGCTTCTGGATCATACAGTCCATTGTCGCAATCAAGTCAACTGTGTTCCGCACCTCTTGGCGATTCCAAGCCGGGTCTTCGAGCACCGACAGGTACTTCAAAATAGTGACACACATGATCATCTGGGACCAGAAATGAAAGGGAAGACCGACGAGGTCCGATGGGGAGATCTTGTAGAAACTATCCAGCCACGACTTGATGCTTTCGACGGACCACCACAAACACTTGAGGCGTTCGAACCCAGGCAAATGGCCCCCGTCACTCCTTGGCCCCAACAAATTGAGAGGTGGCGAGTCCCAGCTTATCGAATAAGCCAGCTGATTTATGTATAGGTCGACGTAATGTGCATGTGTAATAAACGCGCCTGTACGCTGGGCATCGCCCATGCCTAGTTGTCAGCAATCATGTACCAATATGGACCACCGGGATAATTATGTGAGTAATCACTCGCCTCTTTGAAGGAGATCTGGAGGAAATGAAGATTTCAATTCATGCAACTGCTCCCTTAGTGTCTTGAGGTACAATAAGCCTGGCACCGAGGTAGTCACTGAAGCTGTTGCTGTACGAGCACCGTCTATCTGCTGTTCTCGGATGTGAGCTGCTCTTTGTTTCAGCAGCTGCAGGCGCACCTGGAACGCAAAAGCCTCGTCCGTTAGGCATGACTTGTTCATTTCAATAATGCGAAGAGCCTCTTCCATCTGGGGCGTCCATCGTAGGGCATCTATGCGCCCAAGGTGAGATGAAATACTAGAAGGAAAACAACATGTTAGCAAGTTCACCAGTAAGAGTTTGGACCGTTGTTAATCCACTGGGGATAAGGTGGCTACGCGTACTTGGAGCTCAACACAAAACATGCTAGGACTGCTCGTTGCTTTTCCATGAAGCCTTGAAAGGTTTCATCATTGGGATTCTGATCGCTTTCGTGATCCTGTCCCTGAGTGATCGCCATCATTAGTATCGTATCTGGCGGGAGTGGCTTGAACAACCGCAGATCATATACTAGTGAGATGGCGAGTATCATGAGGCGAGATATGAGGTCTGCTCTGCCGAGAAAGGCGTCGTTACTCCATGCTAAATACGTTAGTAATCCAAGCAGTAGGTCGATACTCGATTGGACCTCGAGAAGAGCAGACGTGAACAGGATGCGTTTCAACTCCTCAATCTGAGCTAGCCTTTTCTGTGTCGAGAAGGTGGTAACGACGAGGATTGCCTGGAATAAGAACGGTCGGGTATGGCGTAGTTGCCAGGCTGCTATGTCTGGGGTAAGGTTGATGAAAGGGAAGTACGGCAGCATCCGGGATCGGAAGAAGCTGAGGCACTCCTCTGCTTGACGTGGCGATGGCTCAGACGGGGATGGAGAGTATTGAGACGGAGAGCACGGGTCTGTATGAGCCTGTGCCAAGGGAGACGGGTCCGTTGCGGGCGTCGGTACTCCACTGATGCTCGGGTTGGTGCTAATGGAGTTTGCTGGCGTGTCGTTGGGGCCGGCCGTGGACGATGGGATCCTCTCCTCGTTAAGGAGCCGAAGAGCTTCAGCTGAAGATCCAGAAGAGCTGACAATCGACTGCACTGCCGATAACAGCATTTCTATCTTGCCCTCCAGCTGGGCGATTCGCGTACCAGACTCTTCAGCTCTATCAGCATTGCGCCGGCGAGTCGAGTCGGATGGCAGGCACTCTTTTCTGAGACGATGACATCTACGAGGCTATTAGTCATGTGCGCTACACCAACAGGCTGGGGTCATCATGAAGCATATAACCTTTCGCAGCTATCACCTCTTGAACGAGGCACGCACCGGCACTTTGCCTTGTAGCATTGCATGCAAGCTTGGCCATACGTGCTGGGGTGGCCAGGGGCCGGTCTGGCTTTCTCCATGGTATCAGCTGGCGGAACGACAAGAACAGGTTATGCTAGAAAGTCCGGAATTCGCAGGAATCATTGATAGATAGATATGGGCGAGCTTGAGACATGTAGCTACAGCAAGAAAACTCCGACGGGATTGCCGCCGTTCCACGCCGTACATGTACGTAACGCGATTGGAGAGAAGCGTTCTCGGCTCGGCGAATGCGACCTGGATTAATCGGCAAGTCAACAGCGCCGACGGGATTCAAGACCGAAACCCGTTTATTCAAAGACGCACCCTGATCTTGCATTTTGCTCAGGTGAAGACCCAGAAATCGTAGACACCCATTGCAGTTCCCGTTATGCTTCCACTCAAGCTTTGGAAGGGAGCACCAGCAGTGCCTCTATCTACAAAGTATGACGCCGGCAGGCCTTAGTTGCAAACTTGTCCATAACCCCCTTGCGCATTGTCGCACATACCTGGGCACATGGACGCAACCCCCTCCGAGCAATGCCGCTGGATTTGGTTACCTGAAGTCCGCTTGTAAAGGGAGTTTTGCTATATCTTCCACCCTGATGCCAATTTGGCTCATGCATTCGACTTTTGGCACCGTCCGCTTCTCATACTATCGAGTCTTCATACTATCCATCTGCCCTTCTACCGCCGAGAGTCAGTATGCCAGAGAAGACAGTTTTGATCACAGGTTGCAGCAAGGGTGGGCTTGGAGCGGCAATGGCAAAGGCTTATCACGCCAGAGGCTTCAGGGTCTTCGCGACACTGCGTGACAGTGCCAAGGCCGGATATCTGGAGGAAATACAGGGCATAGAGATTCTCGAACTCGAAGTCACGTCGGAAGAATCCATTCGGCAATGTGCGAAAGCCGTTGAGAAACTCACGGGAGGATCGCTGGATATTCTGGTCAATAACGCTGGCTACTACAACACCATGCCGCTTTTAGACACTTCGGTCGAGGACGCTAAGAAGACGTACGACACCAATGTTTGGGCAATACTTGCAATGACGCAGGCATTTGCGCCGATGCTTATCAAAGCCAAAGGAACTCTCTGCAACATCAGTTCAGTTTCTTGCGAATTGGTCTTCGCTTGGCAGGGTCTGTAGTAACTTACTCCATGGACTTCTAAGATCCTAGGCTTATTCTGATATAGGCACATACAGCAGCTCCAAGGCTGCCATGACACGGCTTTCCGAGACGTTACGCCTTGAGATGGCGCCCCTCGGTGTGCGAGTCGTCACAGTCATACTCGGAGGCGTTGGAACAACCGGAAACAACCCCGACAATAGAAAGGACCTCGAGCTGCCCGCAAATTCATACTACCAGAAGATAGCCGCTATCATAAATCGCCACCAGAAGGGACTGGTGCACGCCGCCAAGACACAAAATCAGGATGTGGCAGCGAAGAACATAGTCAACGACGTTCTCAGCGGTCGTGCTGGCTTGATTCGGCGAGGGGAGGCTTCTACGCTCAGTTGGATCTTGAACACGTTCATGTCCTACGGACTCGCCACATCTTTGGCGAACGGAGAGTCAGGTCTTGCTGAGCTTAGCGGTAAGTAGGTGGTACATCTGATACAGATGTTTGTACATACTAGCTTATAATGCACCGTATTGAGTTAAGAAGAAATGGGGGAGGAGTTGTAGCTTGAGAGTGTTTTCGTGGTCGTACGCACATAGATAGCTCACGTTCAAATAAACTGCTCTATTTCATCTCATGGCATTCAGATGCTTGAAACACACTATCGGCAGCATCATCTCCAGATTAAGTCTCACGGGACCCACCTCTGAAAGTAGCTTGTTAGTTGACTGGGACTTGCAAATTTTTGGAGACGTACAATTCATACTGTATAAGTAGTATAGTTATATCTAGCCTAATTAGCTAAGAACTAATCTTTTTTATAAATACTAATAGATTCTAGACACTGTTTAGCGTCAGCCCTAGCTAAACTGTCCGCTCCGCTTATTTATCAGCGCCTGTCGATAAAACATGCCTAACTAATCGCAGCCCCTCGCTTATATTACCACTTCCGTCTACCTGCAATAGCTACAGCAACGTAAAACACCACCTCTTAGCCACCCGGATCGTCACGGCCTGACCTCAGGCACATCAAGATGATGAGCACCGTAGAATAAAAGATCGCCAGATGCATACCGAAGAATGCCCGCGGAGAAACCACAAACCATCCCGTAAGCTAGACCTGATGACTGAGCAACAAGGCGCGAGTTGCTGTCCCATCAAAGAAATACTTACGAAGCCTGATGTTCTCGATTTTTGCGGAGTACGGAGGAATTGTAATCAGTTGCCGAGTGTATATATACCATCATCTTGATTCATTTCTTTTTCCGAATCACTTTACTTGCGAAACAAAACTTCTAATCCCTGCATCACATCACATCTTCTCCAATTCCACTATACGATCTCCCGAAACAAAACTGCAAAATGGCCGACCCCATCTCGCAATACGGCTTCACCGCCATCCCGCGCTCGCTGTCTAAGATCCTCGCATCCACGGCCTCAAACCCACCGGCCAAGGTCGACGCAGCGGACATCACGCCGCCGTCGTCTGAGCTCGCGAAGAAGGTGTACGCATACGCGAAGGAGCACTTATCGTCGCAGACATTCAACCACTCAATGCGGGTGTTTTACTACGGTAATATTCCCCTCGGCCTCCTCATATCAAACCGCGATCCTCATAATTTTCTGCCTCCAAAATCGTCTAAATCAACACCCACACTTCCCAAATATTCTCCTCATATCACATGATTCTGAAAGGTCCTCCCAGGCTCAACCATCGCTACCCACCACCTGCCCCGACTCTTGCCCTCGCTCGAAACATACTACCTCACCGCCCTTCTCCACGACATCGGCACCACGTCCCACAACCTCCACTCCACCCTCCTGTCGTTCGAGTTCCAGGGCGGCCTGCTCGCGCTTAACTTGCTCGAATCCCTCGGCGCGCCGAAGGCGCAGGCTGAGAGCGTTGCGGAGGCTATAATCCGCCACCAGGACCTCGGCGAGAGTGGTATGATCACCAGTGTGGGGGGGCTGATCCAGTTGGCGACTGTGTTTGGTGAGTAATGTGATCTTCTCATTTTTGGGTGTTGTAATCGCTTTTGGTTTTGTGGGTTTGGATGATGTCGTGGGGCGCGGTCAAAGGCTCCAGTTGAGCCGGACCGGCGATGAGGGGCTGTGCTCTGGGGGTTCGTGTTGGTCGCCATCGTGTTGTTTCACCGGCGCGCGCAGGTACGGGCGTATTCCACGATTCTCACTCCGTGCGACGCTCGCTCTTGAGATCTCGGTTTGCGGCGCGGAGGGAGGGTTTGTTGGGTGACTTGGTCGTTTTGAATAATTTTATCCATGAGCAGTGCTGACGATACGGGGAGCAGACAATATGGGTATAAACCCGCAGCTGATCGACACGGCGACGATCGAGTCGGTGACGGCGTTGTTTCCGAGGAATAAGTGGTCGAGTTGCTTTGCGGCGACGATTCGGGAGGAGGTGGGGTTGAAGCCGTGGAGTCATACGACGGCGATAGAGGGGTTTGCAGAGGGGGTCGAGGGGAACCAGTTGATGGAGGCTTATGAGTGAAACAGGGGTATTCGAGGTGTCTCGGAGGAAAGGTAGGTACTGTCAGTGTGTGGTGTTGTTACGAGGCCTAGTAAGGCTGTGTTGAGTAATATCTACTTTCGGCCCAGGCGAGGCAGTTTGACAGGGAGAGCCAAGGCGTTCACGATTAGGAAAAGCACAATTGATGATATGAATGTTACCCTCAGGCTTCTTGAATATGCATCAATGACTAGGATAGTGTAAGCTTGGCCAAATTAAGAGCACAACGCATCGGCGCAGCACATACCTTGGTGCTGATGCTGCTGGTCAAGGTCTAAGAGAGCTCGAACGGATTTGCGAACCTTCCAGATGATCTGTGACAGTCAGCCTTCTTCCATCGTGCACCGCTTCGAGGGTGTTATTACCTCGTCCTTGTGGGCACCAGTAACCAGATCGTTCAGATAGGCAGATAAAGAGTTCTGCAAGACCAGGCTACTCAGAGAAACGCCCATCACAGTACCAAGACTGCGCCAAAGAGTGAGTGTGGTGGTCATAACAGCTTGATCTTCTTGTGAACTTGTGGCTAATACTGCAATTGATGAGGCAGGGAATGCTAGACCCTGGCCGATGCTCGACGGGCAAACGAAGATGGTTGCAAGCCACGTAGGAATTCCGTCCCACATTGACGATAGGCAGATCGACCCTAGTAACATGCAGAGCGAGCCCGAAACAAACAGCTCTTTCATACGTCCGGTGCTGGTCATGATGAGTCCACTAGACACGCCGCAGATGGTCAAAAGGAGGGATGGTCCAGCTAGACGAAAGCCCGATACTGAAGGCGTGTCTAATTTGACGGCTTGAAAATACAAAGGAGCGTTGAAGATAATAGCATTGATTCCGGCAGTCGCGGAGAAGTTGCTGAAGACGATGTTAGCTCGCGGTTTGCTAGACAGCATCTTCAGCGGCATGACGGGTCGAGCTGCCCTTGACTCAACCCGGATCAATATCAATCCAGCGAAGAAAGCAACAACAAGAGACGTTATGACCAGCGGATGCGACCATAGATATACGTTGCCGCCGAGGTTCAAGCCCAGTATTAGGAACGCTACGGACGTCGTCAGAAAGAAAGATCCAGCCAGGTCGAAGCTCTTGATGGTTTCTAAGACTCCTTTGCCGGAAGTCTTTGCGAGATTGGGGCCAAGCGATGCAGGCGTGGTGAAAAATGCTAGCACAAATACGGCCACAAGGGGAGGTATTTGCACCCCGAAAGTCCATCTCCAGCCAATGCGGTCGCAGAGGAAACCACCGAAGGCAGCTCCAGAAGCACTGCCTAAGCCGTAGAAGAGGTTTATGTAGGCCTGATAGGTGCCCCTGACTTCTATGCTAACTAAATCGTTCGTCATGATAGAGCCTTCTTTCGTCAGCTTAACGCAAGCATGCGTGCATTGTCTTTACGTACCCATGGCGAGAATCCCACCGGCTGAAAGTCCACAAAAGGCACGAGCAGCAATAAAGCTCCCGATACTTTGTGCTAGAGCACACCAAGCGGTAGTCGCTGTAATCGACAATAACCCTAGAAGATATATCGGACGTCTTCCCACGGTGTCGGATATTCGTCCGAACAGTGGTTGTAGAGCTGTCGAGGTGAGGAGAAAAGAAGTGGAAAGCCACGATGCAGAATTAGACGCATTGAAGTAAGAAGTAATGACTGGATGGCTTGACGCCATCAGTGTGGAGTCAAACAACGCTATCTAATTAACATTAATACCCGTAATGTTGATTCAATACGAAAGAGCCGCAAAAGGAGCGCCATCCCCGGGATGACCACCTTGTTGTCAGAGAAAGGCAGCTTACAAAGTATGCAAATAGAATTCCGATGAATATTAGCCAGAATCTCGCTTTTGATACACCACCAAGAAATGGCGATTGCTTGGTAGTGCCCTCGGGTTCTACAGCACTTCCTGTATCCTCATCCGGAGCAAGCCAATGGCTATGGGAATAGCTTCGAATTTTTGATAGATCTGGGGCATGACCTGGCTGAAACCCAGGACCACCAATCTCGGCCGCAGCCTCTATTTCTCCATCTTCAAGCACAGCTTCCTCGTGCTCTTCAAGTCCACCACCGGAAGTAGTTGGAAGAAGCAACGGGGTTCTCTCATTGCCATGGTTGCCACCTCTTGATGCAGAACCGGAACCTGGCATTTTCTGGTTCATTCATCCAGGTGGGAGTGGTGTCGCGGAGAGGGATTCGTCGAAAGGCGTGAAAGAAGCTAACGGTTCGTAATCAATCAAGCAATCTCGGCAGGCCTTGCGGCATCAGGCTAGCGCCCGCCCCAGTCGATTTTGCTGGCATCGGGCAATTGATGCCGAAGAATTTATGCTCGCGATAACGCCTTCAACCTTTTGCACTCCTCCCACACTCACGATCTTTGAAGTTCTTGAACAAAGATGAAACCACCATTTCGTATAGCGGTGCTGGAGTGCGCCCAGCCTATGCCCTCGATCCAGGAGAAATATGGCACCTATGGCGATATATTTCGGGTGCTCCTCCAATTGGGAGCAGATACGCTAGGAATGCCAGAAGTGGTGTCCTCTAGGAAAGGCCTGGAAGTTTCAAAGTGGGATGTGGTGTACAAGCAGGAGTATCCTTCTCTTGAGGATGTTGACGCTGTCTTGATGAGTGGATCTCGTAAGTTCATATTCATGTATTTTCGACATCTACGTTGTATTAAGTTCCCGTCAGAATTCACCGCGTTCCACGACGATCCGTGGATATTGAAGCTTGTGGACTATACGAAAAAGATACTTGAGCAAAGGAGAGTTCGAGTCCTTGGTGTTTGCTTCGGCCATCAGATCATTGCTCGTGCCATGGGCGCCAAAGTTGGGCAAAATGCCGATGGGTGGGAGATCGCAGTGACGCCGATGGACTTGACGGCAAAGGGGAAAGAACTGTTCAAGGTGGACCGACTCGTAAGACTAACATGTTGCACCACGTTGCACCACGTTGCACCACGTTGCACCACGCTGACGGAAGGGTGCAGAACATCCACCAAATGCACCGAGACATTGCGTTTGAGCACCCGGAGGGGGTGGAAGCACTAGGCTCGTCGCCGGTGTGCAGCGTGCAAGGGATGTACGCAAGAGGGAGGTTGATCAGTGTTCAAGGCCACCCCGAGTTCAACCAAGAGATTGAGACAATTATCATCAAGGCCAGGCATGCCCAAGGCATCTTCACAGACGCTCTCTTTGAGGATGCTATGGGCAGGGTTGGGAACCACCACGACGGGGCAGAAGTGTCTGTGGCATTCCTGCGATTTCTACTCGAAGATTAGACAGCAGCATAGCGTTCGTAGCACGTTAGACGGAACCGAAATGTGGTTCCAAATGCGGTTCTAACAGATACAAGGGGGTAACATGAGCGGGCCAGCAGCGCTCCCTGCTAGCGCTTATTGCCACCTCCATTTGCCACGTAATAACCTGTGCTTATTCAGTAA